>NW_006399824.1:5867131-5909773 GCF_000299155.1 Elephantulus edwardii | reverse complement strand
GTGTATATTGCCTTTGGTAGTATTGCCATTTTAACAACATTAAGCCTTCCTATCCATGAGCAGGGAATATTCTTCCACTCAGAACGTTTTAAAATAATGACTCTCTTGAGATAGGAGAGTTTCTGTGTGAAGCAAATTACTAAACTCTTGAATGCTAACAGAAGGGTGGGCAGTTTGAACCCACCAAGAGACCCCTTAGAAAAAAGGTCTGGTGGTCTACTTCCAAAAGGTATCCACTTTAGGTCACAAGGAGTTGGAATCAACTAAGGGCCACTGGTATTGAAAATAGAATTATCACATAGTACAGTTCACCTATCAATGGGTCATAGTATATTTACAGATTGTGCAACCATCACTTCGATTTTATAATATTTTCATCCCTCATGCGAAACAAACAAAATAAAAACTAGTCCTTAGCTACTTATAACTCATAGCAGCCCTAAAGGAAAGTCTGTAGCTGCAGACAGAACTTCCAAAGCTGTAAGTTTTAATGAGTTAAACTGCTAAATCTTTTTTTCCCTTGGAGCAACTGGTGAGTTTGAGTCACTGATTTTTTTTTTATATTACCAGCAAAGTTCTTTAACCACAGGACCACCAGGATACCAATCACCTTTCTCCATAGATTTGCTAATTCCATGCATTTCATAAGGTCTGGTGGTGTAGTCTGTAGGATGTTACACGGCCAACGAAAAGGCTGCTTGTCTCTGGCTATTTCCTCTTATTGAGATTTATGGATTGGAAAACCCAATACAGAGTCACTATGAGTCAGAATTGACTTGATGGCAGTGGGTTTTGTTTGTTTGTTTTGTTTTATTTCAGTGCATTTGTATCCATGGTGTATAATGCATGTTGTTGTTGTTGTTAAGTGTCATCGAGTTGCAGGCGACTCATAGCGACCCTATGAAGGAGAGTCCTCAACACTTGGGTGCCTTTCATCCTCTCTCCAGGTTCATAGGGTTTCTGGAGGCAAGCTATTATGGAAGTGGATGCCACTCCTCCTTCTGACCTTGTTTAATCGGGGAGCTCCACCCCACACTGTCCACATTGGGTAACCAACCATTAACGCATTTGACACATCAGTGTCACAGTGTTCAGCCTCACAGCAACCACATGTGACCGCTGTAGGGCAACTTGTACACCAGGGCTATACGACCTAGAGGAATGTCTGAAAAAAAACAATGTAAGACAAGGCCCAAGGGCCGCAGATTAAAAGTCACCCACCTTTGACTTGGTAGCTTCGCCTTCTGTCCACTGGGTCAGCTGATCTCTCTCTCTATGTTGATGTTATTGTTGTTAAGAGCCGTTGAGTCACAGGCGACTCACAGCGACCCTATGAAGGAGAGTCCTCGACGCTTGTGTGTCTTTCATCCTCTCTCCAGGTTCATCGGGTTTCCGGAGGGTTTCCTCCTTCCAAGCTTGTTTTAATACAGGAGCTCCGCCCCACTCTCTGTCCGCAGTATAATGTATAGGCCCTTAAAAAGTTTTCTTGTGATGAAAACACATTAAAACATATGCTATCACAAAACAATATGTGATCTTGTGAGTTTTTTAAAAAGGAGGGAGGGATGCTTAAGAGTATATGGCAGCTGAGAAGAGAAACCTCCTCTGTAGCAGTCAGTATTAACTATTGACTCATCCTCAGGAGGAATGATCATTGATCCAGTTTTCATTTTCAGTGAGCATTTATGACTCACTTCTCAGCATGTTTAGCTATAGTGACACTCTAGTAAATAAAGTTATTAATAAATACTTTTCTGTACCAATGATTTTCATTTAATAATACTCTGGGGATATGACCTCGTGGAATGTAATCCATCAATTAGAAATATCATTAGAGAACCTGTATATCCTGTTATTGTTGTTAGATGCTATGACTCATAGTGACCCTATGACTAAGGCTCAGTTCTGACCCTCGCCCTTTTCTGCACCATACTCAAGCCCATTATTGCAGTCAAAATGTCAATTCAGCTCATTGATTGATATATTCTAAGGTTTCAGTAAATCATAAACAAAATTTCATGGAGTATTTAGAACAGTGCCTGGTAGGTGTTCTATTCTCAGCAATATAGCCGTACTTTTCTCTATCTTATTTTCAATGATAGACATTTACTCATAATCGAAAACATATAAAGCAGATAGGAAGAAAATCTTATCCCAGTAGGGTGCTTTGAACATCTTACTCAACTATTGTCTAGTAAAAAGAAAAGAAAGTGTAGCCATGGATATGAGCATTACACAGCTGTGGCATTATTTCATCAGAGCTATAGAAAGTAGTTTTATGTTCTGGGCAAAAAAAGTCACCACATGTAATTTCAAACTTGAGTTTATATAAACTGCGATCATAGACAAATGACTTTCTTTGTTCCCCAGTTTATCTTTGTCTCTACAATAGGAATGGGGGAGCTCTGGAGGCTTATTCTATATGGAGTTAACCAAAAACCTATTATGGAAGTAGATGCCACTCCTCTTTCCAAGCTTGTTTTAATTCGGGAGCTCCACCCCACTCTCTGTCCACAGTATAATGCATAGACCCTGGTGTTTTGAATCCATAATCAGCTCCAAGAGAGAAAGATGAACAGTCTGCTCCTGTTGCATTTACAACCTTGGAAACCCATGAAAGAGTCAGCTATGAAACTGTTCTGATGTGACATCAATACATTGAGTTGACAGTAGGAAGGATAGGCTAGCTCATAACTAAAATGCCATCCTCATGGTTCATACTGTAGAAATAGTTTATGGAAATTTGTCCAAGACAACTTGCCTTGTATTTCTTTCAGGCCAAAGATGATACATTGAGTGATGACACAAAGATTGCTACCTAAGAAAGTCCAGTTGGCTGATAGACATGAAGCCACGCAGCTAATAATTACTTTGACAAAATTCCCCTATCTGTTGTCTTGGCTTTGGTTTTTCAACCTTAGAAGCTTGACTTTCTCCTCCTTAAAAAAAAAAAAAAAAATTTACAATGGCACAGTCCTTTAGCAAAAGAACTTAAGACTATTCAAGTGAATAATTCACCACCCAGAATTCCAGTTGGTTGACTTACAATGAGAAAAATAACTTAAGAGCAAACCAAGTATCATGTTCTCTATTGACTTTTCACTCTTACTTTCCTCTTCATTGCCGTCAAGGCAGAACTAACTCATGGCTTGCCCTCCATTGGGTTTCTGAGACTGTAAATTGCAGGGAAAGAGATTGCCCTTCTTTGTCTTAAGGAGCTACTGGTAGATTTGAATGCCAGAGAGGTGTGGCCTTTGAGTTAGGAGCACAACTCCTTGCAGACCAAATTCCCTTTTCTCTATGTAAGGAAGTCGATATCTATAAAAGCAAAATTGAACAAAGAATGCTGCTGATTATGGGTGAGATCAAGGATGCCAAATGATTATGGTAGCAGGCAGTATTCAGAAGGATGCACAATCTCCTCCCATGCAATTAACTATCTGAAAATCCTCGAAGGGTCAGCTATGGGTTGGTTCTGACTTGACCATATACAACAACGACAACACAATAAGCATTAGCCTGAAATTGACATTTTTATTTTCAGAAGCATTTGGGGCCTCATAGTCTTGGACACTGAAGTTTCTCCTCTGATTTCCATTTCATGCTGATAGGCAAGGTATGATATAGACATGCCATTAGTTAGGCTATGGGTAAATTTGCTTTTATTCTCTTCTTCATATCACTGAGTGGTATAAATTGCTTGCACTCATATACTAACGAAAAGTTTGGTGGTTTGAACCCACTCAGCAGCCCTAGGGAAGCCTGGTGATCTGCTCTCATAAAGATTACAGCCAAGAAAACCTTGTAAGCAACTTTGGTTTGGTAACATAGAAAGTTGACACGTGGCATCCACTTCCTAAATAACATGCCTCTGGAAACCCTATTAACTTCAATAAATGTCAAGAGTTGTAGAGAATCTTCAGGCCTTTTGTTCATAGAGTCGCTATGAGTCGTGCTCGACTTGAAGGAAATCAACAACAACAACTACAGTAACAGGTTTCCTTTTGTACCGTTGTCCCCTTCAGACATTATTTCCAAAGGGGTAGATTTTTACTACTTATTTCTTTTTTTAAAAAATTATTTTTTTAATTAGGCAGTCGAGATTTTCTTAAGTATGCATTTTCTTAAGTATTCTTAAGTAGGCTAAGAAAAAACTTAAGAGACAAATCTATAATACCACTACCTAGAAAGAATGGGCAAGGCCCTCTAGTGTGATTAACTGCCTCTGAAAATCCAGCAGAGGGTCCACTGTGGATTCCTTCTGACTCTATGGTGTGTGCTCATGTACCAATTTAAATATTGTGGGATAGTCTATTCCAGAATTTTAAGAAATGAAATGGGACCATTACAAATACTGTTTTTGAAACAGCTTTTTTAAAAACAATTTTATATCAAAATTATCTTTCCACCTTAAAAATTCTATTCTGTTTCTAATGTTTTATTATTATAGTTTTTCTTTTTTATTACTATTCAATAGGTCGTTCTTTATTAACATCTTTCTACGTATATTGGAATGCAAGCTGTTCGATTTTCAGTTTAATTTTGCAGTTGATACTTTACTGCTGCTTCCTCCAGCTTCCTGTAATAAAGAATTCTTTATGATTTTCACTTTTAAGGTTTTATATATGATGTTTAAATTGTAAAGTGCTTTACATAATTTCATTTTTATTATAAGCTGTGAAGGTAAGGCAAGCAAACATTTCCTTCACTTTTCAGTTATTAAAAAAGTGAGAGAAGTAAAGTATAAAGCACATGGAAAGACTTATTACCTAAGATCACATAGTGAGATGTAGATCTCGGCTAGAATCAGCTTTTTCACTTAGATCAGTGATTTCCAACTTGTGAACAAGCACCAAGAGGACCATGAAATAATTCTAGAGGGTCTGTAAATCCATGTGTATTTCAAATGCCATGTAAAGAGAAGTAATCTGTTCTTTTTCAAGTGTATATTAGTGTTATAATGAATACAAATGTAAATTTGAACCAAAACCTCCACTGTATTGGCGTTCATTCTAACTTATTGTGATCCTCTACTAATTTTCTGAGTTTGTAAATCTTTCTAAGAGGAGACTGCCTACTCACTCATCTTTCTCAGAACAGCTAATGGATTCAGATAGCCAGTATGTATAACCAGAATACCTTGTTATTTGTTGTTGTTGGGTACCGTCGAGTGAGAACTGACCCATAGATGACCCTCTAGTGGGTTTTCAGAGACAGTTAATTGCACAGGAAGAGATGACCCATCTTTCTCCCACAGAGCAGCTGGTGGATTCAAACCATGTGCCCTCAGAATTTCAGCACAGTTTCTTACCACAAGAGTGCTAAAGCTCCCTGTCTTGTTAGTAGTAGGTATTATATGAATCAGCACTTTTTGTTGTCACTAGGTACTATTGAATCAACCATGACACATAACATCATGCATTTTCTAAAAATAAAAATTACAATGATAATCACTTGGAAGAGCTACATTTTTAATCTTGGAAAGACATCCTTGTGCTTGAAAAGCTTAGGAACCTGGGCTTTCAATCTTGCTGAGATTCACTGTATTTGCCTTTATGTGATACAAAATATCTTTAGTACTCCTAACACCCTCTATGAGATGGATTGATTCAGTGACTGGGGTAATCAGGATGGGTGTGTTAGAGGCAGTGCGGTTGGCGCAGGATAGAGCAGGGTTTAGGGCTGTTGTGCATAGGGTCGCTATGAGTCGGAAACAACTCGACGGCACATAACAACAACAACAACAACAACTCCTAACAGAACCAGAAAATTCAGTCAGCAGCATTTTATAACAAATAAAACCTCCCTCATAACATCATAATATGATCCAGTCCATGATCTTCCCAATTACTTACTACCCATCAGATATCTGGATAAAGACTAAGGATGACAGAAGAATTAATGTCTTTGAGTTGAGGTGCTGGAGAAGAGTATTAAACATACCACAGACCACCAAGAAAACAAATAGGTCTGTCATGGAAAGGGTGAAACCAAGTTTCTCCTTGGAGGCTAGGATTTTGAAGCTCCATTTCACATACTTGAGGCACGTGGCCAGGAGGGACTGATCCTTGGAGAAGGATAAAATCCTTGGATGGGTGGAGGGACAGACAACACGGGAGAGGAGGACCTCAGATGAGATGGATTGATACTTGAGATGTATGGATGACATCTCAGTATCACAGGATCAACAGTTATCATCATAATAGATAGAGAAAGGATTGAAACTGTCAATTATTTCATTGGATCAACCATAAACAATGGTAGGAACAGCCAGGAAATCAGGAGATGTAGTGCACTGGGGAAGTCTACTGTCAGAGACCTCTCCAAAATACTTTAGAGCAATGATGCCAGTTTGAAGTCTAAGATTCACTCGATTCAGGTCATGGTCTTCTCAACCACCTGCTATGCATCCGAGAACTAGGCAATGAATAAGGATGACAGAAGGAGGATTCATGCCTTTAAGTTGTGGTATTGGAAAAGAGTACTGAATATCCTGTGGAATGCCAAAGGAACAGATATATGTTGGAGAAAGTTCAGCCATAGCGCTCCTTGGAGGCAGAGATGGCAAAGCTTTGTCTCTGATCCTTTGGACATGTAACTAAGTGAAACCATTCTTTGGAAAGAGACATCAAGCTTGGAAAGATGGAGGAGGGTCAGCGAAGGAAAGGAAGGCACCCAAAGAGATGGATTGATGCCGTGACTTCAGCAATGGACTCAACTGTGACAGAGATGGTGAGAATGGCACAGGATAGGACAGAGTTTAGATCTGTTGTTCACAGGATCACTATGAGCTCTACTCAACTCAAAAATAACAATCTTTACAGGAGCAGATCACCAGTTGGTTTCTTTTTCTCCCGAGAAGTTGCTGATGGGTTGGCGTCACCAAGCTCTCCATTAACACTTGAAGGCTTAACCATTATGCCATCAAGGCTCTTTTACATAATCTTGCTGACTTCAGAGACTAAACAGAAATTAATAAGATGTTTATTTTTATGCTTTCTATTAAAATATTTTAAAATGTTTATAAAAATAACTTTGCTACAGATCAGCTTACAAAACAGAATTGTTATTCTATTATCAGAAATAGATCAGAATTATGCTAAGAAGCTTAGTATTTTTATGTGAGTTTGATTCAGAGATGGATAAAAGATGATATACACATGTTAATTGGATGTTAATTGATAATGTAACAATACTTTGGACATGTTGCCAGGAGGGATGGGTCCTTGGAGAGGGACATCATGCTTGGGAGGGTGGAGGGACAGCGCAGGAGGGGAAGACCCTCTATGAGATGGATTGATTCAGTGACTGGGGTAATTGGGATGGGCGTGTCAGAGGCAGTGCGGTTGGCGCAGGATAGAGCAGGGTTTAGGGCTGTTGTGCATAGGGTCCCTATGAGTCGCAAACGACTTGACGGCACATAACAACAACAACAACAACAACAATGCTTAAATCATATCTTCCCATGTAAAGGGACACAATTTACCAAAACTTGAAGAACTCAGAAAATGGATGATCATGCAAATAATAACTTTTTCTTTTTTTCTCATTAGGATTAAGTTTCCATTCAAATCTAGCAAGTTATTTTTTTCTACATGTCAGTTTATCTGCAAAACATGAATATTGCAGCAGATCCTCTGACAAGATTCTGTTGAAAATTAGCTAATAAAAATTAATAAAACATAGTGTTAACACTTAAAACTCAAACTCATTGCTGTCAAGTGAGAGCTGATTCAGCTGATTCTCCAGGGGGTTTCTAGAGGCTGTAAATTTCACAGGAAGCACTTGCCCATCTTCATCCTTCAGAAAAGTTGGTGGATTCAAACTACTTGCCTTTGGATTGATAGTGTAATTCCTTTGCCACTAAGTCACTTGAACGCCTTTTAGTACTTACTGTTAGGTGACACCAAGTCAAGTATGCCTCATAACAACTCCATGAACACTTTATCTGTACCCTGTCCTATCCTGTGCCATCCTCACAATCTCTGACACACTTGAACCCATTGCTGCAGTCACTGTGTCAGCCCACCTGGTTGAGAGTCTTCCTCTCCTTCACTGTCCCTCCACCTTCACAAGCTTGATGTCCCTCCCCAAGGAACAACCTCTCCTAGCAACATGCACTAAGCATGTGAGAAGCAAGGTGGAACTAAATCATAGCTGACCAGTGGATTCTCAGAGGCAGTAAATTACATGGAAGGAGATTGCTCGTCTTTCTCCTATGGAGGAGCTGTTGGATTTGAACATTGTGTGTTTGGGTTGGCAGTGCAACTCCTTACCACTAAGCCACCAGAGCTCTCTTTTCATCAGCATATCAACATTTATTCAGTAAATCCAAATTAGTTTTCATATATTTCATGTGGTATTTTTATGCATCCAATGTTAGTGAGTTAAACAATTTAGAATCATGGAAAGATTAAAATATTCCAAAATTGCCTAGCTTTTTCTAAATCACTTAATCTTAACAATAGCTAACATAAATTAAGTGCCAAACCTATACTGGCATCTTTTTTTAGCTAAGATGACAAGTAAGATATTTACCAGGCCACTCAATTATTATTTTCTTGTCATAAAGCACAGACCATAGAGGAGATATACTGCTCTGATATTTGTCACCACTCTACTTATTTGGCTAAAGAAGGATTGTTTGATAGTTGGGTTGTCAGATCAGATTATAATTTAAATCCTGTAGCTATGTTTAGCCCCTTGGCACCAGTGAGTTGAAAATTTAGAATTCAGAAGCAGATGGTTCAGGAGCCTGGTAACTAGATATGAAGCATTTTACTTTTCTGTCATTGGTTTGAATCTGAACTTGGTTGATCACTATTGGTGTTCTATATGGGATGTTAGTGATCTGATTCGTGCCTTTAATGAACAGCACCCCATGTTACAAAACCTCCTCATCACTCTAGGCACTAATTGGCATTCTTCTTGTCGGCCTCAGGCGGGAAGCCAAGGACTGATTCAGTCTGGAAATCTGAACTGCTGCTTTGCCTGAGTCATCAGTCTAGGTGGCCCATTCAGCCTTTGGCCTTTTCTTAGAGTTTACAGCTCAGCACAAGAGTGTCTACTTACTTCAGCTCCTTGTGGCTTCACAAATTCAGAATTTAAAAGACATCTAAAATTTATACATGTATATAAAAGATAGTAATGGTGGTGGCCATTTTTGGACTACTTACTAAGAGGCAGGTATTGTTTTAAGAGTATTAACTCAGTCGTCACCACAATTCTACAAGGTAGGTATTATAATTTTTCTCTTTTTTTCGAAATCAGGACAGGTGCTCTTGTAGTTTAGTGCTAAGGCACTGTGCTGGCAACCCAAAGGCACACAGTTTGAATTCACCAGTGGCTCCATGGGAGAAAGATGGAAAGACTCTTCCTCTGTAATTTACAGTCTCTGAACTCTTCCTGGTGGCTCAGCTATTATGAACCTGTTTCATTGTAAGGTACCTTTGACTCTGAGGAAACTGAGCCACATACAGATTAAGTAACTTTCCTTAACCTTTCAGGTAGTAAGTGGTGGGCTGAGCTGCACCTCTACACCCAATTACAGTCTGCCTAGTTATAGCTTTTAGCTACTTTCTTTTTTTACTATCTTTCTATGCAATTGATAATTTTAAAACTTCTTTTTCAGACTAAACAGGGACTATGTGAATGTCCTAGACGTCAAATTGCCTATCTTCTTGTACTAATTTTTCTTATTTATTTCTGAAAGAGGCAGTCCTTAAACTTGATTCGTGTGCGTCATTGTTCTGAACTTAGAGCCTGCTTTTACACTCATTTATTTTTTGTTGTTTGAGCTAAACATTAACTAAGTTTATAAACATTTTGTGCTATGCCTTCTAAACTAATAGGGGAAAATAACATCAAATCAAGCCCTTTCAGTCATGCTATTCCAATACAAACCAATGAAAAAGTATCTAATAGGCAGTCTACTTGTCATTCCCCCGCTTTGTGCAGTAATTAGATTCTATCTGTTGTTGTTACTGTTGTTGTCATGTGCTGTCGAGTCTCTTGTGACCCTATGTGCAAGAGCCCTAAACCCTGCTTTATCCTGTGTCAACTTTATTGTCCCTGACACACCTACCCCCATTACCCCAGTTACTGAATTGATCCATCTCATTGAGGGTCTTCCTCTCTTGCACTGTCTCTCCACCCTCCCAAGCATGACATTCCTCTCCAGGGACTGGTCCCTCCTTGTAACATGTCCAAAGTATGTCAGATGAAGCTTCAGAATCCTTGCATCCAAGGAGTAGCCTCTCTCCAGGATGAACCTGCTTTTTCTCCTAGTAGTCCCTGGTATATTCAACACTCTACTCCAGCACCACAGCTCAAAGGCATCAATTCTCTATCATCCCTAGTCATTGTCCAGCTCTCTGACGCATAGCAAGCATACAATTGCGAAGACTATAGCCTGGATCAGGCACGCCTTAGTCTCCAGATTGACATTGTTACTCTTCACTTCTCTGGAGAGGTCCTTGACAGCTGATTTTCCCAGTGAAATTCATCTTTTATTTCCTGGCTACTGGTACCAAGAGTGTTGATTGTGGAGCCAAGTAAATGAAAAGTGTTAACAATCTCAGTATCTTCACTATCCATAATGATGCTGCCAATTGGCCCAGTAGTGAGAATCTTTGTCCTCTTGACATTGAGCCTCAATCCATATTTGAGGCTGTAGTCCTTGACCTTCTGCAGCAAGCACTTCAGGTCCTCCTCAGTTTCAGCAAGCAGGGTTGTGTCATCTGCATAATGCAGGTTGTTGATGCATCTTCCTCCAATCCTGATGCCACATTCCTCCTCATACAGCCCAGCATCCCGGATGATCTTTTCTGCATATGGATTGAAAAGGTATGGAGACAGATTACATCCCTGGTAGACACCCTTCCTGATTTTGAACCATTCTAAAGCAGATTTTTTTAAATGATATTATCATATATTAATTATTGGAGCTCTGGTGGTCTGGTGGCACGTAACTGCATTGCAATCCTGAAGGCATGTGGTTCGACTCCAGCGGCTGTCCCATGGGAGATGGATGGACAATCTCATCTCTTGTGATTAATGGCCTCTGATAATCCACTAGTGGGTCAGATATGAGTCAGTTTTGACTTGTGAGTACACAACAGCAACAGTATACCTTAATAGCCAAGGAAGAGATTTATAGTATGTTGGGGTAACCTTTAATATAAACTTAATGCAGCTAAATAAAAGTAATGCAGCTAGTAGACCTGTTTCAAGGAACAAAACAAATCAACATAATTCTCACAAATAAATTTTTTTGTCATTGTTGTTAGGTGCTGTTGAGTATGACTCATCACAATCCTTACAACAATAAATCTGAGCCCTGTCCTATCCTATACCATTCTTACACTTCCTGACACATTAGATCCCATTACGACAGTCACCGTGTCAATCCACCTGGTTGAGGATCTTCCTTCCCTTCGCAGACCTTCCACTCTTCCAAGAATCATATCACTCTCCAAGAAATAACCTCTCTTAGCAACATAACCAAAGTATGTGAGGCAAAGCCTCATCATCCTTGCCTCCAAAGAGCACTCTGGTTGCACCCTACCAAGACGTATTTTTTTTTTTTGTTCTTTTGACTGTCTATGGGATATTCAGTGCTTTTCCCCAATACCACAGCACAAAGGCATCAATTCTTCTGTCATCCTTATTCATTGTCTAGATCTCAGATGCATAGCAAGAGATCAGAAAGACTATGGCCTGAACCAGATGCACCTCAGTCCTCAAACTGACATCATTACATCTCAATAACTTGGAGAGATCCCTAACTACAGACTTTCCCAGTGCAGTGCAATACATCTTCTTATTTTCTGACTGCTGGTAACAAGAGTGTTAATTGTGGATCCAAGTAAGATGAAGTTATTGACAGCTTCAATATTTTCTTTTTAAAAATTTTTTTATTTTATTATTTTTGTGTGTGTGTGTGTACCGTCAAATCAGACAGATCTGACTAGTAAAGGAGGAGATTGTCCCTCCTTCCCCGGCAGAGCATCTGGTGGATTCGAACCATTTGCCTCTGGGATTGTAGTTGCAGCTCCTTGCCGCTAGGCCGCCAGAGCTCCCCTAACAGCTTCAATATTTTCTTTGTCAATATTTTCAATATTTTCTTTGTCTATCATGATGTTGCCTATCAGTCCAGTGGTAAGAATCTTTGTTTTCTTGACATTGAGATGTAATCTATATTGAAGGCTGCATTCCTTGATCTGCAACAAGTGCTTCAAGTTGTCTTCACTTTCAGGAAGCAAGGTTGTGTCATCTGCATTATACAGGTTATTGATGAGTTTTTCTCTCTCCAATCTTGATGCCACATTTCTCCTCATAGAATCCAGCTTCTTGAATGATTTGTTCAGCATACAGTTTCTATATATAGAGAATACAACCCTGACACACTCCCTTCTTAATTTTAAAGCAGGCCGTGTTACCTTACTCCGTTCACACAATAGCCTCCTGGTCTAGATATAGTTTCACATGAGCACAATAAAGTGATCTGGGATTCCCATTCTTCTCAATGTTAGACATAACTTGTTAGGATTCACACAATCAAATGCCTTTGCATAGTCAATAAAGCATAACTAGACATTCTTCTGTAATTCTTTACCTTTAACCAGGATCTATCTGATATCAATGATATCCCTGGTGCCACGGCCTCGTCTAATTTCTGGCAGTTCTCTGTCTACTATTCTAGTTACCATTTTTGAATGATCTTCCGCAGTATTTTGCTTGCATGTGACATTAATAATATTGTTCAATAGTTTCCACATTCTGTTGGATCATCATTCTTTTTTTTTCCATTCAAGCATTCATATGCATTTTGTTTTATAATGTTAGTTAGAATACCCACAATATAATCACACCCTTTATACTTCATCCCTTTCAAGTTTTTCTAAGACTACCGTTTTTGTGTTAGTGAACTGCTGTGTTAGCAAACTGCTGTATCTTTCTTCCACACGGTAGCTCAAAACTCAAAACTACCAGGTTCATTTCAATTCATGGTGACCCTCCCTCACTCACATTTCCAAGATTTTAAATTTTAATAAGAGAAACTTGCTCTTGTTTCTCCTGTAAGAGCCACAGGTAAAATCAAACCATTGGAAACACTTGGCCTTTGTTAGTAGCATAACACACTATATATTACACCAGCAGAGAGCCTTTAAAAATAGCTGATGAGTTTCAAATACTGCCCTTTCAATTAGTATATTCACAGTGCCACCAGGCAATTTATGTAATATATAATACTCATTCTTACTTATGTAGAGATTTGTAACAGTTGTATTTAACCATCACAACAATCAAGATACAGAAATCTGCATCACCTCCCAAAAATGCCTTCATTCTGTCCTTTGCAACTCTTTTTTTTTTATAGTTATTGAAATGTTAATGAAACTTTATAGAGACTTTGGATTTCCATTCATTCATTGTTGCACATTTTCCTCCCCCCAGGTTTTTCTTTGAAAAGTAAAAAAAAGAAACACCCCAAAACTTTCATTACTATACACCCCCCCCACCCCCCCCGTTCACTCCCCCATGAAGCTCTCACTCTGGACTCTTGTCATGAAAATAATACCTAATCATATATTCCTTTTAAACAATTCTCTCTCTCCCTCATCTGTTTCCGTGCAGAATACATTATTTATCCCCTCTTTTCTCAGGTTCCCCCCAACCCCAATGTCAGTTCTGTTTTAGAACAGTGGCATTATGCAGTATTTATCCCTTTGTGACCGAGATATTTCACACAGTATCCTTCAGGGCCACCCATTTTGTATAATATTAAATGAGTTTCTTTAATGAGTTTTTCAATGCAGCATAGTATTCCATCGTGTGAATATACCACAGCTTCTCTATCCATTCATTTGTTGATGGGCACTTGGGTTGTTTCCAACTTTTTGCTATTGTGAACAAAGCCACAATGAACATGGGTGTGCATATATCTGCTTGGATGGCAGTTATGATTTCTTTAGGGTCTATTCCCAGTAGAGGAATTGCTGGGTCAAATGGTATTTCTGTTTCCAACTTTTTGAGAAAGCGCCACACTGCCTTCCAGAGTGTTTGCACATGGATCAATCTTGGGAATGGGAACAAATATGGATCTCTTCCAATCCATTGGCCAGACAGCTGTCCTCCAAATTTCCTGGCATAGACTGGTAAACACGTCTAGGGCTGGATCTGTTATTGAAACAAATCAATTGGTATCCCATCGATTCCTGGGAACTTATTTTTTTGCCAATGCCTTCAAAACTTGAACTTCTTCCTTTGTTACCATTGGCTCCTGCTCATATGTTACTTCCTGAAATTGTTTAGTGTTAGTAAATTCTTTTTGGTACAGTGATTCTGTGTATTCCCTCCATCTTCTTTTGATGCTTTCAGGGTCATTCAATATATTGCCCATGTTGTTGTTATGTACTGTCAAGTTGCTGCAACTCACAGTGCCCCTAATTACAATAGTTCTGAAGCCTGCCTTATCCTAAGACAGTCTTACTGACTCCAATACCCATCCAATTCCCATCGACCAGTGTGATTGTGTCAATCCATCTTATCCAGGTCTTCCTCTACTGCGCTGTCAACAACTCAACCCTTCCAAGCATGATATATAGCATCTTTCAATATTATAATTTGAGGCGTAAATTTGTTTTTCAGTTCTCTCAGCTTGAAAAATGCAGAGCAAGTTCTTCCTTTTTTATTTTTCAATTCCAGCTTTCTGCACATTCCTTTATAATACTTTCCTTTGTCTTCTCAAGCTGCCCTTTAAAACCTGTTCAACTCTTTTATTTTGGCATATTTCCCCTTTGTTTTGGCTTCTTGATGCTCTAGTGAAATTATTTTAGAGTCTTTTCTGACACCCATTTCAGTTTTTTCTTTCTCCTCTCTCTTTGAAATGAGCTTTTGCTTTTTTTCATGGATGATATCCTTCATATCATCTCACAACTCATTTGGTCTTCAATCATTGGTGTTCAATGCCTCAAACCTATTTTTAAGATTATTTTGAAAATTCAGATGGAATAGATTAAAAAATATATCTAGGTTCTTGTGGACTTACTCCTTTTTTTGACTCAATTTGAACTTACACAGGAATAATTGATGGACTGACCCACAGTCCTCCCCAGCCTAGTTTTGACCGCTGATATTGAGCTTCTCCAATGATTTTTTTTTCTGCAGATATAGTCAGTCTGATTCCTATACAGCCCATCAGGTGAGGCCCATGTGTAAAGTCGCCATCTGTGTTTTTTTAAAAAAGGTATTGGCAATTAATAAATCATTGAAAATATAAAATTAGATTATTCTATTTCCAGCCTTATTTCTATCACCAAGTCCATATTTTTCAACTACTTGTTCACTTCTTCACTGTTTTTCACTTTTGTATTCCAGTCACCAATTATCATTAATGCATCTTTTTTGTTTGTTTTAAAAAATTTTATTACAGTTCATATCAGCATATTGATTCATTTCACTTCTTTACTGCCAAGCCTGGGAGCAGGGTCTGCTTCAGTTTCTCTGCTTTTTCTTTGTCTATGATGACCAGGGTATAAAGGTACCTGTTGCAACAAAACTTATACTTCACATGATTCTTTTTTTCCCTGATCTTGACAAATTTGGCATCCTTTCACCAGGCCATGAGCAGAAAGTCTTTGATTTCTTCAATTTTGCAAGTGATAGTAATGAGGCAGGGGGGCCTGGTAGTGCGTGCTGGTAACAGCTAGCAGCCAAAAACTCATTAATGCATCTAGATCACATGTTTGGTCAATTTCAGACTGCAAGATTTGGTAAAAATTCTCAATTTCTTCCTCTTTGAGTCTAGATGTAGCAGCATGTATTTGAATAATAGTTGTATTAATGAGTCTTCCTTGTATGTTTATGGATAATATATTTTCACTCACAAGATTGTATTTCAGGATAGAACTTGAAATAGACTTTTTGACTATGAACACAATTCCATTCCTTTTCTGTTTTCACCCCCTGCACAGTATACCATAATGCCTAGTTGTCAATGTTCATGCGTTCTATTTCATTTTTTCACAATTTCTAGTTTTCCAAGATTCAAGCTACATATATTCTATGTTCCAATTAATTTTCTTAAGATTTAGCAAAATAGTATTTGCTGTAATTATTGTCTAAAGAAAAAATAACCACTTTTTAAAAATATTTCTTTTAGTTGCCTTCTAATCTTAGTTGTTCATTTATGTAAATGTTATTTGACTCATGTATTGGTATATTTGTCCAGTTTTGAACGTTCTCCAAAATGGCTCTTATTAACCTAAGTTGATAATGTAAACTTGGCAATTTGTATTTTAGTGTTGATTTATATTAATAGTATAGCCATCTTAGCTATGTTGGTCATAATAGTGACCTATTTAAAGCATAATAATGTGGTGGTGGTGTTTTATGACCACACACACACACACACACACACACACTTATACCATTCAGTTTGGAGTGTTATAAACAATATATGATTATAAACAACATAAAAAGGTGGAATGTTAAATAAATGCCTACTTAAACTGCAGTTACCAGCTGGTCTTTCACATCTAATTTCACTACACTTAATAGTTTACTGAAAGAGAGACACACAGAGAACTGTTTACTGTCACTGTTGCTTCAATTCCTTTAAGTTGTTTCTTTAAACAGTCACAGATAGTGAAATAATCCAGAAGAATAAGTGACATTTATTTTTCTAAGGATTTAGAAATAACTTGAAGGCTATCTCTTAAATCAACATAATCCTGATATAACCAGAAATTTACTTCTTGTTATTCTACATCTTCCAAATATTTTCTAAATTGATTCCCAAACTCTTTTCTAACGAGCGTGGATGCCTGTGAAAGGTGGCGTGGTGCAGTAGAGAAGAGCTTGGGGTTTGGCATCATATGGACATGGGCATAAATAACAGCTCTGTGTGGCTTGGTACAAATCTCTTCTCTGATCTTCAGTTTCCTCCTCTATAAAATGATGATAATTATATAGTCTGCCTTGGACAATCTCAAGCTGTACTTCCTTAGACTTTTCAGATCCCCAAATTTACCAAAACCACAATAGCACATAATTTTTCCAGATTCAACCTCCATAAGTTAGGGATAATAGTCCATGCTCTTGGGTTATTGTTTTCAATTATATTTTAAAAAATAACAACAAAGCCTGATTGATGTGGCTGCTTGGCTGGGGTCAGCTGGGGTTGCTCAGACTGCTTCAGTAATTCATTCTGGTTTATCTGCTTTTCATGAACTAAGTCCAACTTGGAATCAGTTACAACTAGTTGAAGCTTTGATCTATATTAGAGAATACTAGATGTTTAATGTTCTGTGTAGTTAAGTTTAATCTTTATTTCTGAGCAAATAGCAAGCTTAGTCTGTAGCTTTAACTTAAGCAAGGATAACCAAAATGAGAACAGGATTGTGGGCAAAGCTATCACTCAGCTGTGGGTACTGTGGTAAAAAGCACTGTGATTTTCTGTGAAGATGGAAGAAAGCAAAGACCTGATATCAAGCAAATATTCTGCAAAATCAGACAGGAAATATTGGAATGAGACAGTTTTGTGGGGGGATACAAAGGTATGAGATTATTTATTAAAGAACCATGATTTTTCTAAAGGTAAAGGCTTCCCATACCTGTTTTCTTAGGAGTTGGGAACATCAGCTGAATGAAGTACATTTCATTCCTCACTTAGTGACACAGAGGGCATTCAATCACTTAGCTGTTATTCCTTATTTGCCTTAATTCTTAAGAGGGCTCTAAATGAAATATTATCATAAATCATATAATAATAATGCTTTTGTTATGTACTGTTGGGTCAAAACCAACTCATAGCTGAGCCTTTGGTGGGTTTTCAGAGCTCTCTCTTATGTTTATCCTATAGTTGTTGGTGATTTGCAACACCATGTATCTGTGGTTAAGGTAGCTGGAGACCATTCCCTCAATGGGGGCTAGGAAAGCCAATTGCCAAGGTCTCTAAGACCATGGATCCACAATCAACACCCTTGGTATCATTAGCCAAAAAATAAAAAATGAGTCACATTGGCAGAAATCTCCTGTCAAAGACATCTTCAGAGTGCTAAAGAGCAATGATGTTAGTCTAGAGACTAAGGTACACCTGATCCAAGCCCTGGTCTTCTCAATTGCTAGGCATCTGAAAGCTGGACAGTGACTAAGGATGACAGATGCAGAGTCAATGCTTTCGAGCTGTGTTGCTGGAAAAGAATATTGAATATACCATAAATTGCCAAGAAAACAGTTCTCTTCTGAAGAAAGTAAAACAAGAGTGCTTCTGGGAGGCAATAATGGTGAAGCTCTGTCTCACATACTTTTTAGGCATGTTGTCAGAGGAGATCAGTCCTTAGAGAAGGACATCATGCTTGGAAGGGTAAAAGATCAGTGCAAGAGAAAAAGACACTCAACAAGATGGATTGACACAGTGATTGTGGCAATGCAGTCAGATGTGTTGGAGACGGTGAGGTCTGTTCAGGATAGGGCAAAATTCCTAAACACACGTAATTTTCATCGTTTCTCTAAGTTCATTGAGTTTCTGGAGGCAACCTATTTTGAAAGTGGATGCCACTCCTGCTTCCAAGCCTATTTTAATTTGAGAGCTCCACCAAACACTGTCCACCATGAGTAACCATTATCGCATTTGACACATCAGTGTCACAGAACTCCAGGGATATAAAATACAAATTCCTTTTTGATGATTCTTCCACTTTCTTCCAAATTCTTCCCTTGCACTCTTCCCTCCTAGACAAAAAGTTGCTTCCATTCAGCATTTACTAACTGCATGTTAAATTCCATGAGATGGTAATTTCTCAGTCGGGTTGTTTTTTTTTTAATGGAGCTTTTGACATTTTGTTGATTTTTTAACAAAAAATTTAAGTTGCTATTTTAATGGAAGTTTACAGAAAAGTTAGGTTTTCATTCATTCATTGTTGCACATTTCCCTTCTCCTTCCCTTCTCTCTTCCCCAGTTCACTTTTTAATGCACCTCTTGTTGTTGTACACTTAATGCCTAATCATCCACCCCTTTCAGACAATTCTTCCCCTCATCTGCTCCAATGCAGTGTTCAGTATCTATCCACTCTTCCATGTCAGTCCTATTTTATAACAGAGGTGTTATTCAGTATTTGTCCTTTTGTGACTGAGATATTTCACTCAGCATAATATCCTCCAGGCTAACCCATATTGTGTAGTATTTTATACAAGTTCATTGTTTTTCAATGCTGTGTAATATCCTTCCCATTGTATGAACGTACCACAGTTTTTCTATCAATTTGTTTTTTGATGGGCAGTTGGACTGCTTTCATCTCTTCACTATTGTAATAACACAGCAATAAACATGGGTGTGCATCCTTTTGTTTCAGTTGAGACTCTGGTTTCTTTAGGGTATATTCCTAATAGTGGAATTTCTGGGTCAAAATGGTATTTCCATTTCCAACTTTTTGGGAAAGTGTCAGATCACTTTCCATGGTGGTTGTACCATTTTAAATTCCCAGTAGGAGTGGCTAAGAGTTCCAATTTCTCCACAATCTTGCCTATTTCTCAGAAATTTGTATTAGTATTTGTATAGTCTATTAATTTCATTTAATCTTCCCAGTGAAAATAGTTCTAGACTTAGTCAATCAGTTATGTATCAAGTCCACAGCTGCAGTCACAGCTTCAACAACTCTTTGCTCACCAGTAGACATGAGTGTAATTATAAACTTTCTTTTTAGGGAGATCTTTGATTTTTCAACTAACCAGTATAGTCATTCTTCATGCAAAAGCAATGGGGTGTAAATTTAACAAAAAAGAAAGAAAAGAAAAAGGTTTTTTTTTAATTATTATTAAATTTTATTAGTTTTAGTGAACATTTACAGAGATTTTGGGTTTTCATTCATTCATTGTTGCACTGTTTTCTCTACCCTCCTCCCCAGTTCGTTCTTCTTTCCCCCCTCCCCGAATGTCTGTTTTAATTGTCCAATTGCCACAGTGCTTGTCGAAGCCAGTTCTGATGTGTGTCCTTTGCCATTCCCTATCTCTCCTCCCTGAGAGAGACTTCACCCTGATTCATAAGGAAAAGGGGATGGTGTATTCTATTATCTACTTCCTGCTGAAAAGGGACGCTGTAGGTTTCAGGGTGAAGATCTTCTCTCACTACTCTAAAGGGCCCCTTTGGCAGTAGGAAACATATAGACTATTATGGAGATTGATTTTGGAATTTAGATTCACTGTTATCAATTGTGCCTAGCTGAGAAAAGGAAAAGTTTTAAGCGAGAAATGCCTGGGTTTGAATTCCACATAGCTGTGTAATTCACAGTTTCAGTAGTTGAACTTTTTTTTTTTTTAATTAATGGCAAATATTTTCTTTTTAAATTTTACAATGGTTTGCATGCAAAGTTTATATATATTGTGTTTCACACTATCCTCACTCACATTGTATTTCATATAATAAAATTAATCACCATTGAACCATGCCTCAGTAATTGAGCTTTTTAAAGCCTTCATTTCTTCCTTGTAACAAGCAAATAACACTGTTTTGCAATAAATGAGAAATAATGTAGGTAATGTTTGGTTTAAAGTCCTTTTCCTAAACAAACACCCCATAATATAACAAAAAATAGAAAATCTAAATCCATTGCCATCAAGTTATCCCAACTTATCCACATCCAATGATTCCACCTTCCATCGATATTTGAGGCTATAAATCTTTATAAGCGTAAACTGTCTATATTTCAAGGAAAATGTAAAGTGCAGACTTTTCCATCAGCATGTACTCTCATCAGAAATAATAATTCTATTCAAAATGGGTGACCCTGGAGGAAATTATGCTGAGTTAAATATCTCAGTCACAAAAGGACAAACACTACATAGTGCCACTGTAGAAAAACAGGACTGAAATCGGGGTTGGGGGAAGACTGAGAAAGATGGGACGAATTATATATACTGCACTTAAGCAGATGAGGGAGGGAAATGTTTAAAAGGGATATATGATTAGGTATTATCATCAAGACAGGAGACAAGAACAAAGGCTGCATAGTGGAGTGGACTTGGAGGGAAGAATTGTATAACAATGAAAGAATTTTTCTTTTACTTTTCAAAGAGAAGAGCAAACTGGGGGAGAGGTTGGGCAGAGAGAGAAGTGTGACAATGAATAAATGCAAATCCAAAGCCTCTGTAAACTTTCATTAAAAATAATAAAAAATACAAAAATTCTGATTTCCTTTACTGCACATCATTAGGGATGGTAGGATTACTTGGATTTGTTTTTAGCTTTTGAGATGTTCATCTGCCCCAAAATAGAATCTAAGTGGAATCACCCAGAGCTTGGCATGCTGGCATTTAAGATATTCAGTGCCAAGGCTATGAAAAGAGAATAGCCAAACTGTTGTTTTCCTATGCCTAACCCACACAAAAAATTAACTGAGCTATGTTGATGTGCTGAGAAATAACACTACAGAACTTAAATTTTGTTTCAAAAGAACAAAGGTATTACATTGTCTCAGCACAGTGACTATCATAAATAAAAAGAAAACAAAACAGGTCTACCAACGCTTTCAGCTTGGCTGCCAGGGCCCTATTTTCAGCACTCATGCCCAATGCACCAGAATTCCTGTCCCATCTAAAATATTGCAAGAGAAATTAAAAATATTGGATTTTCCTTCTGTGTTTTCTCTTCTGTTTTTCAGTCTTAACAAAGATGTTCAGGATTTGTTTCAGTAAGGGGGTGGGGGAAGAAAGGAAACTTATAGCACTTACGGTAAAAGATGGCAAGAATAGGGCAAGGTTTTCACTGTTGGTAGGGTAGTTATGAGTTGTGAACAACATGAGGGCACTTGAGAATGACAACAATCCTCAGTAGCATTCCTTTAGAACACTTACCAAAAGGTAGACTGTGTTTTATATTCAGTTTTTTAACCTTACTTTTATCACAAAAATGTTAAAAATGGAAACATTTAAATAATTGCAGTGTTACTCCTTATACAGACTTAGCCTTAGTTCAGTTCTGACTCAGTCACCTCTTCCATGTGACCTTAGTTAAGTTTCTAACCTGTTTTAACCCCTAGGTTCTCATCTGTAAATTGAGAATTATAGTAGTGTCTTCTGCATAGGCTGTTGAAAGAAATACGTGAAATAAAACACTATGTACCAGAATAACTCAGCATGGTACTACATATCTAACAAATGTCAGTTTATTACCCAAATGATATATGTGTCTCTGTGTGTCAATTTAATCATCATAGTAATGTGATGAAAAGTTATAATCCCCTTCAGGAGTACACACAAGATACTCATTGTTTTGAGTTTCTTCACTAAGTTAATGTTAGTCACTAGATGCTCTTCTTAAAAATTCTGGAAGCAGAGTCCCTTGTTGGATATAATATTTTTTTGAGAAACATCTGAACTATGTGTATGACTCATAACGACCCCATAAACAACAGATCTGAATCCTGTCTATCCTGTGCTATTCTCAAGATCTCTGACACACTTGAGACCATTGCTGCAGTCACTGTGACAACTCACCTCATTGAGGATCTTTTTCTTTTACCGACCCTCCACCTCTCCTAGCAATATCCCCAACAGATGTGAGATAAAGCTTCATCATCCTTGCCTCCAAGGAGCATTCTTGACTGCACTTTCCCCAAGATATATCTATTTGTTCTTTAGTTGATGGGATATTCAGTGCTCTTCTCCAACACTACAAATCAAAGCCATCAATTCTTCTTCTGTTATCTTGATTCATTGTCAAGCTCTCAGATACATAACAAGTGCTTGAAAAGGTTATAGCCTGAATCAGGTGTACCTTAGTCTTCAAACTAACATTATTGCTCCTCAATAATTTGTTAATAGCAAAGCTGACTTTGTTGTTATTGTGTCCATAGAGTCATAGCTGGCCCTTCAGCAAGTTTTCAGAGACAGTAAATCACATGACAGTTGATTACTCATATTTCTCCCATACAGCAGCTGGTGGATTAGAACTGCATACCTTTGTGTTGGCAGCATGATTCTTATTGCTAAACCACCTGAGCTCCCTCACAGCAGACTTTAATACATATAAAAAACAGAAATAAAGGAAACTTTATTATGTGTAAATGGAAACCAAGAGGTAAAACTCGAATTACCCTAGTTAGTGGAGCAAGTGTCAGATAATGCAATAATTGATTGCTTTTCCATGTTTATTTTAATAAAGTTGTTGGTATCTTGTGCATTCCTTACACTATAATCATCATGTCTTTCTTATCATACTTCTTGTCTAGTCCAAGGAGAGATCCAGAAAATGTATTTCCTTAGTCATCTTAGTCATTATCCACCCCCACCATCCTTGTAGGCTAAGAACATTGTGCCGACTGAGTTATTAAAGTTGATATGAAAGAGCAATCTGTTCTAAATGACTGTCCCTGGAACCCTGTAAATACCCCTCATTACTCTGGCTGGGCAGTATCGCATTTCCTTTATGCTGCTTTTGTGGCAGACACAGCAAGACAGTGGGATTTGGGCTTTGGACGATCCTGGTTGATTAATACAGGGATGGTGCTTCTCCTGAGACAGGTAACTGGAAATTCAGTCTTCAGGATAACGTTTTTAAGCAGATGTTCTCTACACAGATTTTTAAAATGCTTTTGGCTTTTAAAACCAAATATATGTTAATCTTGTAAATGTTTTTAAGGGTTTTTCATTTTCTCAGGCAAGTGAGAGTTCATAAAAATGTAATTGCATATCCCATTATGGTATTATAAAAATTATATTCCATTATGAGATTTACAAGAGAATGTTGATACTCCACTATTTTTTTCTATTGTTTTGGTCAATCAAGAATCTGTCATTGGTGTAAGAATTTTTTTCCACAAAAAAACATCAAAAGTTAAAAAAAAAAGTACACATCTTTGTTCTTTAGAAGTAAGATAGAGTTTTATGTGTTTTCATCTGATACTGGGGGAGGGTACCTCATTACAAATCTACCAAGTGCAAATAAAACATAATAAAGGTGGTTTGGTTTGTTGTTTGATTGTTTGTTTTTTTTGTGAGCAATTTTTTCCAGAGTTCAAAATCTAGTAAAATAGAAAAATTAGCAAGTCCAAAAAAAAATGTATATGAATGCACTCATGGGGAAAATTCTCCCACTCTTATCCTCATAGTGAAGACTTTCTCTGTCATGGATCTTATAGTTTCTTTGGCATTCCTTTGGATCATCCCAATGTGAGTAAATTGTTGCTGTAGCTGAATGACTGAATTAAGAAAACAGCTGAAGGCAAGCACAGGATTATGTTCAAACCATACTAAGCATGTGTTGGATGGGTCACTCTACTTTATGGGAAAGCCTTAAGACATGTGCCCTTGTGTTTGCACGTTGCTTATGTAGTTTGCTTTCAACTACATTGGGCAAGTTTTCAAGATTGTTCTTTGTAACAAACTGGAAAAATCTGAACTTCTAATGGGTTTGTGGTGTAATGTTTGTAATTACAACTGCTGAGAAACAAGGTAAGGCTTGAGCAGAAACAACCTTTAAAAACTAAAGCCCAAATTATAAGTCTTGCGAATTTATTGTAGGGAGATATATATATTTGCTAGTATTTTCATCTGGTGTTTTCATGAAAAACTAAAAAATTTGTACACTATGATAAAAATGACACCATAGAAAGGAGGGGGGGGAATGGCTGCCATTTAAAATTTCTTTGGATGACATCTCATGCCCTCTGTAAACTTCTATTAAAATCACAATAAAGAAAAAAAACTTTGGATACATTCTTCTCTAACTTTCCCTTGCATTTTAAAGCCAAATCTAGTTTTATATATTGATTCTTAATTCTATTGCCCAATCAGCTTTATTTTTCTCTTTCATTATAGTTTCCTCTCACATAAGTTTTCTATACTAGGGTGGAAAAGTAGGATACCAGGGTTCTTGATCACAAGGAAGTGAAAATGTGTTAATTTATAGTGTGTGTAAGCATTTCTTTTTGGCAGATCAATTTATTTGACACATTTATCAGCGGCATCAGATACAGGTTTGACCTTCCCAAGTCCCCACCCAAGACTTGGCAGTCCTTGACTTTATTATGTTTTAAGCTATAAATGGGATCTCAAAGGAATGCCTTCTCTTCAAATAAAAGTATATTGGGGCATCTGCTTAAGTAGAAAAATGCAGAAACACAGTCAAACAGTCTGAAGTTGGTATAAGCATAGAATTAGGTAAGAACAAATGAACCTACACAGTCAAGGTCTGCATTATTATTGGTAATGAGAATAACTGGCCCAGACAATTTAGTTCCTCCCGTATCATTTTCCTTCCTTGGTAATAATTCTTTCGACTTGTGTTATTTTCATTTCCCTAAATTCTTTTTCCATACATGTAGACACAAAGTCTAGTAACTAAAGGTGCAGTAAAACCTGATGTGAGCACAGTAAACATATTTTATGCCTTTTGGACATATAATATAGATAGCCTTAATGTCGCCAAATCTCATTAAATCCCATCAGTTTACGAATTCTTGACCATTTTGTGCCTGCTTTACATCCAGTCTATCAGTATAGTGGAAATTCAAGAAATACTTGTTGAATGAATGAATACATGAGACAAAATCATGCAAAGAATGGATTGATTTAGTTAAATTGGTATTTTTTATTATTATTATTATTATTATTATTATTATTATTATTATTATTATGTGTGTGTGTACTGTCAAATCGGATCTGATTTGTTCCTCTTTCTCCAGTAGATTATCTGGTGGATTCAAATTGTGCACCTCTGGGATTGTTGTGCACCTTCTTGACACTAGACCACCAGAGCTCGCCTTAATTGGTATATTTCCTGTTATTGAAAAATAAAGATGAATCTTTGAAAACATCTTCCATAGTATTTAAGTCTGAACTTTTGAATTCCAGGTTTCTATCTAGATTGATAGTGTACCACTTAATCTATAATCTGCATTATCTATATTAAGCATTATCTTAATTAATGCACCACTTAATCTGTGTGAAACAATGGAGATAACTCCCACCCCTTCCCCCCCCCCCCCATTCATGCAAGGTGCACTCTGGAGATTTGGTAGGTTGAATTCCACACAACCACAATCAAGCAAATATTGCAATAAAGGGAATGACACAATTTTTAAAATTTCTTAAGTGCATGTATAAGTTATGTTTACACTATACATAGTTATTAATTGTGTAATAGTATCATTTTTTAAAGTTTGAAACATTTAAACAAGTATCAAAATGTGACACACAGACAGAAAGTGTTGGAAAAATGATTCAACATAGGGTTGCCACAAACTTCAACCAGTGGAAAAATATATCTGTGAAGCACAATAAAGCAAAGGGCAAATACATGAGGTATGCATGCATTTCTGAAAAAAATATTAAATTAATATTTTAGAATCTTTACTTTTCAAAGTAGGTATTTGAGCTTGGTTAAGGATTCTTTCTTACTGATTGATAATCCTTGTGAGAGAAGGCATCTGGCAAAAATATGCCCCACCAGGTACCAATACATGAATAGGGATTGTGGTATGTTACATAGCTGTTTTGACTTTTAAATGATTTCTGATATTTTTCTCCCTGAAAATGTTCATTCAAACTAATTATCCCTGATCTGTTTCACGTTTATGATTTTTTGCTTGACATTGACTGTAACATCTCTAATCAGCAACTTTAGATGTTAACTAATCCTCTTTGTTTTTGCTTTTCCTTTGGACAAACACTTTAAGAAAAACCCCTCTCAGCTAACTCTTTGTTAAGAGTTCAGCTTTGTTCTGGCTTTTCATGTCTTAAATTATATCAGTGGTTAAATAAGTAGATTTCTTATTAATTAAAATGAAATTATTTTCTTTCATCAGATGAAGAATTGGGGCACATTTCACAAATAAAGCAATTTTAAAAAATAAGTAGAATATAGTGTGATGTATTAATTCTCAACATAAATCAATAAACCGCCTTGACCTCTGTCTAGAATTGGTATTGTATAGGTGGAAAAATTGGTTTACCACCCCCCCTTAGGTGCTGTCCTGCCATGGAATCTCTTTGCTCAGTTTTCTCCTGTCCAATCAGGTGGAATGTTTCACAAGCACATGGTTTATACAGCTCAAAATAACTTGGGACCTGCGAGCTGACAAATGCTCCAGCTTCGGTGGTGACAGGTTGCCCAGCTTCTTACAGTCATCTTCACTGAAGCTAAGGTTAACTCCTCACTCTCTCTATGGACGGCTACTCGCTATTTCCAAGGGCGTGAAGAATTTTCTCTTTCTCCTGTGCTTCCGTCTAAGAGTTCTCCTTGGATAATTATCATCGCAGAGGAGTGCCTGGGTTGGACATCCTCATCTGGGTCAACTAAAAAAAGAAAGGTAATGTCCAGATTTAAGTTCCCAAGTGGGTTTTGATGACAGGACACTGACAATGGGGAAACGGACAGTTCAGAGAGCTGCTCTACTGTTGCTTTTCGCAAAACCTAGGCTAACTTCTAATTTTGTAGGATGGTACACAAAGTTAAGGGGAAAATAAAGCTTTTGACACGTAACGAAGGTTGGAGGAGATTGATGAGACTCACAGAGATGACACCTTACTTGGATCTGAAAGGAAAAGATCTCAACAGGAAAGTCTTGCATAGGTCATTGGTTTTTCCACGCATTCATTTATTTGAAATAATAGTGCTTATCTAGCAAATATGTGTGGAATGTCTATTTCCTTTTTAAAGGAAATTAAATGGAAAATAATATGACTCCATAGTTAAAGACTTTCATTTTAAATTTTTTTATCATGTAAAAGGATACTCTTGCTATATTTAGTGCTGGGAGATCTGCTCCCTGGATTAATGTACACAACAGCTGCAGAAAGTCTTACTCAAAGGACACTGCTGTTTCTCTCTCTCTCTCTCTTTCTCTCTCTCTTCCCTCCATTTTCAGCTACATCAGGAAGATATTTGACAGTCAGTGGCAAATGTTTGGTCCAGTATATGCACTATTAGCAGTCGGCAAGTAGATGCATATATTATTTTATATTTCAAAAACCATATAAACAAAGAAAAAGAGAAGATAGATTATTCTCTATTTCTATTCTCCAAAATGGAACATTGCAGTAATGGTGTTAAGAAATTTTACATCTTATCAACATACTTTTATACTTAAACATGATAATAACATCATTCAGTTTCAAGGAAACAACTCTCCAGTTTTCTTTCTTGAAATAGTATGATTCAATTATTTTCATCATAAAAATAGCAAAGTTAATTAGATAAGCTCTGAATTTAAATCTTGACATATCTTTATAGCCTCGTCTTCATAATAGCTCTTAAGTTCAGATGAAACCCTTTTCTAGGTAATTAGGGGGGAAAAACACACCCAAACATAGAAGTTAAGATATGCTATTTTGATACATGATTTGACAATGGGCAAAATATTTTAAATTAAGGTTATCTCAGAAAATCTGAAACACATAGACATTAAGAGAGATGTAATAAAGGAAAACTGTAGACATTACAGAATCTCTTAATAATGGACTATGAAACAAACAGTTGGACATTGTCCAAATTCTGAAAGTTTGTTTCTATTTCTACTTATAGAATATGGCTAATGTCATAGTAATGACTAACTCACAATACTATGTTAAAATACTAGTCTATCATATATTTATAATACAAATTTTGTTATGTTTATATTGCAATGTGCTTATAAAGATACATGTTTAGCCTAATAGGATTCAAATTTCTAATTCATGGACACAAGAAATTGAATAAATTTTCATCCAATCTGAGTTTTGGAGCTCAGCAAAGAGAGGTTTTACAAAATCAGTTTTGAAGAAATGATATTAATTTTGAAAGTGCTTTAATGAAGTAAGATTAGTATAAATTTAGTACTATTAAAGTTTTCAGCAGTTTATTCCTATATGATGTGGTGGAAGTAAAAGATCCACCTCACTAACCTGCAATGGTAATATAATAATAATGATACCACTAACCCCAGTATAATTCATCTCCTTCATTCACATTGAGATTTGACAAAAGTATTACAGGTAATATTGCCTACAACAGAGATAGAAAAATTAAATGGTTTTCTTAATGGTTCTCCCACCACCCTACCCTCTTCCAAGTAGATAAAGAATAATCAAGTACAAAGCTCTTTTTTTTTCTTCTTGGCTTTTTGGGAAAATATTTTCTTAAATTCCTATGATGTTCACAATTGACAAAATATTTTAGACTAGAGCAGTGTGCATATTCTTAAAGAGAACAATTTGAATGAGAAAGCATGGTGCTTTTAGTAATGAAACTCTTTCTTTTCAGCAGACATATTTTGGTGAACATGAAGTAGTTGTTGTGAATATTTACCCATAGTCCCTAAAAGTATTCTTAGAGCACATAGAAAATACAGTCACCTTGACAATGCTGTACATACGTAGTGATGCATAGACCTACATTTGGAGTAAAAATGTACTAACTCAGTGTCCTGGGAGAGGCCCAGCAGAGCCTTCTGACCACTTGCTTAGATTAGTGCTAGATCTTGAGATACAGAGAGTGTATTTGGGACCCTTCTTTCGGATTCTATCAATAATACAAGCCAAATTTAGAGAACTCCCCCCCTCCCTGCTACCAAGTTTCTGATTGTCTAAAGAGAGGAAGAAGGAGAGACAAAAGTTAAGAGGGTAAAGAAGGATGTAAATAGTAATTTTATTCTGTGTGTTTCTTATCTGAAATTAATCTTTGAGTTACGGGGATCAACAACTGTTTATTGTTTTGGGATTTCCCATTGAACAACTAGATTTGCTATTGTTGTCATATGCTAGTGAGTTGGATCTGGCCCTTCAGTGGTTTTTCAGAGGCTGTAAATTGCATGGGAGCAAATGTCCATCTTTCTGCCACACATTCATCATACACAATGGAATTTTGAAAAATAAATAAAACTTGCCCTTATTTTTGTAACTACCTCTTAGACTTAGTTAGGACCTGTTGATTTTGGAGTTGTGTTTCTTTTGTTTTTTACTTGCTATTCACTAGTCATTCTACATACAGTTCTAACTTTTTCAGTTCCTTTGCTGTCTTTCAGATTAAATACTATCTTTGGTCCAGCATCAGGGTCCTTTATGCTAGTCCTTTCCTTTTGATTCTCTTGGATGTAAGAAAACATAGCTCTCGTAGTTTTCTCTCATTCAAGCAAAATCTCTATTTTATCTAAATTTTATTAAGATAAAAAGAAGAAAATTGCCTACTCATATTTGACTTTTCATCTAAAACCATTTTCATTCCATAAAAGTCACTGCCCTTTAAGGAACTTTCCTAATTAAACAATTGCCACCCACTCTCCTGGATAATCACCTCTGCTTGGTTTCTTGATAGGGATTTGTATTTTTTTCCCCGTAATTTCTCCTTTTCCAAATTGATATTTGAAGGAATGAACCTAATCATAGTATTTGCATATTACTGATGATATATTACCACACACTTGGGGGTTTGCTAATCTGTTAAATTACCCATGCTATTCACACCAACATCAGACCAGAAATAAAACTAAGATGGGAATGATCATTTTAAATAGTGGAGAGATACAGATTGTAAAAGTGAAATAGGATTCACCTCAAAATTTATCTCATTTGCAGCCAATTTTTAAAGAGATGGTCAATACTCTCAACTTTTCAAGACTGGTTCATATATACTAAGATTTGACTCTTGATTCAGAAAGAGTTTTTCAAAAGAACTGATTCTTGTATTTCATTTGTGTAACTTCATGGAATAAGAGTCAAGACAAACGGATAAATATTAACACTCAAGTGAGGAAGTTAACCTTATTTTTCCCTAGAATACATTATACAATAACAGAAAGCTTCAAATTTTGCCATCAGTTTCTGGGAGCTGGTAGATTTGAAACATACGACCTTTCAGTTAACAGTGCAACTCACTATCTACTAAAGCCACCAAAGTTCCCCCCTTAAGTGTGCATGCTGTTGTTAGAAGCCATCAATTCAACAACTCAAAACAACCATGTGAATAACAAATTGGAACCTAGGCCTATCCTGAGCCACCCTCATGATCTCCAAGATGCTCAAGTTCATTGTTAGAGTAGCTGTGTCAGTTTATCTTCTTGAGAGTTATCCTCTCTTTCCCTGACCCTTTATCTTTCCTGAGGATGGGCCCCTCCTGACACCATGCCCAAAGTATGCAAAATGAAACTTAACTACCCTTGCCCCTAAGAAGCAACCTGGTTGTACTCCCTCCAAGACTGTTTTGTTTGTCCTTTGTGCAGTCTGCAGAAAATTCAATAAGTTTCACCAATACCACAATTTAAAGTAATCAATTCTTCTGTCATCCTTATTCATTGTACAAATTTCTATGTTATTGTTATGTACTACCAAGTCAGAACAAACCCATATCTGGCCCTCCAATGGGCTTTCTAAGATTGTAAATCACACAGGAGGGGTTTTGCCCATATTATCCTGTGGAATCCAAGTGGTGAATTCAAACTGAGATACAGAGAGTGTATTTGGGACCCTTCTTTCTCATTCTAGCAGGAAACTCTCCCCCAAGTTCCTGATTGTCTAAGGAGAGGGAGAGGGAAATACAAATGATAAGAGGGTAAAGAAGGATGCAAATAGTAATTTTACTCTATGTGTTTCCTATCTGAAATTAATCTTTGAATTACGGAGATCAACACTGTTTCTTGTTTTGGGATTTTTCATTGAACAACTAGATTCATTATTGTTATCATGTGCTAGTGAGTCAGAACTGGCCCTTCGGTGGTTTGTCAGCCTTTGGGATGACAGCACAACTCCTTACTACTAAGGCATCAAAGCAAATTTGTATAAAGCCCTGCAATTCTTATTGTTTTCATGAACAAGAATATGAAGGAGACAGAGCTACCCACTTATCCTCCATTTTGAGTTGAAGTACTTACATATATCAGATCCCTTCTTCCCTCGCTCCCTGTTCTGGTTCTCTTTTAGAATAATTATTAAATATAAGGCTTTTTTTTTAAAAAAAAAAAAAGTATGTCAACCCAGAAAGATTGGGCTCCTCCTATATTTAATTCTAGTTTCTCATATACAATTTTATGAATTTTCAATGACTCTGTTTACATATTTGCTTTTAGTTTACAGGTTAATTTTGAATCATACTGTATATCTGACAACATTTTTTTTAGAGTTTAAAGAGAAGGGTGGTGATAACATAAGTCAAGAAATATGCCCAAAGCTATCAGCATTCAGTTTTCTTTTTATTAACAAGACACATTTTCAGCAAGTTCTTAGGGCACATCCTCTTTTGGCAGAAAATGCTGGACATCTAGCAAACTAAAGAAGACAGTAATATAGGAAGAATAATTTGCAAGAAATTTACCCTTCCAAAGCTATCACTCTGTGTTTCTCATTAAGCCTCCTTATGCCAAAAATATTCACTGAAATCTTCTTAAAACCAGGCAATAATTTAGCCAACTATCTGCCCTGAGGATTATGTTCTCAAGATCCATTTTAGCACAAGTTAACAAGATCCATGTTAGCACAACAGCAACTCCAAAGTTTAGATAGGAACCATTGGGGCACAGGAACGTTATGTTAATGGAGGAAGAATAATCAGAGCAAGAGGGTGAGAGTGGTTGCATGATTTTAATAACATAATCCATGCCACTGAATTATATCACCCTATGGTGTATGTTTTGCTGGGTACATTTCCAACCACAAGAACAGAATAGGTTATAAAAAAGAAATTTACCCTGAAGTTCATTCAATAAGCTTTCTACATAGCCAAATTAGTCTTCCTGGGTTATTCAAGTCTATCTTGATAATAGGAAGGTCTAGTGGCCCGATTGGTATGGGGTTGCAATGCTAACCCAAAGGCAGATGGTTTGAATCCACTAGGTTCAAAGGTGGACAGTAGAGAAAGATGGACAGTCTTTTCCATGCAATTTATATCTTCTGAAAGCTCACTAGAGTATCAGCTATTGTGTCAGTTCTGACTTGATGGCAATCAGTTTTGAGGTGTTTTTTTTACCTTGATGATTGATACCACATTTACTGTTTCGTGTCCAACCTAGGACTATTTCATTAATGACATAATCTGTTCTCAGGAGAGATGACTCAACTTTATCTTAAAAATATCACATCAAAGTTTTGATTTTTGTAAGAATTTGAAAAGAGGCAATATACAAAATGTCACAAAACATCCCCAGATGAAATATTTTCCCAAAAGAAGTTTTTGTTTCCCCCCCTGAATCCTACTCCTACCCCCTTCCAGTCAATGACTCTGCCACTTACACAGTTGCTTCTTGTTGTTGTTGTTGTTATGTGCCATCTAGTCAACACACACTCCTATTGACACTATGAATAAACAGGTCTGTACCTTGATCTATTCTGTACTTTTCTTACAGTTTCCAGCATGCTTGAGATTATTGTTACAGTCATTGTGTCAATCCTTGTTAAGAGTCTTTGAGTCTTTCTCTCTTTCTCTGCCCCTCACCTTTCCCAGCATGATGTCTTCCAAGGATTGTACCCCCACCTGACAACATGCCCAAAGTATGTGAGAATACATTTCACCATCCTTGCCTATAAGAAGCACCCTGGCTGAACTTTCTCCAAGACATATATTTGTTTGTTCTTTTGCTAATCCATAGATGGATATTCAGTACTCAATACCACAACTCAAAGACTTCTTTTCTTCTGTTGTCCTTAGTTGTTGTCCAAATTTCAGATGCATAGCAACTAACTGTAAAGGCCCTGGCTTGAATCAGATTGCACCTTAATCTTTAAATTAACATCATAGCTTCTCAGCACATTTCCCCAATGTCTTTTGATTTCCTGACTGCTAATATCAAGGATGTTGATTGTGGATCCAAGTAAGATGAAATAGTTGACAACTTCAGTTTTTTCTTCTTCTATTATGATGTTATGCAGGATGAGGAATTTTGTTTTCTTGATGTTGAGGTGACACCCACTTTGAAGACTTTGATCTTCTGCAAGAAGTGTTTATCTCTTCTTTACTTCCTGCAGCAAGGCCATGTCATCTGCATGGTACAGGCTGTTGATGAGTCCTCCTCCAATCCTGATGCCATATTCTTCTTCATATAGTTCAGCTTCTTGCATGATTTGCTCAGCATACAGATTGAATAGGTATGGAGAAGGATACAATCATGATTTATCTTTTCCTGATTCTATACCATGAATATTCCCTTGCTCTATTCTAACAACTGTCTCTTGATCCAGATATAGGTTTTGCATGAGCACAGTTAAGTGTCCTGAGATTGCTGTTTTTCTCAATGTTAGCTATAATTTATTATGGCCCACATAGTCAAATATCTCTACAAAGCCAATAAAATATGAGTAAAAATCTTTCTGTATTTTCCCTATCAACCAATAGTGATAGCCTTTATGCCATGACTCTTCTGAGTCCAGTTTGAATTTTTGGCAGTTATCTGTCAATGTACGGACATTTTTACATAACCTTCAGCAAAGTTTTACTTGCATATGGTATTAGTGATATTGTTGAAAAATTTCCACATTTTGTTGGATCTCCTTTTTAAAAAAAAATAAAATAAAAAGGAAGCAAATACTGATCTCCTCTAGTCCATTTGCCAGATAGCTCTCTTGCATATTTCTTGACATAAGTTAGTGGGCATGTCTAGGGCTCCCTCTGTTTGTTTGGTAGTCCATCAATACCTGGAAACCCAGTTGCTGAGGCCACAAATACTAGAGTTTCCTTGACTCTCCTTTCTCAAGTATCTCACTTTCAATCTATCAGCAAATCCTGTTGGCTCTCCGTCAAGAGATCTCAAATATGATCCTTTCTTACCACCTCGCACTGCTACTCCTCATTTGCCCAAGCCTCCATCAGGTCTTGCATACCCTGACTTGTTAGCCAAAGAACAAAGTCATCACAGGTTTACCTGTGCTTACTTATTAACAACCTGTAGTGAGAAAACCTGAATATTTTTTTCACCATATCCAAGATTTTGATTCTAGATCTGACTTACATTTATTTCCTTCTCTTCCAATCTAATAGCACCATCCTATAGAACCAAAGCTTCCTTTCAAATTTATAGTTCCTGACAGGGTCTGAGTAAGTATAGCTTTTTTGTGCTTACTTATATGAAACTCATGTGAAATTATTAGTAAAAACCACAAGTAAGCCCATGCTTACCTTGCTTATCTGCCACCATTTGCATCACGTATTGAACATCCTTCTAAGAGAGTTACTAGTTTCCATACTTTTCCTCTTCAGATGAAATCTGCGTCGCAGCCTCTCAAAACTATAAAATTGTTTCCCATTTACACTGTAAAGAAAATGTATAATCTTTTCCATGGTCTGCAATGACTCACCTCCTCAGGGCCCAGAATGCCTTTTTGACCTCAATTCATTCCACTTCTAGTCTCTCACTTCTCTTCACACTGGGCTTCATTCAACTAACACTCACCTCCCTGAAGCCTTTGACACCTCTTCCTCTGTTGTGAACTTTCTTCTCCAAAATGATCATATGGTTAATTTCTCCCCTTGGTTTAGAAAATTTGCCTCCCTTTCCTAGCTGAAACACCACATTTTCAACCCCCAAAGCCTGTCCACGCCACCATTCCTGAGCTCCTTGTCCTACTTAATTTTTCTTCTTAGGGTATCTAACTTCACCAATCTCTCAGTTCCACTAGGCTTTGCCCTTTGTTCTCTCTAATCCCAGTGCCTAGAACAGTGTCTGGCAGGTAGCAGATACTTGATAAACATTTAGTAAGTACCTTTTTCATACCAGAGTTATCAAATTAATACTTTAAAGAGAAGATGATACATTGTTACATTTTTTGGTTTATATAATATTAACAACATTTGACATTTTAACAACGTACATATACATTTTAATGTAAGAAGCTTAGAATGACTATTATCCCTTGATAGATGAGGAAAATAGAGTTCTGGACACATTAAATGACTGGCACTAGTACCACAACTATCTAGTGTTGAAGCTGGTATTCAAACCTAGGTTCACATATCAAACCAAAGCCTAATCCCAGTTACTTCATCTACTATAAATACACTTTATTTGAAAGTCATCTAGAAGTTATGATTGTCTTTATCCATTTATATTTTGCTTCCTCTCTGTAAGATTCTTTTTGGTAAAGATTATTGTCTATTTAATAGTCCTCATAATATTTCTTTCCCCAAAGAAAAATAGCAATACATTTAGCAGGAGATTCTAAAGAACAAAATAATTCAACAAATATTTCTTGATCACATACCATGTGTTGTGTGCATCCAGATATGATTGTGTACAAAAAGTGAAGGCACGTATTATTTATTGTTCTGAGAGCTGTGTTTAGGAATAAGGACAGTGAGCTTTGGAAGCACATTGGAGAGATATTCAATTAAATCCCAGACTTGACAATATCTAAACTAAGAACTGAAAGCCATATAGGATTTGTCCAGGAAAGGCTGTAATGGAGAATAAGCCTAGAGATCAATTTGAGCAAAGAATTATTTCCAAAAACCTGAAGACAGAGTGACTGTATGTATTTCAATAGTATATTGATACACTAATGGCAAAGCTGGAGTTCCCATTGCCCTTCGAAGTTTGCCTTTGTACCAAGTCCTTTTCAAAGGATCCTTAGTGATATAGAGTCTTTTTTGTTTTAATATATATAGAGTCTTATATGTTGGGCTGCTGACTGAAAGTTTGGCCCTTTGAATCCTGCAGTGCTTTGTGAGAGAAAAATGAGGCAGTTTTGGACCTTAAAGATGTACCTCCCCATGTTCAGTAAGGGTAATCCTTACCTGTTCCTCCTTTTCAAGAACAGAGATAACATGTTCATTAGAGCTCACAAGATGTGTGATTAAGGACTCCAGATAGACAGGGTTCACAACATCTTGTTTGCTCCTGTCTCATTTCCTGGAGAAAAAAAATCCAAAAAACAAAAAAGATACATCACCTTGGAAACTTAATGGAGAGTTGCTATGAGTTGCAATTGACCTGATGACAGTGGGGTTTTTAATAGGTTCCTTACTCCACTAGTTCTACCACAATTTTTCATCTATAACGTGGAGACTATAATATATAATCACGTTGTTGTTGTGTACCTTCGAGTTGGAACCGACCTATAGCCATCCCTCCAGCGGATTTTCAGAGGCAGTAAATTATACAGGAGGAGTTTGCCCATCTTTCTCTTGCAGAGCAGCTGGTGGATTTGAACCTCATGCCTATGGAATTCCAGTGCAGTTTCTTACCACTAGGCCATCAGAGCTCCCTTATGTAGTCATAGCTGTGATATAATAATAAAATCAATTTACTAAATCTAAGTACATTTGTTTGGTTATTGCTTTGACCTATGAGATGGCTAGTGTTATTGCCCTGCTTTACTTATGCATTAACAGGCTTAGCAAGGCTAACTAAGAGTGGCATAGTCTTTAGGTATGTTCACCACTAACCTAAAGGTTGCACTCTTCTAATGGTTCAAATCCACCAGCAGCTCTTTGACTCTTTGGGGGGAAGATGAGATCTCTCTTCTTATGTAATTTACAGCCTTGGAAACCCAATGGAAGTTTAGCTCCTAGTCAGTTCTCAATCAACAGCAATGCATTTGAGTTTGAGCTTTCTACTTCATATAGCCAAGAAGTGTCATGATAGACCAATATATATGTGAAAACAAAAGTTGCAGATATTAAAAATAAATTCTTTTTAATATTTGATTACAGTATTTATTACCCAGTACTTTGTATATGTATATATAGAAAGAGATAGATATACACACACACACACACACACACAAAAGAATTAGCTTTAAAACAAACACTAATTGCAGAGAACAGACCAGTGATATATGAATATTTCCTATTACACAATAGATACAAAATTTTGAAAGTTGTTTAGCATTAACAAAACTTTTTCCCACATATTCTTTTTCATGAATGTCAGTTGAGTGCCCAGTATAATGGCAGACCCTATTGTAGGGGTTTCACAATCATGGTTTAAATTATACTATTAAAAATGTAGCCTCCACGCAAAAAAAAAAAAAAAGAGGAAAATGTAGCCAATATCCTAATTGAAAAGATTTATCATTTGTAAACCAACTATTTGTCCCTATTTATCTCAATGTAACTTTTCTCTTGAAACAACATGGAATGAGACTTAGCCTTGAAACCAGAAAGATACGGTTTCAAATTCAAGAATCATCTGTTAGCAGCTGTGTGACTTGGAGAAAATTGTTTAATTTCTCTCAGGTTTGGTTTCTTTGTATATAAAACATGGATAATATCTATTTCACAGAGGAATGAAGGTTTAAACCATGATTGTGAAGCCGCTACAATGAATCTTTCATGGTTCTTTCTCATAGCTGATGCACAAATAAGACAATTTTCAATGATGATTCAACTATACTTTCATATATTATTTTGTATATCTTTCACAACTCTACAAAGTTCAAAGAACTATATAAAGTTCTAATTGATGGGGTATCAGTAAATTTCCTATTTTCAGGCATGGTTACAAGTTTTTCATACTCTCATCCATGTTATGAGAAACACCTTTGTGGATAACTCTTTGCAATCATCTAACATTTTATTTTATATTAATCTCTTTTTCAGACAAAATAGACAATTTTAGCAAATGGCTTCAGTATTCTCAATCTCAGACTGTTGCAGGCAAAAAAAAAAAAATACCCCAAACAAGAACAAAAGCAAAACCATTTGATTTTGCAGTTAATCCTTATCTCGAGGTGACTGCATACTTTGCTGGTATAAAGATTCATTTCAGATAGTGTTCTGTAAGTTTGGAAATGGGGGCAATTCCAGAAATTTTAAGTTAGGCTGTTATACAAGGGGAAGGGAAGGACTGAACTAAGTTATGTCATGAAATCTCAAAACCAAAAGACATTTAAGAGATCACAGTACTCAACCCAGCGCAAGACCCAGCACAGAGTAGCAAGAATGGCATATGCTTGGCCTTATCTCCATTACCATCTCTGATTGGTGGGGGCTGAAGGACTAAGTTAAGAAGTCAAGGTCAATGGAAAGAGTAACTGTAACTAATTTAAAAAGGTGTGAGAAAGGGTTATAAGTTTGCCATTCCTCTAGTGAAGATTTAAATGAATGAATAGATAGATATCATATAAATAAGGTTTGCTGCATTATAAAATTTTCTACTGCAGGGGACCTTTAAACTAAAGTTATTGTGCTATTTTCTTAAAACTTAAAAAAAATGTTTTAAAATAGGTAGTACATTTTCAATATAATTAAAATTTTAAAATTAGAAAAGGGGATACAATGAATTCCCTGCTTTGTGCCTCCATTTGCCTGCCTTTCCTTTTCCTTCTGAACTAACACTAATTGAAGAGATTTTTTAAAACCTTGACTCTGCAAGAACAACAACAAAATTATAAACAATTTTTACAAGTTAATTGGTGGAGGGGGATGGGAGGGAGAGAAAGGAATATGTGCAACAATGAATGAATGAAAATCCAACTTTTCTGAAAACTTTTGTTAAATCACAATAAAATAAAGTTAAAAAAATCAAAATCTTGACTCTATCTAATATATTTGTAGAAATTAAATTACACCTTGTTTGTTATTGTTGTTGTGTGCTGTTAAGTCAAAATCACCTCATAGCTGAAGTTGTGCTTTCAAAGGCTGAAAGAAGGTTTTCAGATGAGAGATTTCCCATTGTTCTCCCATGGAGCAGCCCATGAAGCAGCTGGTAGATTCAAACTACTTCTTACCATTAGGCCTCCTTGTTTGGAGAGTCCAAGTAATACGTTTCTAAGAGCAGATTAATCACATAAACAACATATTAAATTTAGTTTGCCTAAAGTGAAATATTTTGCCTTTAGTGAAATACCTAAAATAGTAGTTATGGTCATAAATTAGGTCAAATTTACATTTTCAATAATTAGATTAAATTGTCAACACCTCTTAATTACTACAATTCTATCACATACAAGATAAAGGAACCAGTGGAGGGTAAATCTGGGGTTGTATATCAGAACGAAAACTCTTTGCAAGTATCCAAATGATATGTTAAAATTGTACTGAAGGTCTCTATAGTTAAACCAAAGGCTTATTTCACAATTAGATGTGCATTGAAAGTATTAAATAAGGTTGTAATCAGCAATGTTTTTATTTTCAGTTTCAGGGAATATTCATTCCATTTCTATGTTCTTTTCAAATCGGAGAATAGCCTGTTAAGTCTTTAAAGTAGATTTTCCAGAATACCATGATTAGGCACTTTTTCAATTATGTGTTGTAAAACTTTAAGAATTCATCCTGTTAAAATAAACAAAGACTTACTATTTTACTTTTATTCTTATTGTTCTTTTGTGACAGCATGCAAGACGACAGCCTAGAAGCTTCCACTTCCATCTCTCAACTGCTAAGGGAGAGCTACTTAGCTGAAACCAGGCACCGGGGGAACAATGAGAGGAGCCGAGCAGAACCATCCTCTAACCCTTTTCATTTTGGTGGTCCTGGAGCTGCTGAAGGAGGAGGTGGCCAAGATGACCTTCCAGACCTTTCTGCCTTCCTGAGCCAAGAAGAATTAGATGAGAGTGTCAATCTGGCAAGACTGGCCATCAATCACGACCCTCTGGAGAAAGGGGATGAATCTCAAGCTCGCAAACGTCTTTCTTCTGACCAATTGAAACACTCACCTAAATCAAGTTTTGACCCCAGCTTCTGTCAGGATAATAATGCTCGAAGTCCTCCAGGCTCTAGCGAGAGCCCACAAGAAGCAAAAAGGCCACAGTACAGTTCTGAAACTCAGTGCAAAAAGGTGTTCTTAAATAAGGCTGCCGATTTCATTGAAGAGTTGTCCTCCCTTTTCAAAGCCCACAGCTCCAAAAGGATCAGACCTCGGGCCTGCAAAAACCACAAAAGCAAATTGGAATCTCAAAACAAAGCCATGCAAGACAGCAGCTCGGGTTTCTCAGATCTGTCAGAAAGACGAGAAAGATCTTCTGTTCCCATCCCTATCCCCACAGATACCAGGGATAATGAAGTGAATCATGCCCTTGAACAGCAAGAAGCCAAGAGACGTGAAGCTGAGCAGGCTGCCAATGACGCAGCTGGGGGAGATACTACCCCGGGGTCTTCGCCTTCGTCTTTATACTACGAGGAACCGCTGGGGCAGCCTCCTCGGTTCACTCAGAAGTTACGGAGCAGAGAAGTCCCTGAAGGAACCCGAGTCCAGCTGGATTGCATAGTGGTAGGAATCCCACCACCGCAAGTAAGGTAAAAATGTCCCATTGCTATTGTTTGGTAATCACTTCCATCTACTGTGCTTTTTCTCAGAGAATTATTTTCAGCACTTTGTTTCACCATTTTAGTAAGTGGTTACAACAATTGGAGAAAAGTAATTGTTGTAGGCAAACTGGCCAGAGACATTTTGAAATTTTTCTTTTTATTCGTTGTTATCAAGTAATTTCTGGCTAATGAACACTTCATACACTACAAAGGACTTGTTGTTGGGTGTTAACGAGTCGAATACGACTCATAGTGACCCTGTGAACAAAAGATCTGAACCCCATTCTATCCTGCTCCATCCTCACGCTTTCTGACACACAAGAGCCCATTACCGCAGCCACTGTGCCAATCCACCTGGTTGAAGGTCTTATTCTACTTCGCAGACCCTCCACCCTTCCAGCATCATGTCTCTCTTTTAGCAACATGCCCAAAGTGTGTGAGGCAAAGCCTCATCATTCTTGCCTCTAAAGAGCACTCTGGCTGCACCCTCTCCAAGGTATATTTGTCTGTTCTTTTGGCCATCCATAGGATGTTCAGTGCTCTTCTCCAACATCACAGCTCAAAGACATCAACTTTTCTTCAGTCATCCTTATTCATTGTCCAGCTCTCAGATGGACAGCAAGTGATTGGAAAGATTATGGTCTGAATGAGATCCACCTTCGTTCTCACACTCCTTAATAATCTACTCACAATGTTTTCAGGGCTGTGACCTGTAGAAGCAGATCTATAAGCCTTTCTTCCAAGGCATCTCTGTATGAGTTTAAACTTTTGGTCAGTAGGGCAGCACTACTTGTGCCATCCAGGGATTTAAAAAAAAAAAAAAGAAGAAGAACTAGATGACTTTGTTTTTGTTGTTGTTGTTAAGTGTCATCAAGTTGTAGGCAACTCATAGCAACCCTATGAACGAAAGACCTGAACACTTTTATAACTTTTATCGTTTCTCCAAGTTCATAGGGTTTCCAGAGGTGAGCTATTTTGGAAGTGGATGCCACTCCTGCTTCCAAATTTGTTTTAATTGGGGAGTTCCACCAAACACTGTTCCACCATGGGTAACCATTATCGAATTTGACACTCAGTGTCACAGTGTTCAGCCTCACAGCAACCACGAGTTACCTCTGTACAGCAAATGCACAGACCAGAGCTATACTACTTAGTAAAATGTTTAACCAAAAACAATTAAAACCAGGCCTGAGGGCTGCGGATTTGCAGATTAAAATCACCCACCTTGGGCTTGGTAGTATTACTTTCTGCCCACTAGGCCAATTGAGATAAAAAAAAAAGAACTAGATGACATTAGCTCCAATTATATATTTTCTTTAACAATATATCAAAACACCACTTCACCATGTAATCAATATGAAAATCATTAATAAGATATTTTGCTTTTTTATAGTAACTAAGTCTTTGAATTCTTTTTTTAAATTAAATTTTATTAGTTTTAATGAACATTTACAGGGATTTTGGGTTTTCATTCCTTCATTGCTGCACCATTCTCT
>NW_006399824.1:5830624-5863616 GCF_000299155.1 Elephantulus edwardii | reverse complement strand
ATATCTCATAGTTGTTTTAATTTGCATCTCTCTTAGGGCTAGGGATTTTGAGCATTTCTTCATGTGCTTGTTAGCCATCTGAATGTCGTCTTCGGTGAACTGTAAGTCTTTGAATTCTTATGTGAATTCTGTCCTTAACTTACTACCTATCTCAATTTGAATGCTAATTTTTTCTTAGAAATATTCAATTTGCATTTGATTTTCATAGAATTTTAGTTATGGAGAACATTATGCTGAGTAAAATAAGTCACTCAAAAAGATACCCATATTATATGGCCCCATTGCTATAAAAAGCCTTGAATAGGTATTGTTGTGTACCATAGATTCGGAACCAACCAGCTGGCCCCTTGGAAGGTTTTCAGAGTCAGTTAATCAAATGAGAGGAGATCCCCCATCCTTCTCTCACAGAGCAGCTGGTGGCCTCGACCTGCTTCCCTTCAGGATTGTAGTACAGCTTCTTATCACTAGGCCACCAGAGCTCCCCAGGATATATGTGCACAGAGAAAGCAAAGTTCTTTGATGATTACCAAGGATAGACTGCAGACATTTTCTTTTTCCTTTTTGGGCGGTGAAGACATTTCTTTCTATTAAAATACTTTTTACTTTTGGTGATGGGAAAGGCAATCCTAAATACGGGTGAAGTCAGCACTGCTTGACTAAGGTCAATAAAGATCGTAGAAAGCATACAAGAGTGACAATGTATAGTAACAAAGAATAGCATCCAGGGGTCTTACAAGCTTTGCAATTGATCCAAGATGTATTATTAGTTTTTTCTTTGATGGAGCAAAAGAGGAGCAGAGGAAGTCACAAGCTCCAATAAAGAACTAGTCCATGGAACTAAGAGCCTGCATGAATTACAACTTCTTTTTAGCTTAGAACCAGAGGAACTCCTCAATGATGCCTGGCTACCACCTACAACTGTACTGACCAAGGATACAACAGAAGGTCCTATGTAGAATGGAAGAAAAATGTAGAAAAAAACGAAAATTCTTTAAAAAGTTTGAAAAGGACAGATTTACCTGGGCTGATATTGAGTAGAGGATCTTCCAAAATGATAGCCCTAAGATACTCTTTGCACTTAGAATTAAAGCTACTTCTGCAGGTCACCTTTGAACCAAATGATAGATCAACTCATAAAGTAGACAATACTACCCATGAGCCATGAGTAATTAACTACTTTAAACAACAAACTATATGAAACTCAAGCATTAATAGCTACTGAAAGCAAAGATGAGAAAACAAGGAGGGGCAGGGAAGCTAGGTCAATGGAAATAGAACAAACAGAATGGAAATAATACATGGTAAAAGCAATAACAAATATCATGGAACAACTTGCATAAGAATTGTTAAAGGGAAAAAAAAAAGAATTGTTAAAGGAGAACCTAATCTACTATATAAACTTCTACCTAAAACACAATACAATATTATTTTTTAAATTATAGTTGAGCAAATAGATTGACAAACTTAAATCGTTCCAAACATACAAAAAAGTTTCAAAATAGTGGAATTGAATAAGTTTCTAAATTCATTACAGTGGAACATAACTAAAATTTTAGAACCTAAGAATTTTTAAGAGACTTCTGTATCTGCACCTTTAACTTAAAAAGAGAGAACATTTATCTTCTGTGCTTAATACCTGTAGTAATTTTTAACCTTACATAAAGCTAAATAATAAAAAAGAAAGAATAAAAGCTGATAGAGTAAGATTGCAAATTAGAGCAATCGAATTACTTCTTTTAGACACATTGCATTTATTATAAACTTTTTAATATCAGCTTAGACAACACTGTTCTTCCTAATGCCTGTATCTTTCCCTGATCTGATAGAAGGATAGAGAAAGCATACACAAAATCTGAAATATTTTTAAAAAACCAACAAAACATAAAGTATTTCTGTTGTAATGCCTCTCCTAGAGCTAAGTAAAATTAAGTTTCAGGACCCTTCATTTGCATGGGTCACTTCCACAGCCCCATGACTACTTCTGTGTTTCCATTATATCAAAGGCCCCACAAAATATGGGTCTAGCTGTAGCCCTCGGGGTGACATTCGCTATCTGGGATACTATAATGTCCACACACTCAGATCCTAACTGAAAAGTAAAGGTTCAGGTCCACCCAGAGGCTCTTTGGAAGAAATGCCTGATGATCTACTTCCAAAAATCCAGCCATTGAAAATCTTTGTGAAACATAGTTCTGACACTGTGGGATCTCCATGACTTGCTATGTTGCAATATTGTGTGGGAAATATGGCTGAACTGTATCATTTTCATTGAGAATTACTGGTATTTACAGTGCTGCAAGGATTATTTCCTTCACTGTTTAGAAGCCATACATACTATCAGGTCTCAGAAGACTGGCAGAAGACTACAGTAACCAAAGAAAGCTTTAGAGATTTGAGGAGCCTTAAAAAAGGCTCAAGTACAAATTTATTTATTCATCAATTCATTAAACAAATAATCATTCAAGTATTAGCCTGTCCTAGTTACTAAGAGAATAACAACAACAAAATAGGTCGTTGACCTCATATAGCTCACAATCTAGTAGATCAGACAGACATATAGGTAAGCTCAGTAATGCTGTGTAGTAAAGGCTAGGGCAAAATTCAAGGACTAAAGTGCACTTGCCCCAAGCCATGGTTTTATCAATAGCATCATATCCATGTGAAGGCTAGACAATAAATAAGGAAGACCAAGAAATAATTTTAATTATGGTGTGGTTAATGAATATTGCCTACATTGTAGACTTCCAGATGAATGAACAAATATGTACTTTAACATTCTTTACAAAGATGGAAAACTTCGTCTCATACTCTTTGGACAAGTTATCAGGAGGGGCTAACCCTGGAGAAGTGCACCATGCTTGGTGGAGGCCCAGTGAACTAAAGGAAGACCTTCAATGAGATGGTTTAACAAAGTGCCTACAACACTGCACAAACACGGCAACAATTGTGCCCGTGGTTCAGGACCAGGCAGTGTTTCTTCCATAGTACACAGGCTCACCAGGAGTTGGTACTGACTGGCACCCAACAACAGACAGTAGCAAAATAGTATTATAGAAGTGTTTATAGTATGCAATTGTGGAAGATGAGAGCTACATTGCCTGGAAGGTAGAATAAAAGAAGAGTTAATAAAAGAGGTGAGACTCTAATTTGTGGAGATAAAGTGAAAAAGAGGTAAGTAAGTGTTAAGGCCCAGAGGCAAGTGAGTTCAGGGACCAGAAAGAAGTACTTGATTATGTCAATAATATGAGGTGCCAGGTGAGGAAAGATGAGAGAGAAGGTTAAACAGGTAGGTGGAAGAGATGAATCCTTTCAGGCTAGAACCAATTCATCATGTTTATCTAAAGGCTCAGATACTGACATTACAATAATGATGATTATTTACGTGGCAAGGAGGAGGCTAAGCTAACCAGCAAGCAGAAATTATTTTTAGGAGCTTTGAAAGCGATGTATACTTGATTTCAAAACAAACTGGGAACCATTTCAAGTTGAGTATAAAGAAGGGTAACAAGATGAAAAGGAGCATTTAAAGACAATTAGTCTGCAAGAACAGGTTAGACTAGAAAAGAATGGAGTTCACTTAGGAATTTATGAGAAGTATCCCAGGATAGAAGTACAGTGGTACAATAGGAGTGAAGTGAACAAGTATCAATGTAAGATATTGGAACAAATACAACAAAATTCACTTAGTGACTAACAGAAAGTATGAGGAGGAAAAAATTACTCCATGAATTTAAAATTGAACACCTGAAAGAAAGATGAAGTCACAGATAAAGATTGAGGAAATGGAAGAGGTGGTTATTTTGTGGAGGAACTTGATGAGAATTTGGGATATATGGAGTCTGAGGGGGAAGTGGGACCATATTTAAGAAGTAGTTGGAAATGTTGGAATGAAGGTCTAATGAGAAAATAGCAGGACAGAAAATATTTCAAAGAGTGACTGGACACTAACTCTGACACAACACATCTGTGATGACAAAATGGGAGCCCTGATGGCATAGTACTTCTGGGATACTGTGAATTTAGTTCTAGAAAATTGCCATAAAGCATATAAAACCAATCACACCAATGTTTTGGTTTCCCAGAATATATGGTCGTTATCTTTACACTATTGTGTTATCTATTAACTGTGCAAAAGTATTATGAAAAAATTTGAAATATTGTGAGCATTACCAAATGTGATGCAGAGACATAATGCTATTAGGAAAATATTATTTGTCCACACAGCGATACCAGAGAGGGCTTTTATTTGTAAAACACCCCCACTGTATCTGTGAAGAACAATAAAATGAGAATGCCTGTGTAAGAATCAACTTCTAATAGTGACCGACTGAAACTCCCTTCTCTTCTCCCTCATGAAAAAACAAGACAAAACAAAACATCTTGAAAGTTGCTCAGTATGTGTATGTATGTTTTTGTGTTTAAAGATTAATGCTTTTGGAATTGGAATTGAATAGGGGTGAGGTGGTGGGAACCTGAAGTAGATTCTATGTGCTTGCTCACCCCTGAAACCCTTGAAGGTTCTCTTTAGGACCCAGGATTTTGTAGTGCACAGACTAATCCAGAAGAGTCCTTTTAAAGTCATTTGAAGTTTCAGGTTGCTTTATAAGAGAACACTACAGTCAAGAAGAATATTGTCAATGTGTGTTATCTAGGAAAATAAAGGAATAGAATTCTTTTTATTAATTTAGAAAGAAGAATGTAATAAGTATACTGGGTAACTGGAATCTTATCTTGTATCTATTGTGCTCCAATATTTACCAGTGTTCTTGTAAGGCTAGTTCAGCAAGTCAAGTTATAAATTTTGTATTTATGTTGTTGATTTCAAAGTGAATTATGTGGATGGAGGTTGTCTTATAAGTAGAAGTGAGATCCTATGTCACTGGAGTCATTTCTGAAAGCTTGTTAGTCTTGCACATAACGTCACTGGAGAAGTTGTCTTAGGAAATGAAATGCACCACCCGCAGATGAAAGGGTCTGAAGGAATTCACAGCAAATGGCCATAATCCCTTTTTATAGCCTGACTCCAAATTCTTTTCCCAGGAATGTGCAGCTGGGTCACTGACTGCTTGCTTGTACACAGTCTTCCGAAGCAGCATACATTTACCTCTTGTCAATGTCTGCCAGGACTGTTAAGTATTTGCCCATGGGTAGGATGTGGCCCACAGAGCTCTGGGGGTATCTATAGGCACATGCACTGCTAACATAAAGGTCATGCTACTCTGACAGTTCAAATCTACCGGAAGCTCTGAAGATGGACAGTCTCCTACTGTGCTGTTTCCAGCCTTGGAAACCTGCTTGAGATCAGCTATGAGTCTGTTTTATCTCAATGGCAATGAGTTGAGTTTGAGTTTGTAGCACAACTGGTTAAGCACCTTACTACTACTGGCTGAGACATGAATGGTTTCTCCACCCAGGGACACCTCAGAAAACAGGTCTTGACAACATACTCCCAAAAGGTCACAGCCTTGAAACCCCTCTATTCAGCACACATGGGGTGACCTTGAGTCAAAATCACCTTGGGGACAACTAAGTACACAACAGTCTGCTGAGGGAAATAGTATAGCTACTAAGAAATCTAAAACTAAATGGAGGATTTCATATCACAGTACTTCTACTTTTTGAAAAAAAATCTGGACATTTTTCATTCATTCATCCCAAAAGTATTAGGTGCCTATTATGTGCCTTAGGTCACATATGAGTCACCCTGAGTCCCAAATCAACTTGATGGTGCATAACAACAACAAGGGTGTCCCTGGGCTTGTTTGGCAGAGCTCTGGTCTGCACATAGAGGGTTGCTATGAATTGGAATTGACTCCACAGCAGGTAATTTGGTGGAGTTTTTGTTGTTGTTTTAATATGTGTCATGAACCATATAAACATAAAATTTCAAAGCACAAATCCAGATAGACAATCCCCTAACTTCACGGAGTTTAAAGACTAAAAAGGGATTCTCAAAACTCAAACTCATTACAGATGAGTCAATTCTGACTCACTGCTGACTCTCCACCGGGTTTCTGATGCTGTGAATCACACAGGAGGAGACAGCCCATCTTTTTTCTGAGGAGCTTCTGGTGGATTCAAACTGCATGCCTTTGGGTTAGTAGCACAATGTCTTACCCACCAGGTCACCAGAGCTCCCTGGAACCTTTAATGGTAGACAAATTTGCTTGCTTTGTCTTGGACTTAATTGAATTAGGATCTCTAGGGGGAGAGTAGCATTTGCTTCTGTGCTGAACAGTTTTTCAGTTTCTTCAGAGAAGACTTTGTCTCACTGCTGAGACCTCAATCTCCAGCTAACATTTGTTGCTTCCTCCTCAGATCATACTCCAACAGAATGCCCTGGAAAACACATTATGTTGGAGTTACCCCACCCTGCCAGGCACTTCTCTGAGGTGGTATCTCTTTGGAGATGACAAACCAGGATAATTTCTGTGGTGTTTCATAGAAGACCATAGTCCTCTTGGCTAATGGGAAAACCCCTAACTGTGACTACAAACTCTGGAAATGCAGACTGCTACACAGAAAAGTTTTTACTCCTTGTGCAACAGTAAACACCCTTTCACCTTTAAAATTTGTGAGTCAAAAGTTAAGTAAAAGAAAAAAAATTAGGTAAAAGCTTTTATATGCCAATAAACTGTAGGCAAGGGTTCAGGAGACGCCCCTGTCACTTCCCTCCCCGTAAGCCTTGCTGTCAATCATCTTTAATCAATTCCCTACCCACTTGCAAAATGGACCAAGGATCACAATACTGATCTTCTGGATGATTTTGCTTTCCTTCAAAACTCATACATGTATTTTCATTTCAGAATCTTAACAAGATTTAGAATATGGAGTAAATGAATTAGACAAAATTGTTAAAATAAAAACTAGTAGTGCTTTTAGAGATATTTTATGCTGGGAATGTAGAATTTCTAACTAACTTGGAATTTTATTTTTCATTTTTTATCTTTATAATTGCCATGGAAAATACACTCTTAGTGAAAAGACCTAGATGTGTTCTATATTGATGATCTTCTTTCTTTTTTAATATTGATGATCTTTTAATGAGTAGATATTTTGCAAAACCGTTCTTTCACATATAGGAAATAAGTCAAAATTTCATTAATCTTCTTTAGAAATTTTCTTATTTTATTACATTTTTACTTATTATACACAACAACAATCTAGTATATATATTATTTTATGGAAAACGGTGAAAACACTTATTATTTAAAGGAGGGGCAATTATAATCACCTGTTTTATGATCACATTCCTTATTGTAATTCTTTTTTTATTATTTCCTCCTATGATTTTATTAATGAATTTTTTCATTTTTTATTTTTAAATTTTATTTTATGATTGTTTGTGTGTGTACCGTCAAATCGGATCTGACAGGTACAGGAGGAAATTGTCCCTCCTTCTCCAGCAGGTCATCTGATGGATTTGAACTGTGCACCTCTGGGATTGCAGTACAACTTCTTGCCACTAGGCCACCAGAGCTTGCCATTATAAATTTTTTTTTAAAATGCAAAATATAAATATGAAAAGATTGTCATTTTAACCAGTTAAGTGTACAATTCAGTAGCATGAGTTACATTTACTATGTTTTCTGAATTTTCTTGTAAAGGTATTTCTCTGAGGTATCTCTTTAGAGATGACAAAACAGGATAATTTCTGTGGTGTTTTTGGTACCCTGAAAAATACCAAAAAAATATTTCTAAATACATAAGGTAGAATAATAAGGAAAAATTCAAAGCTCCATTTCACATACTTTGGGCACATGTCCAGGAGAGACCAGTCCTTGGAGAAGGAAATCATGCTTAGAAGGGTGGAGGAACAGCGCAGGAGAGGAAGACCCTACATGAGATGGATTGCTACAGTAACTGGAGTAATGAGAGTAAGTGTGTTGGAGTCAGTGAAATTGGCTCAGGATAAGGCAAACTTCAGAGCTATTGTATACAGGGTTGCTGTGAGTTGCAGGCGACTCAATGGCACATAACAACAACAACTAGTGGCACAGCACTTAAAGCATGTGTCTGCTATTGAAAGTAGCACTTCAAACCCACTCTTCACACTGCTTTCTTAGAGATTTATAGTTAGTTTTAGAAACCCTACTGGTAGTTTTACTATGAGTCAGAATCACCTAAATAAAAATGGTTTGGGGATTTATAAGGAAACAGTACAGGTAGGCCTGTGTCCATTATGTCTTCCTGACCCAGTAGCTTCCTCTTCCCCCAGAGGTAATCACATCACTATCCTACTATAGGAGTTCTGGTGGCATAATGGTGAAAGTATTTTTTTTTCCTCTCACTTGTTTTTGTTGTTTGTGTCATTGAATCAGAACCAACTCATAGCTGACCCCTGCAGCAAGTTTTCAGAGGCGGTAATAGCACATGGGAAGAGATTGCCCATCCTTCTCCTGCAGAGCAGGCGGTAGATTCGAACTGCATGCCTTTGGGCTTGCAGAGCAGATTCTTACCACTAGGCCATGAGACTATCCATATCACTATCCTGAAGCTTGTGCTGTTTTTCTCTTCATAAAAAAAAGTCTTAAAATTTGTTTATGTTTGTAATTTTGTCTTAAAAATTGTTTTTGTCCTTTAATAATATTGATACAGAGCAGTATTTACAGGTGAGTGTCAAAATGTCAGATTTGAATGAAAATAATCTAAGATGGGGACAAAAGGAAATTGTTAAAGAGACGTAGTTGCCATTTGCTGATTGTTCATTGAAGCTGAGTGATGTGTTCATAGTTCACGATACTGAACTCTGTTTCCACATGAAAGTTCTTAAAATACTATTGATTAATACCATTTTTTACCTTTTTATATTAATGAAATCATAACACTACCTGAGTTTTTTCCCTAGAAAGTTTATCTGTGTTGTTATATGTTGTTCACTCATTTGCACTACTATGAGATATTTACTGTATGACCAGACTATTATATTTTATTGCTGTGTATTTGGGTTGTTTCCAGGCTTTTTTCCTAATATGAATGTTGTTATAAACGTTCTAATATATTCTCATGGTGAACAAGCTTTTTTGGCATATGAGTATGTCTGAACATGAAATTGCTGGCCAAGTATGTACCAAATTGTTTTCTGAAGGATTTCTTTCTATTTACATTTTGTCATTATTGTGTATATGTTCCGGTTGTTCCACATCATTGATTTTATCAGACTTTTAAATTTCTGCTAATATGATGGCTTTGAAGTGTTCTCTTATTGTGGTTTTAATTCGCTTAATTTCTAATTTTTATTGACTTTTCAGAGTGCATTTTTTATGAAGGGTCTATTTCTATCTTTTTACTCATTCTTTTGTTAATTATTTTTTAGAATTTATCTCTGAGATTTCAAAAATATTCTAGATATCAATCCCATTCCATATGTATTATAAAAATATCCATTGCCTTAATTTGTCTTTTCATTTTCTCCATGGTATCTATTGACTATTGTTGTTAGGTGCCGTCGATTATGACTCATAGCGATCCTATGAACAATAGATCTGAACCCTGTTTTATAATATGTACTTGAGCCCATCTGCAATCACTGTCAGTTCATCTCCTTGAGGGTCTTCTTCTCTTCCTGACCTTTCCAAGCATGATATCTCTTCCCAAGGAATAGCATCTCCTAGGAACATGCCTAACGTATGTGAGATGAAGCTGTTATCTCTGCTCCCTAAGAGCACTCTGGCTGCCTTTTTTTCAAAACATATCTGTTTGTTCTTCGGGAAGTCTATGGGATATTCAGTGCTCTTCTCCAACATCACAGGTCAAAGGCATCAATTCTAATTTATTCCTTAGGATTTCATTTTTCTAAATTTGATTTTATTAATTTTAATGAACATTTACAGATATTTTGGGTTTCCATTCATTCATTGTTGCACTTTTCTCCCTGCCAACCCCTCCCCCACAGTTTGCTCCTCTCTTTGAAAAGTAAAAGAAAAATTGTTTCATTGGTATACAATCCCCCCACACGCCTCCCACTGCCTCAAGTACACTCCACTATGCAAACTTAATTCTGGACTCTTGTGATAATCATAATATCCTATGATATGTAACTTTTAAATTGTTCTTTCCCTCATCTGTTTCAATTCAGTATACATAATTTATCCAGTTTTTCTCAGTCTTGCCCCAACCCTGATATCAGTCCCATTCTACAACAGTGGCACTCTGCGGTGTTTGTCCTTTTGTGACGGAGATATCTCACTCAGCATAATGTCCTCCAGGGTCATCCATTTTGAATAATATTGCATGATTCTTTGTTTTTCAATGCAGCGTAGTATTCCATTGTGTGAATATACCACAGCTTCTCTATCCATTCATTTATTGATGGGCACTTGGGTTGTTTCCAACTCCTTGGTATTGTGAACAAAGCCACGATAAACATGGGTGTGCTTATATCTGCTTGGATGTCGGTTATGGTCTCTTTAGGGTATATTTCCAGTACTGGAATTGCTGGGTCAAATGGTATCTCTATTTGCATCTTTTTGAGAAAGCGCCATACTGCTTTCCACAGGGGTTGCACCATTTTACACTCCCACCAACAGTGAATAAGGTTCCAGTTTCTCCACAACCTCGCCAGCATTTGTTGCTTGCTGTTCTGTTAAATTTTGCTATTCTTACTGGGGCGAGATGATATCTCATAGTTGTTTTGATTTGCATCTCAACTTCTTCATGTGCTTGTTGGCCATCTGATTGTCTTCTTTGGTGAAGTGTCTGTTCATACCCTGTGTCCATTTTTCAATTGGATTATTTACCTTTATCTTGTTGTGGTGAGGATCTCATTTTTATACTCTTATAAGTGGTACCTTTTTAAAAAATGTACATTTTCTGCTAGGTATATATAGATATGCATTTTAATTTTGTGTTTTGGTTTTCTAACCAATAAACTAATGATAATTTATCTATGTATTTTAGTAGTAGTAGTAGTAGTAGTAGTAGTATACTAATACTAATAGTATTGCAATGGGAAAGTCTGCTGTTAGAGACCTCTCTAAAGTACTCAAGAGCAACGGTGTCTCTTTGGAGACAAAGGTGCACCTGATACAGGCAGTGGTCTTTGCAATCACTTGTTATGCGTCAGAGAGCTGGACAATGAATAGGGAGGACAGAAGGAGAATTGACGCCTTTGAGCTGTGGTGCTGGAGAAGAGTATTGAATGTACCATGGGTTGCCAAGAAAACAAACAGATTCATCCTAGAGAGGGTTAAACCAGGCTACTCCTTGGAGACAAAGATTCTGGGGCTTCGTCTGACATACTTTGGACGTGTTGCAAGGAGAGACAGGTCTTTGGAGAGGGACATCATGCTGGCTAGAGTAGAGGGACAGCGCAGGAGGGGAAGACCCTCTATGAGGTGGATTGATTCAGTGACTGGGGTGATCGGGATGGGTGTGTCAGAGGCAGTGCGACTGGCACAGTCTAGAACGGGGTTTAGGGCTGTTGTGCATAGGGTCGTTATGAGTCGCAAACGACTCGACGTCACATAACAGCAACATTAGTATTAGTATTAATTTCAATTATCTATGTATTTTTGAGTGATCTTCTATTCTAACCCTGGAACTTATATTTATTTTATTTTTTAAATGGTGATTTGAATGAAAGTTTACAAAGCAAATTGGTTTTTCATGCAACCATTCATGCATATTTTATAATACTAAATACAATACCCACAGTGTAACCGCATTCTTCCCTTTGATATTTATTTCCATTAACTTTTCTACTCAACCCTTTCCTGCCTTCTAAGCTTTATCCATCAGCAAATACTGCCCTTTCAATCTTATGTGGTTGAATATTTTAAGGAGTGAGTATACATATCTGTTCATCTTGCCTGAGCTGATATTGAAATATTATGTATGTAATAGTGTTTACCTTTATTGCCTGTATCAAGCTCCTCATTATGTTTTGCCTTTCCTTTTACCCACCTCTATATGTGTCCATTATTTATTTAGAGAGCTCTGATGGTGCATCTATAGGGAGTTGCACTGGTAATCCAAAGGCCGAGCAGGCCTTTCTGTTGGATGGACTTCATCATCATCTCTGGGGAATAAAGATGACCTGTCACCTCCTCTCTTGTGATTGACTTGAAAATCCAATGGAGGATCAGCTATGTGTTGGTTGTGAATTGCCAGCAATGAATTTGAGGGGTTTTTATTGTTTACTGACTTATTTGCTGATACTTTTACTCCCCTTTTTCTGCTTTCTCATTCCTGGTAGCCATATTAGAGTGTTCTTCTATGTGCAAATGTGACTGACTTACTTCACATGACTCAGCATGATGTCCTCTGGATTTCTCCATATTATGTAGTGTTTCATGAATTTGTTATTATCTTTCAGTGTCATCTACCTTGTATGTATGATAGTTTTGTTTGTTGAGGGGTGGTTGTTTCCATCTCTTTGCTATTGTGCATATATCTGTGTCACAGCTGTTATTTCTTTAGGGTCTATACCTACTAATGAAATTACTGCATCAAATGGTATTTTAAGAAAATGCCAAACTGCTTTCCATAGTAGTTGCATCATTTCACAGTCCCACCAGCAGTAGATGGAGAGTTTCAATTTATCTACAGCCTCACCAACATTTGTTTTCGGTCTTATTGAACTTTACTGTTATTGCTGGAGTGTGATGCTACCTCATTGTTATTTTTATATTCATCACTTGCTATGCATCTGAGAGCTGGACAATGAATAAGGATGACAGAAGAAAAATTGATTCCTTTGATTTGTGATATTGGAGGAGCATGTTGAATATCCCATGACCTACCATAAGTACAAACAGATATGTCTTGGAGAAAGTACTGAGTACTCCTTAGAGGCAAAGATGATGAAGCTTCATCTCACATGCTTTGGGCATATCCTTAGGAGAAGCTATTATTTTTTGAACAGGGACATCATGCTTGGAAAGGTGTAGGGACAGCGCAAGAGAGGAAAACCCTGGATGAAATGGACTGACTTACTGGGGTAATGGGGGTATATGTGCCAGAGATGGTGAAATTGACTTAGAACAGAGTAAGGTTCAGAGCTGTTGTGCATAGGGTCACTGTGAGTCAGAGTTGACTCCATGGCACATAACAACTACAACAGCAACCTTCTGTAGGGAGCTTTAGTGGCCTAATGGTGAGAATCTGTGCTGCAACCCCAAAGACACATACTTGGAATCTACCAGCTGCTCTATGGGAGAAGGATGGGTAATTTTTCAGCCTCTGAAATCCTGCTGGAAGGTCAGCTATGTGTCAGTTCCAACTTAATGGTACACAACTACAACAACACCCTTCTTTAGTAAAGAAAGTGACAAGTATCTTGTTTAAGGATCAAGAATAGGAAGCAATTCCTGTAAGAATAGAAACAAGACTATATATCAAGTGCCAGCTATCACCACTCCTATTCAACTTATATCAGTCTGACAAGATAATGAACAATGCTCTAGATCATTAACTATTGTTGTTTTGCACCACCAAGTCAGAATTGACTGCACAGCTGACCCTCCAATGAGTTTTCAGAGGCAATGCATAGCATGGGAGGAGACTGTCCATCTTCTCCTGTGAAGTTACTAGTGGTTTTAAACTGTGGCCCTTTGGATTGGCAAAGCAATTCCTTACCAATAAGCTACTAGAGCTCCCTGACTATTATTATTGTTGCTGTTAGATGCTGTCAAATCAAGTACAGTGTACAGCAACCCTATGAACAACAGATCTGAACCCTGACCTGTCCTATGTTGTCCTCATTGTTTCTGACATATTGAATCCTATTCATTGCAGTAGTCATTGTACCAGTCCTTTAGATTGAGGGGCCTCCTCTTCCACTGATCCTCTATCTTTCCAAGCATGATGTCCCTCTTGAAGGACTGTTTTCTCCTCACAACATGCTCAAAGTATGTCAGACGGAGCTTAAAAATCCTTATCTCCAAGGAGCAGCCTGGTTTCACCTTCTTCAGAACAGACTTCTTTATTTGCTTAGCGGTCCATGGTATATTCAGTACTCTTCTCCAGCACCACAACTCAAAGACATCAATTCTTCTGTCATCCTTAGTTATTATCAATTCTTCTGTCATCCTTAGTTATTGACCAGCTTTCTGATGCATTGCAAGTAACTGCTAAGACCATGACCCGGAACAGGCACACCTTAGTCTCCAGACTGACATCATTGCTCCTCAGTACTCTGGAGAGGTCTCTGACAGCAGTTTTTTCCAGAGCAATCTGTCTTTTGATTTTCCGGCTACTGGCACCAAGAGTGGTGATTGTAGAACCAATCTTTGCACTGTTTATCATAATGTGACCAATTTGCCCAGTGGTGAGAATCTTTGTTTTCTTGAGGTTGAGCTTCAATCCATATTGAAGGCTACAGTCCTTGACCTTCTGCAGCAAATGTCTCAGGTCCTCCTCAGTTTCAACAAGCAGGGTTGCTCATCAGCATAACGCAGGTTATTGATGAGTCTTCTTCCAGTACTGATTCCACATACCTCCTCAAAAAGCCCAGCCTCCAGATGACTCGTTCCACATATAGATTCAAAAGGTATGGAGATAGGATGCTTCTCTGATGCACTCCATTCCTGATTTTGAACCATGCAGTGTTTTAGCAATCATTTTTGGCCATCAAAATGATTATGTGATTACCGCCTCCCTTCACTCTTTTAATAGGATGAATTACATTGGTTTTATAATGTTAAGCCAACTTTTTATCTTTGAAACAAACACAACTTGGCTATAATCTCATATTGTTTTATGAGCTGCTAGATTTTATTTGCTAATATTTTATTTTGAATTTTTGCATTTTTTTAAAGTATGAGTTTGGTCTATAATTTTCTTTCTCATATTTTTTGGCTGCAAAACCCATTAGTGATGTTTAGTCAGTAAGACTGGTGTAGGCTTAGATGCTGATTATGGTTGATATGTTTCTAGTTGGTTATAGTATTCATTCTGACTCCTGTTAATTATTTTTAGTATCTCTCTTATTCAATCATATAGCTAAGGAATTCTAACATTTAAAGTTTGGGTAAATGAGAAAATTCCCCAAAGTAGAATTAAAAATTAAGATAATCATTTTAAAAAATTTCTTCAGCTAGGAATAAATAGACAACTACCATGAGTACTAGAGGATAGTGACACCACCACAGAAAGGCCTGCTGATCTGTTAATACAGTTGTTGTTGTTGTTGTCTACCATCGAGTTGGAACCAACCCATAGCTGAACCTCCGGTGGGTTTTCAGAGGCAGTTAATCACATGGGAGGAGATTGCCCATATTTCTCCTGTGGAGAAGCTGAGGGACTTGGACTACTTGCCTTTGGGACTGCAGCAACAACTTCTTGCCACTCGGACACCAAAACCTATTGTTATCAATTCTACCCTTTAACACATGGTGTTGCCATGAGTTGGAATCAATCTAGTGGCAACAGTTTTGGATATTTTTTTTTAAACTGAAAACTAAAAAGTATCATTTGATTTAATAATGTGACAGTTTATTATCAGTGACAATGATGTCAGTCTAGAGACTAAGGTGTGCCTGATCCAAGCCATCGTTTTTGTAATTACTTGCTGTGTCTGAAAGCTGAACAGTAAATAAGGATAACAGAAGAAGCATCAATGCCCTTGAGTTGTGGTGCTGGAGAAGAATATTGAATATATCATGGACTTCCAAGAAAACAAACTGGAAAGGAGGAAACCAGGTTGTTCCTTGGAGGCAAGAATTTTGAAGCTCTGTCTGACATACTTTGGGTTTGCAGCCAGGAGGGACTAGTCCTTGGAGAAGGATATCCTGCTCAGAAGGGTGGAGGGTCAGTACAGGAGAGTAAGACCCTAGATGAGATGGATTGACACAGTGAATGTGGCTATGGGGACAATTGTGTCAGAGATAGTGAGACTAGTTCAAGGTAGGGCAAGGTTTAGAGTTATTGTTCGTAAGGTCACCCTGGGTTGTAGTCAACTCGATGGCACTTAACAACAACATCGGTGACCCCAAGAAAAACAGTTTCAAAAGGATAATAAGTGCAGACATCAAACTTGAAGTGATTTAACAGCAAATAATAAAATTAATTCAAGATGGTAGCCTGAGCGTATGAGTCTTCCACTTTCCCTCCCAATACTCTGAAAAAATAATACACACTGTTATTTAAGACCCTAAATTTCCCCAAATGTAAAAGTTATGTGCAGGAGATCAGTCCAAATTTTGTGGGTCTTGATATATTAACAATATGGGGATCATTTTAAACTATAGAAAATTGTCAAAGCTAAAGGGATTTGGAAGAGGGCGTGAGAAGGAGGAAATCCAAAGCTTCATTAGTTTCCAGACAACCTACGTCTGTGTAGATGCAATCTAACTGACAAGGAAATCCAACACTCAGACTGTTCCAGAGAAGACTGCTGTGGATTTGGAAACCCACAGTGGACATGTCAGGCTCAAGGCAAAAGGTGTAATGAGTAGAAAGGGGTCCAGGAGTGAGTAATCAGGGTGATTAATCTGGGAGGTACATTCAGAGCAGCTTATAGGGCAGTGCTTCCTCCTGGGCTGCACAACAAGCACAGTTATTAACACAGAAGCTAGAGCAGCTGATGTGGGCCAGAGAAACAGGGATGTGTCCCAGACAGCTAACAATAGCCAGCAGTATTTGGGAGCTACTGGTGTACAGTCCTGCTTGTAATAACTCTGTTTCTTTCTATCCTGTTCCTTTCTGCCCTTCTAAGATTTCACCCTGGGCAAGGCAAATATTATTCATATGATCTATTTATCCAAGAAGTGAGGACCTTCATAGTTTTACTGTTTACTTTATAAGCCTGTCTATTGTTTGGCTGAGAGATGAGCTACAAGAGTGAGTTTAGTTCCAGGCTCAAAGGGCGACTAAAAGGTCATAACCTCAGGGATTCCACTGGTCTCTATTAGACCACAACAAGCCTAGTCATTTTAATGATTTTGTTCTACATTTTTTTTTCTGCAATCATAGTTTGTCCCTCCCCAACAATCACCAGAAATAATCTCTTGTAAACAGATTAAATATCCATTAAAACAAGATTTTTTCCAACAGCTAAGGAAAGTTACAGAAAAGAAATTATTCTAGAAGGAAGATAAAGGTAGCAAGCAGAAGAAAGGAAGAAAGAAATTAGACTTTAAAATATTTAAAAATTAAAACAGTGGAAAGACCAGAATCGCTAAAGTGAATGGAGGGAAATTATGCAATTAAAGAGTTAAAGGAAGAGTTCAAAGATCAGTTTGAAAAGATAAAGTATTATCATGAAATAGAATTGGAATTAGAAAACCAAAAAGGGGGCGGGGGGGGGGACATCTACTTAGCTTTTCTCAAACTGAAAGGACAGAAGAAAAATAATGCAAGCCCTGGATATTAAAGACTTGAAATATTGCGGGATTTTATGGACAAAATGACACATCACAGCAAGAATCAAAAGAAGATGAAAAGAATTTAAAAAATCATTGTACCAAAAAGAACTTGACGATGCTCAACTTTAAGGAAGTCACTTTCAAAAATTGATATATTGACATAAGAAGTTCAAGCACCATAGTGAAGGCATTGGCAAAAAAGAATGATTCCAGAAATTGTCAGAATACTGATGAGATATTTAAACAAATGGATGCAGTGCTAGAAGTGCCAAGAAATTTAGAAAAGACTTACCTGCCCAACTAACTGGAAGATACCCATATTTGTGCCCAGTCAAAAGAAAGGTAATCCAGTAGAAAGCAGATATTATCAAATAATGTCATTTAGATTGCATCAAAGCAAAATTTTGCTGAAGATGATTCTAAACTGGTTATACAAATACACTGACAGGGAACTGTCAGAAATTCTAGCCAGATTTAGAGGATGTAGAATAAGAGAGATCATTGCTAAAATCAGATGGATCTTAGCTGAAAGCTGAAACTAGAAAGAGGTTAACTTATATTTTGTTGACTATGCAAACAATCATTTAAATCATAACAAATTATAATTACAAAGAATGAGAACTCCAGAATAATTAATTATGATTAATTGGAGCCTGTTCATAGCCCAAGAACAAGAAGATAATGTGTGTAGCTTAATCAGGAAAGGCTGTCAGGGTTGTATGCTTTCATACCTATTCAATCTGTATGCTGACTAAGTAGCTTGATAAACTGGATTATAAGAAGAAAAAAACATGGCATCAATTGGAGAAAGACTCATGTACAACTTGCCATATGTAGATGAAGAACTTGCTTACAAGGAACAAAACTTCAGTGTGGATAACCTTGCAACAGGAAGAAAACAAAAGTCCTCATAATTAGATCAATACATAACATCAGCCTAAATGGGGGTGCTGTCTACTGTTATTTCATTGTCCAATAGATTCCAATATAACTCTGTTTCTGAAGAGTTTATCTTATGCAAGAAGAAAATTGTAAATATCAATACATAAATATATATCTTATGCAAGCTGTATTTCAGGTCTTAGATTCTTCACTTAAGGAATCAATGCATTATTTAACTAACTTGGCTAAAAACAACTCAATGAAAGTTCTTTTCTAGCCCCTAAGTCTTCTTCTTGCTTTTTCATTGGCCTGTTGCTTTTCTGTAAATGTGAAAAGACTGGAAGCCACAATGATCTGATTTTAATTCATTCATTTAACATTCATATACCATTTTTTTTAGTTACTGGGATGTACCATACACTGAGCTGGGCGCTACATAAACAAGTAGTAAGCAAGGCAAGCTGATAATCCCTGCCCTTGCAGTGCTTGTCTGATAAGAGAGAGAGATATTAAATAATAAACCTAAAAATAAACATGTAATTATAAATGATACACAGGTTCCATGGAAGGTATTAGGAGAGGGAACAATAGAGGGTAGATTAAGACATTGGAATGGTTGGGCAGGGTTAAAGAAAGACTGAGTAATCATTCTTTTCATGGGCATTATTATTGATGAGTCAGAGTAACACTTTGAAATTACATTTGGAAGTTGCTAATGTGCTAAAACAATGAGTCATAGTATTTATCTAAGCCTCATTTCAGAAGAAATAGCACAATGGTGATGTAGCAAGAGTCCAGTTAAACTTAAAAAAATATGTATCTTCTGCGTCCATCCTCATGGATTTGGTAGCTAACCAAATTAGCAGATCTGCCAAGCTCTCTGATTGCTTAAAGGTGGGCCTTTCTTTCCTGTTAGGGGCTCCCCTGTTTCACCTGACCATTGACTCATTTCTGCTCGGTGGTGACTCATGTCTAGCACCACTGCCATTCTGTACAGGTCATGAGGATTTGGCTTTTTAAAAACACATAGCTTTGTCAGGGCATTTCTGTGAAAGCATTCCCTAACATGGGCAGAGGTTTGAGGCAAGTCTTTGTTGGTAGCTCGGTAAATGTTAATAATGTTTCATAAGGCAGCCTGGCCTGTCTGTTGTTTCTGAACCAGTCACTGCACTAAAGCCAGGGCGGTGGCAGTAACTGATTGTTCTTTGGTCCTGGCTGAAGCTAACCTGGCCATCTGAGTAAGGACAAAAATGCTCTGACAGAGGGTTTGGGCATCTGAATCATTCCACTTATCTCTTCTGACTATCCAATTGCTCATAGATGTTTTCCACTCTCATTTTGGTAAAGATGAGAAATGTTACTGAAAGAGTTGACACCATACTTCTTGTAAAAATGGAAGGCTAATTCATCTAAGAATAACTCTTTTGGTATATTTTTTCAAATTATTATAGTTATTTCTTTAAAAGCCAAACATTATTAAGGAACAGACTTTCAATTATTTCCCCCCTCCCATTATTTTTCTTTCTAGAGGGACATTTCTGCATATTTTTCTGTAGATTTCTAAGTAAATAGGTTTATGGTCCTCAAACTTTCATTCTCCAGTGCTCCTTTATAATCTTAAAATTATTAAGAGGCTTGTACCTGAAATTTATAGAAAACTCTAGCATTTGGACAAGAAAAAGACAACCCAATTACAAAATGGGCAGATTTTAAAAGATTCTTCATCAAAGAAAACATCAATGGCCAATAAATACACAAAGAAATTATCAAGATCACTAGCTATTAGAGAAATGCAAATTAAACCAAGAGCAACAATAAAAATTATTAAGAACCTAACAGTTTTGGGGAGCTCTGGTAGCCTAGTGGTAAGAAGTTGCTTCGCTAACCCAAAGGCACATGGTTCAAATCCTTTACCTGTTCCATGGGAAAAGGACAGGCAATCTCCTCCTGTGTGATTTTTACTGTCTCTGAAAACCCACTTGGGGGTCAGCTATGAGTTGCTTCTGAGTCGAGGGTACATAATAACAGCAAGAGTTTTTTGTTTGTGTATTATATCTGTAAATATTTAGGCAAAAGTTTTTGTTAAAGTTAAATTAGAAGCTAGAATTTTAAAGTGAACCCAGAAACAATTTTGTTATGAATTTGAAAAAAACAATAATAAAGATACTAACATAAATTTTATTACTAACAATAACAATATTTTTAAAAACAAAAATTAGAAGACTACATTATTCAGTATTATTTACAAATATTTTAATAGTTGACTTAAAATATTTGAGTTCTCATCTCTTTTTCTACATTGAGTTTGTTGTGATATGTCGTTTAGGTTGAACTAAATAAAAAAAATCTAGCTTCATACAGATATGTAGCAGGGAACAGGAAGAGAACTTTAAAAGTCTTTCCTTATAATTGTGTTTATCCTTCTAAAAAAACTTTTTAATTATTATTTGAGTGAAAGTTTATAGAGCAGGTTGAATTCCATTCAATCATTGTTTACTTATTCTGTTTTATAACCTTGTTGACAATCTCCAAATCGTACCATCATTCTTCCAATATTTCCCTATGGTTCTTATTTCTATTTATCCCTCTATCCTCTCCCTTCCTACTTTGTGAGTTTATCCTTGGGCAAGTGCTGCCTTTGTGAGCTTGTGTAGTTGAGTATTGCAAGTGCTGAGCCTCTCCTTGATGTTACTGTGCATCTTATACATCCATCTTTTGTTTGGCTATAAGTTGTACCCTAAAGATGATTTCAGTTCCAGGTTCAAAGAGTGGATAAGAGTCATATTCTTAAAGGTTTCACCAGTCCCCATCAAATCAGTAAGCCTGGCCACTATTATGATTCTGAGTTTTGTTCCACATTTTTCTCCCATTCATTCCAGGACCTTTCACTGTAAATCCTTTCAGAGTGGTTAGCAGTTGTAGCAAGGCACCATCTTGTTCTTTGATTTCAAGATCAGGGACCTTAAAGGTTGAGAGATGTCTTAAGTGCTTTAGACTGATTGTTTCCATGAGTTTTTAACTTTCACTCTTTGTTTCAGACAGGGAGAGACCAAAGATTGTACCTTAGATAGTTGCTTACAAGCTTTTAAGTCCCCAGTCCTTTTATATATCACACATCAATACAGTGTGTAGAACATTGTCCTTGAGGACTATGTTGTTCCAATAAACCTTGGTGACCCATGAGACTATATAGTTCTGGGGTGCTGTGCCTGATTCTCTCAAGGTGTGTAGTTATGTTTAAGAGGCTTATGTAACATTGCTCCCTGTTGGCTCTACTATCTGTTGTTGCTATCTCTAACACACCTTCCCCCATGACCCCAGTCACTGAGTCAGTGCATCTCATCCAGGATCTTCCTCTCTTGTGCTGTCGCTCTACCATTCCAAGCATGATACTCTACTATCTACATGGATATGTTTGCAGCACATATAAATACTTATGTTGAACCTGCCAATTCTATGCATGATCGTCCAAACCTAAGTATGATCTTCCAAAGCTAAGCATGATCACAAGTGTAGCTCCTTTCACTTGAATTATGGCTGTTCTTGTTTATGACACATTAAAATTCAATTCATAGTAGTTTCCTTTTGAAAAGAAATTTATTTACATTGTATTTTATAAAAACACCCATATATTGTTTTTTATCATTATTTACTATTGATAATGCCTTTTATCACCCTGCCTCATCAAGTCCCCATTACACCTTGCCTATTCTTTACCTACCTCATCTGTCCACTAATCTCTGCTGCCCTACTGGTTTCCCTCCCTGTCCTCCCTTCTTTCATCGCCTTGGTGATGGTTTATTAAAGGTTAGTTGCAATGAGAAATCTGAAACTACATTAACAACTTTTTATACTCTGTTAAAATCTATTGGTCTGTCTTGAACTTTGGGTGGATATTTTCAACACATTGGTCATTTGAAAAATGAGCAATGAAAAATTATCGCGTATTCACACATTTTATTACATAATATTAAAAAATTGTAATCTCATCACTAATTTAACCAATAATATACTGTTGTCATTGTTGTTATGAACCATCCATTGAGTCGGAATTGACTCACAGCTGACCCTCCAGCAGGTTTTCAGAAGCAACAAAATTCACAATAATTGATTGTCCTTCTTTCTACCTGGAGCAACTGGTGGTTTCCAACCATGTGCTTTTAGGTTGACAGTGCAATTTCTTCCCACTAGGCCATCAGAGAGAAGCACTAAACTCATTGTGAAGAAATTTGTGGTTGTTGTTTTTATGTTCTATTAAGGCAGGACTGACACGCTAGTGATTTTTCAGAGGCTGCAAATTTTATGAGAGGAGATTGGCCAGATTTCTCAAGTGAGCAGCTTGTGGATTTGAACTGTATGTCTTTGATATGGCAGTGCAACTCTTTACCAGTAGACCACCAGAGTTCCATGAGGAAATTGTTTTCTAAAATTTTAATTTTATCTTGAAAGCTTGACATTTTTCATTGCCAGTAAATACTGTGTTATTTTTGCTTAAAAAGACAGGCTTACTTTTTTTTTTCAGTTTTGAGAAAACATCTGCTGAATCCCCATGACTGGATCATAGCGTTTGGCTGACAGTCATTCTTCCTAGTGAAAGTATTGTCTCCTGAATTAAGTGGCTCATTCAAATCTCCATTCAAACAATGACATAAGTGCATATAGATACAGCTGAGCAACTTCATGCCACTTCCCATTTCAACAAATGAAAGAATTGAAAGACAAGAACTCAAAGATGAGGTTTAATAAAATTAGTATTAATTGATATTTTAATGAAAGTTTACAGGAAACTTGGATTTCCATTCATTCATTGTTGCACATTTTCTTCCCTACCCTGTTTGCTTTTCTCTTTAAAAAGATTCTTTCATTGTTGCACAGTTTCCTCCTACCCCTCAAATGGAGATTTTATTAAGTGAAATTAATTTTTTTAAGCTTTTTGTGTGGTGGTAAAGAACACAACAATCACTAGTCAGTTTTGTGCTATATCATGATTTGTATTGTTAAAGCCCGGTAATTTCATCTACCCTACTTTTTTGTATGATCAATTATCAATATAAGTGTTGTTGTTATGTGTCGTCAAGTCAACTATGACACAAAGCAAACTTATGCAAAATAACTCTGAACGCTGCCCTTCCTGCACCACTGTCTCTGACACATCTACTCCCATTACCTCAGTTACTGTGCCAATTCATCTCATCTGGAGTCTTTCACTCCTGATGACCTTCTACGTGTCCAAGCATGATTTCCTTCTCCAAGTACTGGCCCCTTCTACCAACATACCCAAAGTACATGAGACAGAGCCTCAAAACCCTTGCCTCCAAGCAACAGATTGGTTTCACCCCCTCCAGGACAAACATGTTTTTCTCTTGGTGATCCATGGTATGCTCAATACTCTTCTCCAACACCACAACTCAAAGGCATCAATTCTCCGGTCATCTTTGGTCACTGTCCAGCTCTCTGATGCATATAGCAAGTAATTGCCAAGACCATGGCCTGTTTCAGACACACTTTAGTCTCTAGACTGACGTTGCTCTTCAGCACATGGTAAAAAAGTAAAAATACCTTAATATTCTATGAAAATAATGTTATCTTCCAAGTACATGCACTAAACTTTGAGAACCTCTATTTGTTGACCCTGCTATTTTATTTCTTGCCATGCTGTTGTTGGTATTATTTTTAGGTGTTGTTGTTGTTGTTATTGTTGTTGTTTTTATGTGCCGTCAAGTCGTTTGTGACTCATAGCGACCCTATGTACAACAGCCCTTAAACCCTCCTCTATCCTGTGCCAATTGCATTGCCTCTGACACACCCATCCTGATTATCCCAGTCAACTGAATCAATCCACCTCATAGACGGTCTTCCCCTCCTGCGCTGTCCCTCCACACTACCAAGCATGATATCCCTCTCCAAGGACCTGTCTCTCCTTACAACATGTCCAAAGTATGTCAGACGAAGCCCCAGAATCCTTGCCTCCAAGGAGTAGGCTGGTTTAACCCTCTCTAGGCTGGATCTGTTTGTTTTCTTGGCAGTCCATGGAACATTCAATACTCTTCTCCAGTACCACAGCTCAAAGGCGTCAATTCTCCTTCTATCCTCCCTAGTCATTGTCCAACTCTCTGATGCATAACAAGTGATTGCAAAGACCATGGCCTGTGCGCACCTTAGTCTCCAGAGAGACACCTTTGCTCTTGAGTACTTTAGAGTGTAGGTGCTGTCAAACTGAGTATGACCCATAGCGACCCTATGGGTGAGGATTTTTCTTTTATGCTGATGTTATTAACCTCTTGGTAGGGATGATAGGGGCTTAGAATCCTTACACTAAACAAATATTCCCATTTCCCCCTTCTTTAGTCTCTCAATGTTATCATACCATTCCTGTTGGTTAAAAGAATATTTGATATTTTTCTTATTATTCAGGCATCCCACTAGTACAATGATTACATGCTTCGCAGTCAACAGAATGATTTAGAGTTCAAATCTAGTCAGTGTCTTGTGGGAGAAAGACCCAGTACACTGCTTCCTTAAAAGTTATCACCTAGAAAAACCCATAAGGCAGTTCTACTGTGTCACATAAGGCACTCAGAGTTGAAATCAATTTTATGGTATCTAACAAGAACAACAAAAACAACTTTATTACTCAAACTCACTGTCATCAGTGACCCTCCACCAGGTTTCCATAGCTGGAAGTCCTAATGAATGGAGACTGCCCATCTTTCTCTTGTGGAGTTGTTGTTGTTGTTGTTAGGTGCCGTCAAATTGAGCACAACTCATAGCAACTTTATGAACAAAAGATCTGAACCCAGTCCTGTCCTGCACCATCCTCACACTCCATAACACACAAGAGCCCACTGCAACAGTCACAGTGTCAATCCACCTAGTAGAGGATCTCCTTCACCCTTCCCAGCATCATGTCCTTGTCTGAGGAATAGCCCCTCCTAGCAACATGCCCAAAGTATGTGAGGCAAAGCCTCATCATTCTTGCCTCCAAAGAGCTCTCTTAACCACTTGGCCAACTGACTAGAAGAGATTTATATTTGTTCCCATCCCAAAGAAGGGTGACCCAACAGAGTGTGGAAACTATAGAACAATATCACTGATTTCACATGCAAGCAAGATTCTGTTGAAGATTATCCAAAAACCACTGGAACAGCACATCAACAGAGAACTGCCAGAAGACCAGGCTGCGTTTAGAAGGGGTCATGGTACTAGGGATATTGTAGCTAATGTTAGATGGATCTTAGCTGAAAGGAGGGAATACCAGAAGAATGTCTACCTGTGTTTCATTGATTATGCAAAAGCATTTTACTGTGTGGATCGTAACAAACTGTGGCTGACTCTGAGAAGAATAGGAATCCCAGAACACTTGACTGTGCTAATGCGAAACCTATACTTGGACCAAGAGGCAGTCGTTAGAACAGAGCAAGGGAACACTGCATGGTTCAAAATTGGGAAGGGTGTACACCATGGATGTGTCCTGTCTCCATACCTTTTCAACCTGTATGCAGAACAGATTATCCGGGAGGCTGGGCTCTATGAGGAGAAATGTGGCGTCAGGATTGGTGGAAGATCTATCAACAATCTGCGTTATGCAGATGACACAATCCTACTAGCTGAAACTGAGGAGGACCTGAAGCACTTGCTGCAGAGGGTCAAGGACTGCAGCCTTCCATATGGACTGAGTCTCAGTTTCAAGAAGACAAAGATTCTTTCCACTGGACCAACTGGCAACATCAGGATGGATGGTGAAGAGATTGAGATTGTTAATAACTTTAGTTTGCTTGGCTCCACAGTCAACACTCTTGGCACCAGCAGCCAGGAAATTAAAACATATATTGAAATGGGAAAGTCTGCTGTTAGGGACCTCTCCAAAGTACTGAAGAGCAATGGTGTCACTCTGGAGACTGAGGTGCATCTGATACAGGCCATGGTCTTTGCAATAGCTTGCTATGCATCAGAGAGTTGGACAATGACCAAGGATGATGGATAGAAGGAGAATTGATGCCTTTGAGCTGTGGTGCTGGAGAAGAGTATTGAGTGTACCACGGACTGCTAACAAAACAGACTCATCCAGGGGAAGGTTAAACTGGGCTGCTCCTTGGAGGCAAGGATTCTAAGGCTTCATCTGACATACTTTGGACATGTTGTAAGGAGGAACTGGTCCTTGGAGAGGGATATCATGCTTGAGATGGTGGAGGGACGGTGCAGGAGGGGAAGACCCTCTATGTGGTGGATTGATTCAGTGACTGGGGTAATCGGGATGTGTGTGTCAGAGGCAGTGCAATTGGCACAATATGGAGCAGGGTTTAGGGCTGTTGTACATAGGGCCACTATGAGGCGCAAGCTACTCAACAGCACATAACAGACAACAACAAACTGGGTTATTGGTCCTTAAAGATCTCTGGAAAAATTGTTGCCAATGAGTTAACCAGGACAAGAAGACACATTTGAAACTTAACTATGTAGTTTATCAGTTGTGTATCATTGAACAAATTAGAAAGCACCCACATATATCAGTTTTTTCATCCCACAAACAGGAACAAGAGGTTATAACCAATAGGATATCATGGAGATTAAATCAACTAAGTCTTAAAAAGAAGACACATATTTTATAAATGTTAGAGTCTTTGTGTTTGGTTTCATTTCATGTTGGACTGCCAACCCAGAAAGATAAGTGGTTTGAACCCACCAGCTCCTCTGAAGGAGAAAGATGAGGCAGGAGAAAACTGCTGGGAAAATTTGTGGCTTCGCAAAGCTGATGGAGGGCCACCCTGAGTTGGGATGGACTTGGTTGGTTTGGTTTGCGTGTTAGAAATGTCTCTTCTGACTTGGCTTGGTTGTTTTACCTTTGATGGGCCAATTTATTTTTATTGGAAAAGAAATATAGTGCAAATTAAAAAGCTTTGCTATGTTTTGTTTTGTAAAAGAAACACTATTCAGGACTTTTTTTTCAAGCCAATAGTAACGTCTCTTTAGTATTAAAAAAAAAGCAGTCTTCTTTCCAACTCTACAGTATACAACAACAACATAGCCATACTATTAAAAGGAAAAGAAACAAATGAAATAAATGTTATTATAATATTTTAAAAATGTATCAGAAAGTGTGAAACACAATGTATACTAATTTTGCATGCAAACCAATATAAGATTATTTTTTTAAAAAAAAATAGAGTGTATAAGGTACTGTTCCTACGTTCAAAGAATTTTTGGTCTAGTCCATGAACCAAGGCAAAATTCTAAAATAGATATTATAAGAGAAAGTATATAGTCAAGTCAGACAAGACATAATGCAAGTTAAAAAAAAAGGAAAGCTTAAAAATGTAACAGTCATTGAGAATTGGTGGTGAAAGTTAGCTTTGAGAGGAGGTGAATCTGATTCAAACTTTGGTGGAGGAGTTAAATTTACAGTAGCTAAAAGGCAGAAGGAGAGACTCAGATAGAGAAGAAAACATGAGCAGAGACTTGAACGTGGGAGTGAACATGGCATTTTTATGGAACAGCAGAGAATAGCTTAACTGTTAGGAAGTAGTAGAATGGGTGGGTTTTCTTAAATGTGCTTTAGAATGTAACTTTATAAACAAACATGGTTGGTGATTAAAGTACTGAGCAATTAGTTCTGAAATTACAGTAAAAATAACATTTACCATGACTTCTTAATTTTTTACAACAAATAGTGGTAATATCTTGCCATTTCATAACTTTTTATTATGATGTTGATTACATTGTTGACTACCCAAAGACATGCACTTGACTTTGTGGTTCATGATAAATTATAGATAATTTATTACTTAATCTGTATGATGAGAGAACCTGTATGACGAGAGAATAATCTGAGAAGCAACATCATATATAAAAAAAAAGAAAATGTAGCATCAGGATCAGAGGAAGAATCATTGACAACCTGCAACAGACAGATGGTACAACCTTGCTTGCTGGAAACAAAAAGGGCCTGAACCACTTACTAAGGAAGAGCAAAGAATATAACCTTCAGAATTAATTATAACTCAATATTAAAAAGACAAAAATCCTCACAACTGGGCTGATATGCAACATCATGATAAATGCAGAAAAAAATGGCTTTGTCAAGGATTTCATTTCTTTGGATCCACTGTCATTACCCATGGAAGTAGCTGTAAAAAAAATTAAATAAATAAAATGGCATGTTGCATTGAGCAAACTTGCTACAAAAAGACCTTTAAAAAAGATCTTTAAGGTGAGCTCTGGTGGCCTAGTGGCAAGAAGCTGAACGGCAATCACAGAGGTGCACAGTTCGAATCCACCAGATGCTCTGCTGGAGAAGGAGGAACAATTTCCTCCTGTACCAATCAGATCTGATTTGACGGTACACACAAAAAATAAGGAAATAAAATTTTAAAAAATCTTTAAAATGTTAAAAAGCAAAGATGTCACCTTGAGTATTAACATGCACCTGACACAATTAAAGATATTTTCAATCAACTGCCATGCACGTGGAAGCTCCTATTCCAAAAAAGAAAAAGGTGACCAAACAGAGTGTAGAAATGATCTAACAATATCACTAATATCACACACAAGCAAAATCCTGCTGAAGAGTATCAAAAAACTACTGAAACAGTACATCAGCAGAGAACTTCCAGAAGTGATAGCTGCCAATGTCATATGGATCTTGACCAAAAGCAGAGTACCCGAGAAATGTCTGTGTTTCATTGACTATGCGAAGGCATTTGACTGTGTGGATCGCAACAAATTATGGCTAACCTTGAAGAGAATGAGAATCCCAGAACACTTGCTTGTGCTCATGTGAAACCTATACTTGATGAAGAAGCAGACCTCAGAACATAGCAAGGAAACACTGTATGATTCAAAATCATGAAAGGAGTCCATCAAGGATGTATCCTTTCTCCCCACATTTTCAATCTATATGTGAAACATAGATCATTCAGGAGACTGGGCTTTATGAAGAGGAATGTGGCATTAGGATTGGAGGAAGACATCTCAACGACCTGCACTATGCAGATGACACAACTTTGCTCACCAAAACTAAGGAAAACTTGAAGCTCTTATTACAGAAAGTCAAGGACTGTGGTATTCACTATTAATTGAAGCTCAACATCAAGAAAAGATTCTCACCACTGGACCAACTAGCAGCACCATGATAGATGGAGAAGAGATTGAGGTTGTTAACAATTTTAGCTTGCTCACCTCCAGAATCAATACACCAACAGTCAGAAAAGCAAAAGATTATTTACACTGAGAAAATCTGCAGTCAGGGACCTCTCCAAAGTACAGAGAAGTGAAGATGTCAGTCTAGAGACTAAGATGCACCTGACTCAGGCCATGGTCTTTGCAATTATTTGTTATACACTAGAGAACTGGACAATGACTAAGGATGACAGAAAAAGAATCAATGTCTTTGAGTTGTGTTGCTAGAGAAGAGTATTGACATACCATGTACCACCAAGAGAACAAACAGGTCTGTCCTGGAAAGGGTTTCTTCTTGGAAGCTAGGATTTTGAAGTTCTGTCTCACATACTTTGGGCATGAGATCAGGAGGAATTTATCCTTAGAGAAGGACATGATGCTCGGATGGGTGGAAGGACGGTGCAAGAGAAGAAGACCCTTCTCTTTAGAAGGATGAGAAGGACTGACACAGTAACTGGAGTAATAGTGGTGGATGTGTCAATGAGACTGGCTCAGGAACACGACAGGCTTCAGAGTTGTTGTATATAGGGTCACTATAAGTTGCAGGAGACTTAAAGGCACATAACAACAACAACAAGAGTTGATACCTTGGAATTTCAGTGTTAAAGAATATTGGAGGTATCATAGGCTACCAGAAGAATGAACAAATCTGTCTTGGGAAAAAATGCAGCCAGATGCTCTTTAGTGGTGAGATTTTGTGTCACATACTTTGAACATGTTATCAGAAAGGACTCGTGTCTGGTGAAGGGCACCATGCTTCATCAAGAGAAAAGAGGATGGCCCTCAATAAAATGGATTGATATGGTGACTGCAACAATGGCCTAAAAAATGGCAAGACTTTTGAGAATGGTGCAGAAACAGGTGGTCTTTTGTCCTATTGTACAAAGTGTCATTAGGAGTCAAAACTCAGCATCTAAGTACAACATGGTATGGAGTAACAATAAATATTTGAAAAAGTGTAAGCAATATAAAAAGGGACATTTGGGAGTATCTCACTTCTACCCTATCTTTGTCCATCCTGCTTCCCTCACCCCAACAGTCACCTTTATTGTCATTTATTTTCCAGTTTTCTTTGTGCAAATGCAAGTATACACATATACACAGTTATCTTTTTTCTTGTCTCTCATTTCTTGCACAAAAACTGCTGATGTACAAAAAAGTGCCTAATGTACAATGCTCTGTGGCCTCTATTTTTAAAAAAAATCTGTCTTCTTGAAATTCTTCCCTTATCAGTGCATAGTAATTCTTTGTGCCATGTTGTGTTCCATTGTGTGACTGAATCATAGCATATTCCTTTAGTCCCTTCAAAAAGGACACTTGAATTGTTTCCAAGCTTTTGTTATTTCAGATGAAAATATAGTGAGTAATAGTATACCTTTGTCATTTTATGTATATTCATATATAGGATAGTCTCAGAATTAAAATTATTATGTCAAAGGTTAAACAAATCTCTAACTTTAGCAGATACTGCTATATTCCATTCACAAAAGTTGTACCATTTCAAATTGCCACTGATCATGTATCAGAGGGTCCAAGCTTTTAGATTTTTTTTCCTAGTCTCTAAGATGAAAATTTGTATTTCCTCATAGCTTGAGTATGTTTTTCCTTATAATGAACTTCCATTTTAAGCATTATTTATCCCTTTGTGTAACCTTTTGGTAAAGAAAAATTAACATTATATTAAAAATTTCTAACTTTCCACCAGATGCTCTGCTGGGGAAGGAGGGACAATCTCCTCCTGTACCAGTCAGATCTGATTTGACGGTACACTCACACAAAAATAATAAAATAAAAATAAATTTTAAAAAATTCTAACTTTAGGTATAGTTAAAATATCATAACCTACAGCAATGCATCTTCTTAAGGTATTTACTACAGTGGGGTTCCTTCTGGGACATCATGTCTTGTCCTCCTTATTCTAAGGACTCAGTATCAAAACAAATTAATTTTCACTTAAGTAGGTCAGATGTTATTTAATAGCAGAAAATCACTTTTAAAATCACTTACATTCTCTCCAAATAAGCTATAGTAGCCTTTACTTAAGGAGCTCTGGTAGCCTAGTGGTAAGGAGTTGCACCGCTAACCCAGATGCACATGGTTCAAATCCATAGCTGCTCCATTGAAAGAAAACATGGGAAATCTCCTCCTGTGTGATTTACTACCTCTGAAAACCCACTGGAGGGTCAGCTTTGAGTCAGTTCCAACTTGATGCCACACGACAACAAGTGTTTATTCAAAACATGTTACACCTATCCTTACTTGTGGACTATCTCATTATCCAGCAATTCACAGTCCAGGTGGTAAAGTGATCTATCAAACTATTCCGTGCACTAGTGACATACATCTGGCAGTAATGAACATTGCAGCACAAGGTGAGAGTAACACAAAAGCATTGTTCAGCCCTGAGGATTAGGGTCAGTTTGGCTGGATCATGATTCTCACTGGTTCACCATTTCAATTATTTAATTTGGCAGTTATCAAATTATGTATTTTGTAAGTTACATAATGATATAGTCATCCTGTATTTTGTGATCTGATATGATCATCCGCCATCTTGCATATCTTTTCACATAGTAACCTGGTCTTTGTAACTTAATCATTTGGATAAATGAAGAGTTGGTGTACAGAGACCTGGAAATCATTTGAGAAGTGAACTTCCTTCCCCCTGGAAGATTTTGCTCTTCCCATTTGGTTGTATCTGCTTCTTTTCCTATACTTTATCACTTATAATCATTTTTTTCTTTGCTTGTTTCCTTTGATTTCTTTTTTCTATTGTGCTTTGAGTGAAAGTTTGCAGAGCAATTGGTTTTCCATTTTATGATTTATATAAATTTTGCCTTATGGCACTAATTACAGATTCTACATTGTGACAGCTCTCCTCCCACTTCCTTTCTATGATTCTATTTACATTTATCCCTGTATCTTATTCCCTCCTGTCTTCTGAGTTTTCTTTTTGGCCAAACCCTGGCCTTTTGATCTTCTATGGTTGATTGTTATTGTTTGACTGAAACTTCCTACCTCAGATATCTAGTTAGACCATACCCTTGGTAGTTTCACCAAGCCTCTATAGACCAGCTAGCATGGTCATTTTTATGATTTTGGATTTTGTTCCACATTTTTCTCCTGCTCTATCCAAGAGTGTCTGTTAGGATTCTTTTGGAGCAATTGACAGTGGAAGGAAGCACCATCAAGTTATTTTGGTCTCAGGGTACTGCAGATTGAAATTGATGGGATCCATTAATCTTAATTATTTTTTTAATTAATATTTTTATTGGGAAAAACATATTGGGGGTACAAGGAGGTGAGGGTTGAGGGCAGAAGGGTGAGGATGGGCCAGGACACAGTTGCAGAGCTGCACAGTTTGGTCGGTGGGGGGAGCAGGTGAAGGAAATGATGAGGGTCCAGTGGGGACCAGATGCTACAGAGGAATGACAAGCATTTTCCAATTGTAATTAAACCAACTGTCTTATTGATTTGGGAATTGGATGCCGACTCTCCGGCTTCTTCATGCTGAACAGGGGCGTAGATATAAAGGAGGGAAGGGAGGATGCTTTATCACCTTACTGGTGGTCTTGGGTTACAGCTGCTTGCCTTCTTGCTCCTGAGGGCCGCGACGGTTGGCCCCGAGC
>NW_006399824.1:5807058-5830414 GCF_000299155.1 Elephantulus edwardii | reverse complement strand
GGGCCGAGGGCAGCCCACCCCGGGCAGGGGGCCGTGACAGCTGAAGTAGTCTTTTTTTAAAAAAGAAGAAGTGTGTGTGTGTGTGTGTACCGTCAAATTGGATCTGACTGGTACAGGAGACTGCCCTTCCTTCTCCAGCAGAGCATGAAGTAGAGTCTGGGTTCCCTCCCCCCCCCACCGCCCCAGGTGCCTGTCGGGGCCTGGGTTTCAGCTGTCCACACCACAGCAGTGGGCAACGAGCTTAAAGCCCCTGATGGCTCTGGGCGCTGACTCTCACCAGTGGCTATGGATGAAGTCACAGGCGATTTTCAGCCAGCGCCCCTAATCTTAATTATTTCTATGCATTTTTAACTCTTTGCTCTTCTTTGTTCAGGCAAGGAGTGACTAACATTTGTACCTTAGATAGCCGATCACAAACTTTTAAGACTCAGTCACTGCTGACCCAAACAAAAAGCAGAACATTGTTTTTGTAGACAATATCATGTCACTTAACCTTGAAGTCACCTGTAGGTATGAGCCTGAGGTCCCGGGACTAGCAACTCTTTCCCTCAAGATGTTTGGTCAAGATCAAAAAGTTTACATAACTTTGTCACAATTTCATTGTACCAAATGCATGGATGTATTTACAGCACATAGAAACAAACCTATGAATTGTTTTGGTGGTCCATATCTGTTCTTCTTACCTATCTGCTTATGTATACTTGTAAATCATCGATTGCTATTACTGAGAGTACAGGGTTATGCATGTGATAATACTTACTTTAATATCTGTATTTCTTCTGTACCTCTTAAAGTCTTCCCCTTCTCTAGTGATACTGTGATCACCCCTTATTGTCTACTGTCTTCTCTATGACTCATCTTACCATGTGTCTATTATCTGTTATTAGGTGCCATTGAGTCAACTATGACTGATAGTGACACTATGAACAATAGATCGGAAATTTGTGTGCTCCTCTGCCATTCCCACAATATTTTCCATGCTCAAGCCCATTGCTGAGGTCAATTATCTGGTTACCAGTTTGTCCTTCCCTCACTCTCCCCTCCCATCCTAGTAGCCATCAAAGAATGATCCTTTCTGTGTGTGACCCTTTCCTTAGCTTTTCATAATTGGACTAATAAAATATTTGTCCTTTTCATAAAATATTTTGATCCATTTTATTCAGCAAAATATCCTCAAGGTTTATCTATGTTATGAGGTGTTTCATGAATTCTTCATAATTTTTTAATGTTGCATAGCATTCCATTGTGTATGTACCATAGTTTATCAATTCATATGTAGATGGGCACTTAGGTTGTTTCCATCTCTTTGCTGTTGTTAAATAATACTGTGATGAACTTGGATGTGCTATTATTAATAGAAATCACTTTCTAAATTCCTCAGTAAATTAAGAATGCAGTTTAAATCCTGCCAACTTTTCTCATTGTTATAATCCAATAATACCATAATAACTCATTGCTTAATGTCCTGGTTCCAAATTAAGTTTGCCAAAGTTTTCTCTAAAGAAAACATCAGAGCTGTCTAGATTATTAACTCTTACCTTTTTAGTCGTGTTCAATGGCTCTATTCCATCCTAACAGGTGGTATTGTGAAGGCAAGGAACTTGAAAATTCCCCGGACATTCACATCATTCAGGCAGGAAATCTACATTCACTGACCATTGCTGAAGCCTTTGAAGAGGACACGGGCCGCTATTCCTGCTTTGCTTCAAACATCTATGGAACAGATTCAACTTCTGCTGAGATTTACATAGAAGGTAAACAGAAACCTCTCCTCGCATAGAAATCACAAATTTAGATATAAAACTGTAATAAATATCTATTACTGGCCTACTATACCATGCATTTATTTAGGCAGTGGAGCTAAAACAGTGAACCATAACAGACATTTATCTTAGGCTATGGACTCATGGAATTACATTGCAAAAGGAAAGATGGAAAATAAGTTAGATAAGTAAAATGCATGAGATATATTTAAAAGGTTAGATAAAATATATAATAGGAACTGTATTTATAAGGAGAAGCAAATCAAACAAGGAAAGTGGATATGAAGTATTTGTATGGTGTATGGTATTATGTGTGTGTGTGTGTGTGTGTGTGTGTGTGTGTGTGTGTGTGTCTTTGCTATCACTTGTTATGCATCAGAGAGTTGGACAATGACTAAGGAGGATAGAAGGAGAATTGATGTCTTTGAGCTGTGGTGCTGGAGAAGAGTATTAAATGTACCATGGATTGCTAGGAAAACAAACAGATTCATCCTGTAAAGTGTCAAACCCGGCAGCTGCTTGGAGGCAAGGATTCTGAGGCTCTATCTAAATTCTTTGGACATGTTGTAAGGAGAGACCGGTCCTTGGAGAAGGACATCATGCTTGGTAGGGTGGAGGGACAGCGCAGGAAAGGAAGACCCTCTATGAGGTGGATTGATTCAGTGACTGGGCAATCGGAATGGGTGTATTGGAGACGGTGCGATTGGCACAGCACAGAGCAGAGTTTAGGGCTGTTTTACATAGGGTCGCTATGAGTTGCAAGCAACTCGACGGCACATAACAACAAAAAACAACATTAGATAGATAGATAGATAGATAGATAGATAGATAGATAGATAGATAGATAGATAGATAGATGTATGAGTGTGTGTGTGTGATTGTGTGTAGGTGTGTGTGTACTGGTGTATTTGTGCATGATACTGTGTGGTGTTTATATGTGTGACTTTGTACACACGGGTGTTTCTGTGTATGTGGGTGTTGCAATTTTAGCAAAAGCAGCCTTACTGAATGGGTGGCATTCCATTAAAGACTTAGAGGGAGTGAGTGCATGAGCACATGAGCCACAAGGTTATCCATGAGAAAAACACGTTAGGCGAAAAGCCCACCAGATATTGTGACCCTGACGTATGTGCACTTGTCTTAAGTACGGAGACAAACCAGTGTGGTCAGAGAGGAGGGAGCAAAGAGGAAAAGTGACACATGATATTAGAAAAAAAAATAAAATTTGAAGGTAGGAATAGGAGGACAGGTAACAGATAATGTGGTGCTTGTGTGTCATTGCAAATATGATAGGTTTTAGGCTCAGGGAGATGGGACACTGGGGTTCAGAGCAGAAGCAGAAAGGATCTTAGTTTTTAACAGAACCAATCTGGCTACTGGTTAAGAATATACTGCAGGGAAGTGGAAGCAGGGAGATCAATTGGAAACTTTGGGAAGGCACCAAATTAGCAATAATTGCTTTTGTTGTTGTTGTTAAGTGCTGTCAAGTCATAGATGACTCATAGCCCCCCTTTGAATGAAAGATCTGAACACTTGTATAACTTTTTTTCATTTCTTCAAGTTCATAGGGTTTCCGGAGGCAAGCTATTTCAGAAATGTCAATAATTGCTTTTAGGGAAGAAAGTAGTATGTGTCACTCATACAATTATATAAGGTTTTTCTTTTTCCTGTTTATCTTATCCTTGGAGATTTTTTAGACCAACTTTAGCACCTTTATCTCTGGGTATTCTTTGTGTAAGTTTTTATTTTAACACTTAACATTGAATTGCTATGATACAAATACCTGTTTATTACCAGTGTGATTATAAAGTCAGCACTGTCTCATTTTCTTTATCTCTAACAATTTACATAACCGCAAGTATATAGTGAGTATTCAATAAACTCTTAATGAATAAATGTATAAATAGGAGTATGTTGGTATGTTTTGAGCCTCAAATTTTTGGAGTACTAGAAATAGCTCCAAATAGAGTTCTGTTACATCTTCCTGGAAGCCACTATTTTGAGAATTAAATCCAGGATCAAAGCTCTGCTAACAGCACTGAGATTGGATTGCTGATTTCTTTGTGGCAACAGGGCTTCAAACATCCTCATTGCCAAGATGAAGTGAGACTTGATAATATTAGGACTGGACGGAAGAGAACCCACCTACATCTACAATATTTGGAATCCAACTTAATCCCTTCTCTTATTCAATCTGTGTAGGCCAAGAGGCTTTGTAGCTCAAGAAAATGTCTTCAAAGAGGTCCTCTGTTAGTGTAAAGACATCAACAAGTGTATTCTAAAGGAGCTCTGGTGGCCTAGTGGCAAGAAGCTGCACTGCAATCCCAAAGGTGCGCTGTTCAAAGCATCCACCAGATGTTCCGCTGAAATAGGAGGGACTATCTCCTCCTGTGCCAGTCGGATGACTTGTTGGTACACAACAGAGAAACACACACATACCAAAGAAAAGAAAATCCAACAACAAACAAACACCCACGTGTATTCTGTATAAGAACACTTGGACGTTGGACCAGTAAATTTGAACTTCATCACTAGTTATGTGACCTTAAGTAAGACTTTTGACTTCTAAGTGTCATTTCTACATCTGTAAAAATGAGTATTGGAGTAGGAAATCACTGAGTTCATTTCTAGGCCTGGAACTCTACAGATCTTTAAATGCCTAGGAACCAACTTAAGAAATTGTCATTTTAAGAATCTCATGTCTTATTTTTCTTTCTCCAGGAGTTTCTTCTTCTGATTCAGAAGGGGACCCAAACAAAGAAGAGATGAATCGGTAATTTTTTACGTTTTCCTGTATAGAGGGGAAGCAAGGAGGAGATTCATTGCGGTCAAGTTGATTCTGACTCCCAGTGAGCCCGTATGTTACAGGCTAGAACGGTTCCTTGAGGTTTTCTTGGCTACAATCTTTATGGAGTGTGTACCTAAGCCTGCATTCTTTTTTCTTTTAATAATTTTTTTTCTATTTGATACTGTTTTACTTAGCCTGCATACTTTTTACAATTTCCATTTCTGTGGAGCTGCCAAATTTAAGTTATATCTATCTAATTATATCTTTATATTTTTCTGTTTTTCTATCTGGAGTCCTGTTGGTGTAATTCATACGGGGAGTCAGCTGCTAACACAAAGGCAGCTTCTCTTTGGCCTTTTGAAACTACTAGTGGTTCCAAGGGAGAAAGATAGGCAATCTCCTTCTGTACAATGTATAGCCTCTAAAAAGCCACCCATTGGAGGGTCAGCTGTATGTTGGGTCTGACTTAAAGACAATGAGTCTTTTTGTTTTTAGTTTTGTATCTATCTTATTCTATCTTATTCTATCCTATCCTATCTTATCCTATGTATGCTGTCTATGTATCTAACTGTAAATGATTGCAGTCTTTTTGTACCTAGTGTAATCTAAAAACAAAACAAAAAAAAAATGGGTTTAGGGGCATAAGTTGTGAGCCTCTGGCCAGAGACAGCTCCTCATTGCCCCAGAGCAGAAAACTGGGCCCATAGCCCAGCCTCACGGTGCCCCACCAACAGCAAGAGGTTATTTTATTCATTGCTGACTCACAGTTACTAGGGAAGGAAGTTGAAGAATGGAGGAGGCAAAGAATATCACAATATCACCCAAAATTAGTCCAGTTTTTAGCCCAATAGTTCCAAGGCCCAACTCCTCAACAAGTTGAGGCTCTGGTTTCAGTTCAGCAAGCAGCTTTTTCTTCCATCATCAAAGGCAAAATCCAGCTGTGGTCAGTACAAATGCAGGAAGCTACAGGTCACACTTTGCCACAGTTTCTACACAGCAATACCAGTCTCTCCACCACCGGAGTCTCGCTCTCACCAGCATTTTACTGCCACAAGCCTTGCTCATGTCAAGTCTTGATTCAAGTCTTTCTCACCTCAAATCTTACTGCATCAAGTCTTGCTGCTCAGTGTGGGGAGCACTCTTTCACTTAGCCTAGTCCCACAGCTGATGCTGATATGCAAGACCATATGTCTACAGTTAAGGTAGCTGAAAAACAGAGGCTAAATGGCTAAAAAAAAAAAAATAAAAGCCAACTTTTCGTCTAACACCTTCTTTGTATATGAAACGATCGTACTGACTACTAAACAAAGCTAAAGCTATGCACTCTTTGTTGTCTACAGACATGAGCTGGGCTTACTCTATGCTAGATATTGTACCAGTATAGAGCCTACACTAGAATAGAGTGTCTATTACTCTAGCACATACTCCCAACTTTGTTCTGCACTAGCAACAATGAATAAAAAATTAAAAAATTCAGATGTTTCTTGTCTACAAGCATCTCGCAGTCTTGTTGTTGTGTACTGTGGAGTCGGAACTGATCAATAGCTAACCCTCCAGTGAGTTTTCAGAGGCAGTTAATCTCACAGGACGAGATTGTCCATCCTTTTCCCACGGAGCAGCTGGTGGACTTGAACTGTGTGCCTTCAAGATTACAGCACAGCTTCTTGCTACTAGGCCACCAGAGCTCCCTATCCCTAGTAGAAAGAAATACATAGAAAGCACTTCTTTTTAAAAGTATCAAGCATTTAAGCCTTTAAGAATAATAAAATGTGGTTCGAATCCACCAGATGCTCTGCTGGAGAAGGAGAGGCAATCTCCTCATGTATCAGTCAAATCTGATTTGACTGTGTTGTTGTTATTGTTGTTATGTGCCATCGAATCACTTGTGACTCATAGCGACACTATGTACAACAGCCCTAAACCCTGCTCTATCCTGTGCCAATCACACTGCCTCCGACACACCCATCCCAATTACCCCAGGCACTGAGTCAATCCACGTCATAGTGGGTCTTCCCCTCCTGCGCTGTCCCTCCACCCTCCCAAGCATGATGTCCGTCTCCAAGGACCTCTCCCTCCTTACAACATGTCCAAAGTATGTCAGATGAAGCCCCAGAATCCTTGCCTCCAAGGAGCAGCCTGGTTTAACCCTCTCCAGAATGAATCTATTTGTTTTCTTGTCAGTCCACAGTACATTTAATACTCTTCTCCAGCACCACAGCTCAAAAGCATCCACTCTCCTTCTATCCTGCCTAGTCACTGTCCAACTTTCTGATGCATAACAAGTGATTGCAAAGACCATAGCCTGTATCAGATGTACCTTAGTCTCCAGAGTGACACTATTGCTCTTCAGTACCCTGAAGAGGTCCCTACCAGCACACTTTCCCATTGCAATACATTTTTTGATTTCCTGGCTACTGGTGCAAAGAGTGTTGACTGTGGAGCTGAGCAGACTAAAGTTGTTAACAATCTCAATCTCTTCATCATCCATCCTGATGCTTCCAATTGGTCCAGTGGTGAGAATCTTTGTCTTCTTTGACTGTACGCACACACACACACAAAATTTTAAATAAAAAAAAGGAAAAGAATAATAAAATATATCAGAAGAAATTAAAATTTTTAAAAAAAGAATAATAAAGTGTAGCAGGTTCCATGACCTAACCATATATGTAGGACTTGGCACAAATGAGAATTTAGTGCTTGGTGAGTAAAGAACACTATCAGGAAAGGCCTCACAGAGTTAGTGACCCTGAGCTGAGTCTGAGAAGACCAGTAAGTGGACACATCTAAAACAGGCTGAGTAGTCTGTGACAGAAGGCAGAGAAACTGGAGCCAAACTTGGCATTCAGTCATTCCTGAACTTACCTGAAACAAACTGCTCAAGACTAGTTGAAGGCTTGTAAACTACGTTTGTATATCTACATTCTTCAAAATCCTTTGTAGGCATTTATCTTAGAATACTTCCTTCTCCGAGCTTTGAGCCCTTTTTTTCCCCTCCTGGTCAATTTCCTGTCTCCTCCAGCCTTTTTCCTTCATTCTTCTTGCTCTTGTCACTTGCTGTGGCTCATAGCTGATCCTCCCGCAGATTTTCAGAGGCTGTACGTCACACAGGAGGAGACTGCTCCTCTTTCTCTCATTAAGCAGAGGGTACATTTGAACAGTATGCCTTTAGAAGTGCAATTTCTTACCCACTATGTATATTTCCCTCCTTACAACAGCCAAACTACAACCTGCTCTTTTTCTAAAAAGTTATTTCTAATCCCATCATTTTTCTGACCTGAAGAAAGATACAGATAGCCACCAAAAAAAGAAATCTCAAAAACAACCATCTGCATATACTTCAGTTTTGAATCTCAGATAGCTGTTAACATGGTCAGTTTCACAGCTGCCTTGAAAGTAACTAACTCAAGGATGGGAATGAGTCTATCTCAGTTATCTAATGCTGTTATAACTGAATTAGCTTAAATAGTAGCTTCAACAAACAAATTCATTTTCTCACAATTTATGAAGTCCAAATTCAGGGCATGGCTTGAAGAGATTTGTCTCTGTGTTGTTTCCCCCCCCCCCACCCCCCGATGAAAGCTCTTGTTTATTTTCAGCTTCTATTCCTACGATCCTTGGTGATCATATAGTTTGTTTCTTTCCCTACATGTTGGTTGCTTAATTTACTCTTAAATCTTGAAATAGATTCATTTCAAACATATCCTACACTAATATTACCTTATTATAAGTTAAAAGAAAATCTATTCCCAAATAGGATTCTTATCACCAAAAGTACTGCCCTCCTGACATTTTATTTTCATTCACAGCAGTCTGTAGGACTGAGTAGAACCATCCAAGAACCTTTCCAAGGTTGTAAATCTTTACAGAAGCCGACTACCACATCCTTCTCCTACAGATCCACTTGTGTGTTCCTCTTCTTCCCCCTGAGCAGCTGGTGTGATCAAAACACTAATTTTTTGGTTGACAGCTGAGCGTTTTAGCCATGGCAAGCTCAGGCATCTTAACAATTATAACCATAAAACAAAATAAACACATGAAAATACTGTTGCCACATTATTTCTGACTCATAGTGACCCTCCATTGGATCTCTGAGGCCATGAATCTTCAGAATAGGAGAATGGCTAGCTGTCTTTTTCAGAGGGGTTGGCGGATTCAAACTGCCAGTCTTTTGATTAACAGTCCAACACACAGCACCCTTCTGACACCAGGCCTACCACTGCTGTCCAATTGATTCTGGCTCATAGCAAATGCACAGGACAGAATAGAACTGCTCCATAGAGATTCCAAGGCTGTGATCTTTGTGGAAGCAGATAGCCAGACCTTTCCTCTGCTGAATAATGATTCAAACCTTTGACTAGTTAGCTATCAGGTGGCTTAATCACTGTGCCATGAGGGCTTCTAACCACAAATATATGAATAGGATTTATAACAAGTCATTTTGGACAACACTATTCAATCCAGTACCTTATTCATCTTATTCATCACCATCTATTAAAGTGTGTAGCAAAGAGGTCCTCCATGAATCCTTGTGAGCTATTATTAAATGAAGAACTTTATTGTATCCAAATATAAGCAGTGATGACATTGTAAAGATCTACTGAAAAAATCGTCACAAAACAAGTACGTTTGTTTTCTAATTCGTATTTTAATGATTCCTCAGAATCCAGAAGCCCAAAGAGCTTCCCGCTACCTCTGCAGCTATTCCTCCAGTGGCACCAACAGACCCGCCTTTGAGGGCACAGCCCAGCGTGTCAACCATCCAGCAGGTACAAGAATCTAAGTAAAATGCAAGCACCAAAGACAATAGCAGTATGCTATGACCACAACCATCTTGTATGATAAGATCTCTCTGCTTCCTCCTACTCACACTCCATTTATTTCAGCCTCACAGGGAGATCTTGGGCAGTGCACTGCCATGGCCATAGTCACATTGTCCTTCTGCTAGCTCCTCTTGTTTAAGGAGCTTATTCCTCAGCTTCAAAGGCAAATATCACAGGAGAATAGACTCTCTGTGACATTCCAGCTTTGTGAAGGATGTTAACTCCATATCCTTGGAGCTGCCATCTCGAACGGGGACAGGAGAATTGTGCTATACCATGGAGCTGCAGAGAAATCTGCTGTCTGTGCTATAACAACATGAGCATTAAAGGCCTTATCTTTCAAACTGATAGTATAATGCATGCTTATTAAAAGTGAAAACATTGCACTTAGTGAAATCATTTGGGAAGTCACAGACATAAATTCGATAAAAACTGGGATATTCTATTCCTAGGCCCCATTCCTCAGAGATTCCTCCTAGAAATAGCTTCTGGAAAATACATCCAAGCTTTTTCTCTGCATACATAAGAATACATGTGAATACATATATTTTAAGATACATTATATCATGCTATAAAGATGTATTGATGTTATTTTATTGATATATGTATTAAGTATAATATACCTACATATATTATTCCAAAAGAACAAACAGATACATCTGGGAGAAAGTGCACACAGAACGCTCCTTGGAGGCAAGGATGACAAAGCTTCTTCTCACATATTTTGGGCATGTTGTAAAGAGGGCTGTTCCTTGGAAAAGGACATCATGCTTGGAAAGGTGGAGGGTCAGCGAAAGAGAGGAAAATCCTTGACCAGGTTGATTGATGCAGTGACTATAGAAATGGGCTCAAGTATGTCAGAGATGATGAGGATAGAATGGGTTCAAGTCTGTTGTTTGTAGGGTCATTATGAGTTGTACTCAACCCATCAGCATCTAGCAGTACCTTTTTTATAAAAACAGAAGCAGAATTATTTATCTCGCCTATTTAATAATACAGAAGGGTCAGAATTTATTCTAATCTGGAAGGTTTCTGACTGTGATCTGTGGGGTTCAGGAGTTGTACAGACCCCTGTCAGAGCTGATGACATAGATCTTTATCTACAGAAGGAATGGGAGACATATATTTCACTGCCATTTTGACCAAGAGAGAAATATTTGAAGTCTGTGATTCATAGATTTAGAATATATCCTCCTTTTGAGTTGGAGTTAATTTCCTATACAAAATTCTGTAAATTTCTAGCATCGAGCTAGCTAGCTGGCTATCTAACCATCTTAGTGACTCTTCTTGGCTCCCCTCCAACAGTGTCAGAGCCCTACCAACTATTTGCAAGGCTTGGATGGAAGACCTATCATTGCAGCTCCTGTGTTTACAAAGGTAATCAAAACATTTTTCTTTCTACTCTGGTTTAAATACCTGGCAACATTCAAGGAGTCAAGGTTTGCTTATTCTATCTGAGGATTTGGATCTCTTTTATGTACAGCTTAGGGCTTTGATAATTTTTCCTTCTGGTTTTATTTTTCTTTGGTGGTTATTGCTTACATTTCAAATCCTAGGTTTCTAGTAACAGGTTTTAAAATGAGAGACAAATCTTCTTCACCCAACACAACACACCACACTGAACTTTATGTCCATCCTAATGATAAACACAGTAGCCATAGTTCAACATCAGGTAATAAGTTTCTAGCTGCTTACTCCTCTAGGAGGGAGGGGTGTGTTTGTGTATGGCTGACAAAATAATCTCTTACTGACTTTTATTTCCACTGTTAAGTAACCTATCCTTAAAAAAAGGACTTAAAACCCAAAACTAAGCCTTAACTATTGATGAGTTGATTACAACTCAAAAGGACCCCAAAGGACAGAGTAGAACTGTGCCAAACAGTTTCCAAGACTGTACATCTTTGCAGGAAAAGATGGCCACATCTTTCACCTGTAGAGCAGCTGGCAAGTTCAAGCCACCCACCTTTCAGTTAGCAGCCCAACACTTAGTCCACTGACCCCCCAGGGAGCTTTTAAATGAGGCCTTAAATGGTCTGATTTCTGATGCTTCAAAGGCAGTGCTAACTCTTCAAGGCAATGAAACCACAGAATGATTTAGGCCCAGTTCCCACTTTGCTTCCTCACCACCATCACCCTAGCCAGGCAGCTGAGAGGCTCTGTATCTCCATTCATTTCTAAATCTTCCTGGGTGCCCCATTATCCCTGCACCTATGCCACCTGATGTATGCCTCTCAGGTGCAGTATTTATTATACAATAACAAAACCTTTTCCTTTCTGTTTCTCCCAAGCATCTTGAAGGCAGGAACTGGTTTTTTCTAATTTTTGTTATCTCTAATATTAAGAACATATAAAAATATGTCCATAGCTGTTATTGTTGCTTCAGAAATTCCACTAGGACTCATCAAATTATTCCTTACATTTCATGGCCTGATCAGCTGCTCTGGTGTGGTGACTGCAATGGCTTCCTCTAATTGGATGCTCTGATTGACAGGTCTGTGTGCCTTTGACAAATATAAATAGGAAAATGAACTAATCATTAGTGGATGTCGTGGTGGATAATATTTTTAAAGCACTGGATCTGTGGTGCGGGAAATTGTCCTTAGAACACAGATTCAAATTCTGATGAGGTTTTCTTAGCCCATGGGACGTATGCTTTTTTTCTCCTTTGCCCTCTTCACTGGTCTCGGGATTTCTCTAACGTAGGGCACTAGAATAGGCAGTGGCTCAAATTCCAGAGGGACTTATCAGCAGGAGTGTGCTTGCGTTAGTTTCCGTCAGAGGGCAAGATTGAGGTCATAGTCATGGCCAGTGTCCTTCACAAATTTCTGAGTCAGGGCCACTGATCATGGTCGCCACGTGGCTGAGAGCCCTAAGCACAGATAATTTGTATATGTTTGCTGGGATCATTACTGCTCTGTTTACTTCCCTCAGGACCTCTGGCACACTATCCTTTATGACTCACTCTCTATACCGCCCAGCAGAGCAGTTCTTTGCCAGTAATAGCAAGAAAATCTTGCACTGAGTTTTAAAACATTTTTTAAGGAGCAAAGGCTTCTCTAAGCTCTACCGTATTTAACTGGTTTTGCCTCCTTTTCATAGATGAAATAGCCAAGATTCAAATGAGACAGAGCAAACCTGTGCTAGAGCTCAAGAGATTAAGTGATTTTGTGTGCTACTAGCTCACTGCTCTACTCATAGGCAATACTTAGGTTTTTCAACACTGTTTGATAATCTGTGCGTAGAAAGACAGCCACCATGCACTACGAAAAGCAATTTCACACTGTGTAAGTGGGTCCAAAAAGGGCCCACACTCCTTGTGTATGAGGAGAGGTAGGTGATCAAATTAGAACCTTGTCCCCGTCACTGCCCCCACGCCAACAGCAGCTGCCTGGGCAGACTGTCAAGGCTGCAGCAGCCCTGGCTCCAGCTGCTTCAGCAGTAATTTGAAGAGAGCGAGGGGGCAGGGGGAAGCAAGAATGTGAAGAAGAGCAGGTTCATTATATAATAGCAGAGGCAGGAAACCCTGAAATAACTGGGTCAGTGGCCGGATCCAGATTTCTGAAGATTACATAGGCCCCTCTCCCCAAGCCAACAATTCCAGAGACTTTCCTGACTCACCTGGCACACTGGATATCCATGATAAGCAAGAGGCAAATAAGCCCTCAACTAAATAATTAATAATAATAATAAAAACAATAATAAAAATAATAAAATCCTCTAGCTTCAAACACAATCAACATTCAATTGGTACATCCCCCAAGGTGACTGGATTAAAAAAGAAAAGGAACAAAATGCCAGCGTGAACTTTGTAGCTGGTATCTCTTACCCACTAACGGAGGTGTCGTTTGTCAAGGATGACTGACTCTGCCTACCTTGTGTTTGGGAGTCTAAATCTACTAAGAAGCAACTGCGTCTTTTCGACTCACATCTCTGCACCTGTCATAGTGCTTACAAAGCAGGCAAGCATGTAATGATACTGACTTTGTGATTAATAATTTCTGTTTCAACGAAGGAATAGGGGTTGTTTTTTTGGGGGTTTTTTCCATCCTTTTTGGTTTCTGAGGGTTTTTGAGGACAATAGAGAAAGAGCTGATGTCAAATGGCCATGTTTTCTCAAGTCACCCTACAATGAATGGTCTGTGATAGGAACATACAAAACAGATGTGTACTTAGGATAATGGTTGACTCAAGCGAGTGTATACCTTTGGCTACTATAGTCACTTAAGTTCAGATCTATAAATAAAGACTAATTTTATCTTCAGTAAATGTGGATTGTTTCATTTGTCTTATTTGTATTCACTAAAGTCAAGGTTAGTGTGATCAGCTTGTTGTTGTTGCTGTTAGGTACCATTGAGTCAGTTCCAAGTCACAACCACCCCACACACAATAGAGAAAACACTGCCTGATTCTTCACTGTCCTCACAATCTCGCCTCTGCTTACTGATGTGACCCATGGGTGCAGCACTGCATCAGTCTATCTCATTAAGGGTCTTCCTCTTCTTTGATTGCCCTCTACTTTTCCAAGCAGGATGTACATTCCATGTTCCAATGATTAATGGATGTTTTCAGCTGGTTTTCCTCAACTCTGGTAATATCAGAAAACAAAGATAGTTCATTGATTGGAAGCCTTTCTCCATGCATACCATTAAGGTAGACTACTTTGAGGAGACAGATTTCCATGATAACATTTTGCGTGACTTTGAGGAGACAATCATAATAGTTTCAGCAATGTTTATCGTTGTTCTAAAATTTCCAAAAAAGATTACTTTCAACAACTTTTTATAAGTGATTTGTAAGATAATCCTCAGACTTTACTGAATTTTGATGTGCCACAGATAGTTTTCATCTGACATCACAGACACTTAGCTAATTCTATACATGATAGTACTGCAGCACCTTGCCTGTTCTCTTAGAAACAGTTCTTGCCTTTTAATGTCAAATGTATAATAACAACCAACTAATGTCAGCAGTACAGCACAGGGAGCTGCTGGAAATTCAAGCTGGTTTCAGAAGAGGACATGCAACAAAGCATATCACTGCTGATATCAGATGGAGCTTGGCTGAAAGCTGAAAATACTGCAAAGATATTTACCTGTACAGTATTGATTATGCAAGGATATTCAACTATATGGATTGTAACAAATAATGGGTGAAATTGTAAAGAAAGATAATTCTAGAACACTTCATTGTTTTCATGTAGACCCTGCACATAGACCAAGAGGCTGTTGTTCAAATGGAATGAAGGGATGATATTTTATTTAAGATTAGTTAGAAAAGATTGTGCATCAAGGTTGCATTCTTTCACCATGCTTAGTCAATCTGTATGCTAGACAAATAATGTGAGGAGCTGGACTCTGGAAGAAAATGTGGTAGCAGAATAGGAGGAAAACTCATCAACAATGTGAGATGCAGATAATACAACCTTTCTTGCAGAAAGTTGAGAGGATTTAAAGCATTTATTCTTGAAGATCAAAGACTACTACTGCCTTTGTATGGATTATGCCACAACATAAAATAAAATCCTCACAACCGGATCAACCAGTAACATCATGAGAAATGGTGAAAATACTGAAGTTGTTAGAATTTCATTTTATTTGGATCTATAATCCGTACTTCTGGAAATAACAGTCAAGATATAAAATGACATATTGCCTTGGGCAAATCTGCTATAAAAGATCTTCTTAAAATGTTAAAAAGTAAAGAAGTCATTTCTAATACTAAAGTATAGAGATCTAAACGTTGGCATTTTTAATCATCTCATAAACATGTGAATGAATATAACAAAAACAAGAAGAATGGATGCCTTTGAATTATGCTGTTGAGGAGGAATAATAAATATGCATACAATGGAATGCCACAAAGAAAAAAAAGATTATATCTGTCGTGGAAGAGGTGTAATCAGACTGCTCTTCAAAAGAGAGGAGGGGAAACGTCATTTCACATATTTTGGGCATTTTAGGAGGAACCAGTCCTAACTGGTACATGCCTGGTAAAGTAGACCGTCAGCAAAAGAGAAGACGACCCTCACTGAGATGTGCGGACACAGTAGCAACAGTGGGCTCATGCGTCATGATGATTGTGAAGAGGGCACAGGACTGAGCAGGGTTTCACTCCATTGTCTATGGAGTGTCTATAAGCCAGAGCCACGAGTCACAACATCTGACAACGTCGATGTAAAGAGTCCTCAAAGAAGCCTTAGTGAAGCATTCTGCTGCTAAGTGAAAGCTCACCGGTTTGCCCCATAGAAGATGTGATGGTCTCCCTGCATAACGATTTATAGCCTTGGGCATTCTTCGGGTGAATTCTACTCCATCCTAAAGGTTGCAATGAGTCTGAATCAACTGGATAACACACAACAGTAATGTTCTCTCCAGGAAATCCTTTTGCAAGCACAACTTTGGTGTAACAGCAGCAAGTTGAGAATCAGTTCCTATGATCTGGCCTGAACTCATGCCAGAATATACAGGTTGACTTCATCCTGCTTTTATCTATTTATTAAATGTATCAGGTTTCATTTATATAACTATTTCCTGCCACACATTAATTTAATTCATTTGCTTCAAGAAGGAATGCAAACCCCCCATCATGTATGGATCCCAGAGTTATCTGACTTCCATTTAAATTTTCAATAAGCCCCCAACTGACATTTTAGGGCCGAATTTGCTCAGATGTCAAGGCGAAGACCATATGCCCATCTCACTACCAACATCCAATACTGATGCCCTATATTTGTTAAACGCCTCCTAGTTGTGCAGTGATTAGACATTTGACTGAAAAACAAAAGGTCAGCAATATGAACCCACCCCACTCTGCTGGAAAAAGATGTACCGTGAAGATGTCCATGAAGAGTTACAGCCTTGCAAACCTACTCTGCCCAATAGTGTCACTGTTGATCAGAATCAACTCGAGAGCAATAGATTGGGGTTTTTTTAGCTTTGATATTTATTTTGGATAAGAACATTCTACCTGTGCCACCAGATGTTGTTTTGGGTAAGCAAAGGGTGAAAAGATTTTTCAATCAAATAGCTCTTTCTTAAACCAGAAACCACTCTACACTAATCTCATCCTGAATTCAGCAAATTTTGAGGAAGCAGTTCAAACTCTCACAGCTCAGAGCAAACTCAGAACCAACTCACAGCTGAGTCTTCAGTAGTTTTCCTTGACACTAAATCATAAGGGAGATTGTCCCTCTTTCTCCCTCAAAGTCCACTGGTGCATTCAAACCACCAGAGGCCCACATTGGTAAGATATAACTCTCTAACAACTAAGTCACAACAACAACCACCAAAAAAAAGTCCAAATGGAACCAAAACCCACTAACATTGAGGGACACCGCCCCCTGGCTGTCATAATACCCATTTGCATACATTTCAGAGGTAAAAGTTGGTCTTCGGCTGCATAGCTAAAGCCATCTGCTTATTCTAACCCTACAGGACTGCCTCATTTTATTTTGTTTTGCTTTATTGATTTTCTCCCCAAATTGAAGGTTTGTGGGAACCTTGTGTCAAGCAAGTATGTAAGTGCCATTTTCCCTAGCAGTGTGTGCTCACTTTGTGTCTTTGGGTCCTATTTTGATAATCTCACGCTATTTCAGAGTTTTCAATAATGCTATTTATTGCACACTAAACAAACTACCATATAAAAGAAACATATCTTTTCTGTGCGCTAGAAAACTCAAAGATTTGTGTTAATCACTTTATTACAACTATCTGGAATAGAACCTGCAATATGGACTAAATATATCAATATCCCTTTGGAAAACAGTCCTGGTGACACAGTGGATAAAGTGCTTGGCTAGTAACCAAAAAGGTCACTGGTTCCAGTCTACCAGAGCTCTGTGGGAGAAAATCTATTTCCATAAAAGCTTAAAGCCTTGAAGATTCTACGGAACTCTTCTACCCTGTCTTACAGTTCTGAGTTAAAATGAACTTGATCTTGATAACAATGAATTTGGTATTTTTTGGTGTTTTTTTTTAATATTCCTTGAGCAAATGCTATAATTGTCATGGAGCAATGCACAGAATAATGTAAAAATATTCAGACAAGTGTTGTAAAATTTTATAAGAGTGAATGGAAAAAAAAAACACAACACAACAATAAACCTACCAGTTTTCCCCTTCTCTGAAACAGTATTTGTATTTCCAAAATGCAGATCTCAAAATTGAAATAATGGAAAGCCTTGTAGTATTTGTAACTTAAAGAGTTTTTGGAGGAATCTGAATCATAAAATCTTTGGACCAAAACTTAAAACAGACTTATGCCCACACACAAGCCAAAGAAACATGTAATTCATCATTAAATGAAAATCCAGATCACAAATATGCATCTGATTATTAGCTCACAAATTATAATGGATATAAAAATAGATGTGAGAGGAAAATATGAATGTCATCCTGTAGAGTCTATTATACACTAATATTTTAACTCTAAGTGTTTTTGGAAGACCTTTGTCCTCAAAAGTATAGAAAAATCTTTAATGATTTCTCCACAAAATTAGAATATTTCGCACAATCACATAGCCTACAATTTTACAGAGATTGTCCTTATTTATTTTCCTCAACATTTTAGAAAGGCTATACTATAATGGACAATGACTAGGGAAGATAGAAGGAGAATTGATGCCTTTGAGCTTTGGTGTTGGAGAAGAGTATTGAGGGTACCATGGACTGTGAGGAAAACAAACAGATTCATCCTGGAGAGGGTTATATCGGGCTGCTCATTGGAGGCAAGGATTCTGAGGCTTCGTCTGACATGCTTTGGTCATGTAGTAAGGAGAGACCGGTCCTTGGAGAAGGACATCATGCTTGGGAGGGTGGAAGGTAGGCACAGGAGGGGAAGGCCCTCTAGGAGGTGGATTGATTCGGTGACTGGGGTAATCAGGATGAGTGTGTTGGAGACAATGAGATTGGCACAGGACAGAGCAGAGTTTAGGGCTGTTGTACATAGGGTCAGTATGGTCACAAGCGACTCAACGGCACATAACAATGACAACAACATACTATAATGGCCACATGTTCTATTCTGTACTGTACAATCTAAACCAACCCACAGCTGATCCTCCAGCGGTGTTTCAGAGGCAGTAAAGTGCACAGAAAGAGATTGCTCCTCTTTCTCCTGCAGAGCGTTGATGGATTCAAACCATGTATCTACATGTTGGCAGAACAGCTATTTTTCACTAGGCCACCACAAAAGGAAAGCAACACAAACAATTTCCAGGAGTACACATTGTGAAGATAACTCTGGTGGCCTAGTGGGTAGAGAGTGGCTCTGCCGAATCAAAGGCAAATAGTTTGAATCCACCAGCCTCTCCACAGGAGAAAGATGGACAATCTTCTATCATGCCATTTATGGCCTCAGAAACCTTACTGGAGAGTCAGCTATGAGTTGATTCTGACTCTGTAATACCTAACAACCACAGAGCATCAGGTTTTCCTTTTGAGGCATCTCCAGATTGACTTGAACTTAGAACATTTGTTGAGGAGTTGAGCTCATTAACTCTTGGCAACACCCACAGATTCTGCTTCACATCACAGGCAGCCATAACATTTTATGAAATAAAACATTCATCTACACCAAATATACCTAGTCAATACTTGTTACAGACATATTCTTATTAGTTTAGACTATAATTACTATTATTTCTGGGGAGGGAGTAGATTCAATAGCACACAACACACACACACAGTGGCCAAGTGGTAAGAAGACATGCTGTACTCTCAAGACACATGCTTGGAATCTACCAGCTTCTCTGCAGGAGAAGGATAGGCAATCTCCTCCCATAAGATTTACTACCTCAGATAACCTGCTGGAGGGTCAACTATGAGTTGATTCTGACTGGATGGTATATAACAACATTACTATCTCTGGGAGCAAAACTCCACTTGATCATTCAAGAATGGAAATATTTTACTAAGGAGTAATATTCCTTTTTTATTATTATTTCATTATTTTTTGGTGTGTACCGTCAAATCAGATCTGACTGGTACAGGAGGAGATTGTTCCTCCTTCTCCAGCAGAGCATCAGGTGGATTTGAACTATATACCTCTGAGCTTGCAGTTGCAGCTTCTTGCCACTAGGCCACCAGAGCTCACCCAGGAGTAATATTCTTGTAGACTCAGAATTCAAAACAGAGGGCAACCAAAAGAGATGCATTGCTACAAGAACGACAAATATCATGACCTCAAGCATGCCTGCCATAGTAAAGATGGCATAGGACTTGAGAGTGTTACACACAAGGCCATAACAAGTTGGAGCCAACTCAATGTCAACAAATGACGATAATAAATTTGCCTAGCATTGAAGCAGAGAGGTGGAGGATCCCAGGTGATTGAGTTATGAGTTACAGAATTGGAGCTGCTGGAGATACGGAATTCTTGGAGGAAAGTAAATTCCAACAACACATACCTTTTGGTTCTCACGATATTCCTCTCATTGCAGATGCTACAAAATCTATCAGCCTCTGAGGGCCAACTGGTTGTCTTTGAGTGCCGAGTGAAAGGAGCTCCGTCCCCAAAAGTTGAGTGGTATAGAGAAGGGACTTTGATAGAAGATTCTCCAGATTTTAGGATCTTACAGAAAAGTAAGTTGACAAGTCCTTGGAGAAGAACATCGTGCTTGGGAGGGTGGAGGGACAGCGCAGGAGGGGAAGACCCTCTATGAGATGGATTGATTCGGTGACTGGGGTAATCGGGGTGGGTGTGTCAGAGGCAGTGCGATTGGCACAGAATAGAGCAGGGTTTAGGGCTGTTGTACATAGGATTGCTATGAGTTGCAAGCAACTTGACGGCACATAACAACAACAATAACAAGTTGATGTTATAAAAATTATTTTTCTGGTAATTTATTCTTCTTTATTGTGGTAAGTAGATATAATAAAGCACTATTTCTACAGTCTTCAAATGTACAGTCCAATGACATTGTGATGTTCATCATGTCCTATAAATATCATAACTGTTCCTGAATTTTTAATAATTTATTCTTATAAATTTATTTTAGACATTTCTTTTTAGAATATTTAACAACTATCTAAAAATGTAAATGATAAAAAATTAAAGTAAAAATTACCTATAATCCTGCTCCCCAAGTCCCAGTGTTAACACTTTTACATAAATTCTTCCAGATTTTTTCCATGTATATGTTTTTAAAATAAAAATAAGATTATTCTCTTTTTTGTAAATTTTTCCAATAATACATTTATGTTGTTGTTGTTGTTGTGTTGTTAAGTGCCGTTGAGTCTCAGGCAACTCATAGCGACCCTATGAAGGAGAGTCCTCGACACTTGGGTGCCTTTCATCCTCCCTCCAGGTTCATAGGGTTTCCGGAGGCAAGCTATTATGGAAGTGGATGCCACTCCTCCTTCCGACCTTGTTTAATCGGGGAGCTCCACCCCACACTGTCCACATTGGGTAACCAACCATTAACACATTTGACACATCAGTGTCACAGTGTTCAGCCTCACAGCAACCACATGTGACCACTGTAGGGCAACTTGTACACCAGGGCTATACGACCTAGAGGAATGTCTGAAAAAAAACAATGAAAGACAGGCCCAAGGACCGCGGATTAAAAGTCACCCACCTTTGGCTTGGTAGCATCACTTTCTGTCCACTGGGTCAGCTGATCTCTCTCTCTATGTTGATGTTATTGTTGTTAAGTGCCATCGAGTCACAGGCGACTCATAGTGACCCTGTGAAGGAGAGTCCTCGATGCTTGGGTGCCTTTAATGTTAATTAATATAAATATTTATTCATTTTAAACATAAATCAGTAACATCCAATTTGGTATTTGTTTACTCTCCTATAGTTGGATATTGAGATTGTTCACGTTTTTATTGTTGTAAGTTGTGTGTCATTGCATGTTGACAAAGCAAAATTTTATTGTCTTTTTTGTTTGTTTTGTTTCATATTTATGTTATACTGATTTATTTTCAAAATTCATACCTTGTTTTTCACACAAGCACTTTCCCATTTCCTTCACCACCACCCCATCAAATAAATTGTGTGACCCTATAATAAACATCCCCCCCATATACACTCCTCTTCTTTCCCCTACCCCCTTGGAGCCTCATACTCATTCTACAATAATGGTTTTATACAGTATTTGTCTTTATGGGTCTGAGTTAGTTCACTCAGCATAATGCTCTTAAGTCTCTCCCAAGTTAGGTGAGAATTTAAAAAATCATTGCTCCTACATGCTGCTTACTATTCCATTGTGTGAATGTACCACAATTTCTTAATCCATTCCTTTGTGGTTGGACATCTGGGCTGTTTGCATGTTCTTGCAATGGTGAATAACACAGCCATGAACACTAGTGCACAAGTCTCCATTTGTGCCTCAGTTCTTATTTTCTCAGGGCATATTCCAAGAAGTAAAACCCTTCCAATAAATTTTTAGTACCAGAATTGCTTATGTAAATTCATACTTTTTAGGTATTTAATATATATTGCCAAAATGCCATTCCAAAGGTTAAACTATGTTTAGGATGGTCACACAATTGATTATCCAAAATAATTACACAGGGATGCCAGGCATAAACCATGTCTGCTCCAGTTCAACTGAGGCGTATTGCCCTGGCTGTATTGTAACTTCAGCCGGCATTTATCAGAATGCCTTTTGTCCCACATTTTCACCAACAGTGTGTATTAACCTTTCATTTAAAAAAAAAAACAACAAAAAACAAAAGAACACCCAACCAAAAAAACCCAATATTCGCCAACATATGTGTCTTGAAGGAAATGCAACCAGGGTGCTGTTAGAAGCAAGGCTAGTAAAATTTAGTGTCTTGTACTTTGAGTATGTTGTCAGGTGAGGCCCGTCCTTGGAAAAAGACATTCTGGGAAAGGTGAAGGAAGAGAGAAAGAGATGAAAGATTGATTGACACAGTCATTGCATCCTTGAGTTTGAACGTGGTGGAGAACATGAAAACTGTCCACGGTGGGGATCGGGTGTTCACAGCATCACCATGAATAGTAGTGGATGGCATCATAGGCCAAAACTGGAACCATTTGTTTTCCTTTGCCTTATCTTAATTAGACGTGGGATAAAGTGGTTTTTTTGTTTTTTCACATTTTATCTGGTCTTTATATCTCTTTATTTGTAAATTTTCTCTTCTGTAAATTTTTCTTTTTGGTTTTTGTTCTTTTTCTTATTCATTTATGTTGTTTGTTGCTGATTACAGTCAAGTTGAGCATGACTCATAGCAACCCTAAAACAAAAGACCTGAACCCTTTCTATTACTTGTCATTTCTCTATGTTCATAGAGTTTCCAGAGGCATGTTGTTTAGGTAGTAGATGCCACTCTTGCTTCCAAACATGTTAATCTGGGAGCTCCACCAAACACTGTCCACAATGGGTAACCATTACAGCATTTGACTCACCAATGGCACAGAGTTTAGCATCACAGCAACCCCAGGTTACCCCAGTACAGCAAACTGACAGACCAGTGCTGTACCACTTAGAAGAATGTTGCTCCAAAATATAACACTAGGCCCACGGTCTGTGACCTGAGGGCTCAGCCAACTTTTAAATACAAAGACCCTCCACAGAGGCTGTGTTGACTCTAAATAAGAAGCTTAAATTAAAACAAACAAAAAAGCCCAAAACCAAACACCAACCCTCAATCAAAACAAGAGAGCCCACCTTTCAGAGCTCAACCTTCACCCATCAGTCTCCAAAATGGAGACATAGGCCAACCTTAAATATAAAGACCCTCCACTTACAGAATCAGTTATAGAATCATATATATTCAAGGGACTCACTTTTATTTCTTATTGTGTATGTTTAAGCAATGTCTTCACCATGATCCAATTTAGATATAAAACATGTTGACAGGGGAGATCTGGTGGCCTAGTGGCAAGAAGCTGTACTGCAATCCCAGAGGTGCATGGTTCAAATCCACCAGATGCTCTGCCGGAGAAGGAGGGACAATTTCCTCCTGTACCTGTCAGATCTGATTTGACGGTACATGCACAAAAAAAAAATTTTA
>NW_006399824.1:5804451-5806958 GCF_000299155.1 Elephantulus edwardii | reverse complement strand
GACTTTCTGCCTATCGCAAAATAGTAGTACTTAGATAAATAAATATGTAAATCAAAACTACTATCAAGTTTTCTCAGCAGTAACAGTATTAATAATATATTCTGAAAACCATCTCAATGTAGAAGAAATAAAGTGAAGGATATCATGCTTGGAAGGGTGGAGGAAAAGTGCAGGAGAGGAAGAACCTGGATGAGATAGACTGATACAGTAACTGGGCAATGAGAGTAGATGTGTCAGAGTCAGTGAGACTCGCTCAGGACAGAACAGGCTTCAGAGCTACATAGAGTTGGCTACATACGGTTGCTATGAGTCACAGTTAACTCCAGGCACATAAAAACAACAACAACAACATGGTTTTATCAGGTAGAATATCTTAATTAGATTCCATAAATATTTATTGAATGCCTAAATTCAATAAACATTAATCAAATCCTTGTGTTCAGCACTTTGCTAGGCACTTTCAGGAATGTCAGAGAATCTGGCATAGTATCTGCTCTCAAGAAACCTATCTTGAGGCTCTTGATATTAGCTACTTCAGAATAGGAGTTATTTCCTACATTAGCTTAGGATGGAGAAGCTGAAGCCAAAAATAGTCTCTCAATCATCACAAACGCTTTTTCGGCTGATGTGGATTGAGTACCAAGAAAAACAAGTCATTTCTGAACTCTAGGTAACACAGCAAGATTTTCCCGCCTATCTTAGGCTGAGTTGTCTAGTGAAGCAAAACCAATAGGCCTAGATTGATCGAAAGAGAGGAGGGGCAGGAGCTGAGAGAAACTGACTGATTTTATGGAAATTTGTGAAGGAAAGGTTCAAAAGATCACAAGATGGAGGCATCTGGGGCAAGAGGCTGTCAAGCTTCCAGCACTATCAGCTTTAGCTGCTGATATAGCCCAGGGTCCTTGCTGAGAAGCTGGGCCACAGACTTTGGAGACTAGCAAGTCCAAAGTCCACTAGCACACTAGCGACCACAGACCAGATAGATAGCCAGGTGCAGATCTGACAAAAAGCTTTCTAGCTTTCTGATAGAGTCCAAACATAAATACCATTCAGGACAAAAGACCTACCTACCCTTAACAACAAGAAAAATGACTCAAAACCAACTCATAGCTGGCCCCCTAGTGGGTTTCTAGAGTCTGTAAACTGTAAGGGAAGGGATTGCCCATCTTACTGGGCCACCTGAGATCCTCAGTCAGATAAGGTTAATTGTATTTTTTTTTTTCTATCTCCTGGTGATCCTGTGTTATAACAACAGACAGATTAGAATTTACAACATATAGATTAGTTGCAAGGAGCTCTGGTGACTTAGACCATAGCAAGGTACACTACTAACCCGCAGGGCTGTGTGGCTCCTGAGGTTTAAATTCGCAGAAATTACAATCTCCTCCCATTGCAGTTTACAGCCCTGGAAACCTGGAGGGTTAGAGGAGACTTCACAAACTGTGACTTAGTTACAGTACACTGAGGATCATGGCCAAGTTGGCACACACTATTAACTATGACACACCACCCATGATTTACCCCAGCTTGATTGGAGAAGAGCACTGGTGACTTAGTGGTAAGAAGCTATGCTGGCAACACAAAGGTGCACAGTTTGAATCTACCAGCTACTGTGAGGGAGAAAAATGTATAATCTCCTGTATGATTGGCTGACTCTGAAAACCCACTGGAGGGTCCGCTAAAAGTCAGTTTGACTTGACTGTACATAACAAACAAACTGTGGGAACAAGATGGACAAACTCCTCCTGTGCTATTGACAGCCTTAGAAAGCCAGTGATAGATAAGCTGTGAGTAGATTCTGAATCAACAAAATAAGTTTGAGGTGTGGGGGGTTTAGGTTTTTGTTTTTTGGTGGAATCAAATAAGTTAGTTTCTGACATAAATATAGTTATTGTGTTGTGTACTGTAGTGTTGGAACTGACCCATAGCTGACCCTCTGGCAGGTTTTCAGAGGCAGTTAAACACCCGGGAGATTGTCTATCCTTATTCTGCAGAGCAGCTTATGGCCTTGAACCACGTGCCTTCGGGATTGAACCACAGCTCTTTTTTACCAAAAAAAATAAAATAAAATTATTATGTTTTTGTGCGTACTGTCAAATAGGATCTGAATGGTACAGGAGGAGATTGCCCCTCCTTCTCCAGCAGAACATCTGGTGGATTCGAACCGCATACCTCTAGCATTAATGTGCAGCTCTGGCCACTAGGCCACCAGAGCTCCCTGCAGCACAGCTTCTTGTCACTAGATATATATTTTATACAAGATATAAGATAGCTTCGGTATCTAAATATGAAGATACCGAAGCTATCTGGAGGTTCTGATGAAGATATAGCTTCTTAGTAAAAAGTGTTCAGTCCTAAAAACAATAATCACCAAAAAAGAGAAATAGTTTATTTTAAAAATAGATAAGAATATTAGGGCCCATCAACAAACGAATGGATAGAGAAGCTGTGGTATATCCACACAATGGAATACTATGCAGCATTGAAAAACAAGGAACTCATGCAAT
>NW_006399824.1:5695054-5803977 GCF_000299155.1 Elephantulus edwardii | reverse complement strand
GCTCAGTCTCTAACTCTTTCCCCTCTTCTCTTTCAGAACCTCGGTCCATGGCAGAACCAGGTAAAAGATCATTTCTATTTTAATTAGTAGTATGTATTCAGTAATGTGACAAATATATAAGAACAAATTGGAACTTTTCCTGTGTCAAAAACAGAAATAATAGTAAATGTTTCCAAACCACCTCTAGCTAATTATTAAAGTAAGGAAAAGGAAAGAGTTGAGCATGTGCCGATTTGGAATATATATTAGACTGTATCTGAACCACAACTTAAGAATTTCATTATTATTATTATTATTCTGTCTGCTAACAGTGATGGGAAAGACGTTTCAGAAGTAGACCCTGGGCATCCAAGTTCATATTTGGTTCTTGGAGACACATGATAAAGACCAGAAGTTACCTTTCCTCTTGCATTGTTTGTAGTCTTCTCTTAAAAATAATTTAGACATTTGATACCTCCATCTCAATTAGGCCTTTGACATTTTCATAAAAATTAGTTGTTTCAGTAAGCAAATAAAAAGTCATTTCAGACTCAACCAAAAGAGATCCTGGCTCAAAACAATCCAACTCCATGATTCCTAATATTTCACAGTTAGGGAATTCTTCCTTCTTTCTTAGAGAAACTAATACCCTTTAAAAACATCTCAATTTACTCCTTTTGAGCAGATAAAGTGTTACTGTTATTTCATTTGCTCTCATCAGCTCTGAATCTTGCCCTATCCTGAACCATTCTCACTGACACACCTAATTCCATTGTTCTAGTTATCATGTTAGTCTATCTCATCTGAGGCCTTTATCTCCCATATACCCTTCCAAGCATGATGTCCTTCTCCAAGGACTAGTTCCTCCTAGCCCTGTGCCCAAAATATGTGAGACAGAGCCTCAAAATCCTAGCCTACAGGGAGAAACTTGGCTTCACCCTCTTCAAGACAGACCTATTTGCTCTCTTGGTGGTCCATGGCAGGTTCAATTCTCTTCTCCAGCACCACAACCCAAAGGCATCAATTCTTCTTCTGTTATCCTTAGTCATTGTCCAGCTTTCTGATGCATAGCACCTGATTAGGCACACCTTAGTCTCCAGACTGACATCCTTGCTCCTCAGCACTCTGGAGAGGTTCCTAACAGCAGACTTCCACAGTACAATTCATCTTTTGATTTCCTGACTGCTGGTGCCAACAGTGTTGATTGTGGAGCTTAGAAAGTTGAAATTGTTAACAACTTCAATATCTTCTCCATCTATATCAAAGGGCAGCACGAGAAGACAAAGCAAAGTATTATAATGAAATATGCAAGGATCTGGAGTCAGAAAATCAAAAGGGCCAATCTTGCTCAGCTTTTCTTAAACTGAAGGAACTAAAGAAGAAATTCAAGCCTTGAGTTGTAATACTTAAAGATGCTATGACAGAATATTAAATGATCCAGAAAGCATTTAAAAAAAAAAAAGATATGAAGAGTATACAGAGTCATTGTACCAAAAAGAATTGACTTACACAGAAGACTTTCATGAAACAACATATGATCAAGAGGCAGTGGTGATGAAGAACGAAGTTCAAGCTGCTCTGAAGGAATTGGCAAAAAATAAGGCCCCAGAAAATGACAACATACCAAATGACATATTTCAATAAACAGATGCTGCTCTGGATGTGCTCACAAGGTTGTGCCAAGAAATTTGGAGGCCAACTACCTGGCCAACTGACTGGAAGAGGTCCATATTTTAGATAATAGTGTAGTGAGAGTTAATTTATCAGATAATTTTCTGAGATCAGGTTGCAGAAAGACAGAGCATTAATTCTTGGACAAGGCAACAAAGACAGCAGAATCCAAGGACTAAAAAAAATGACAGAAAGACACCAAAACTAAATTTTGCCTTTCAATTATTTCAAATTCTTCACACAACAAATAAAGATGTGACTTAACGTAGCAAAAGCCATAAGAAGTCAAAAACGTATCTTGTCACATAGCAATAATCAATAGCAGGATTGAGGTTAGTTAGCTTAGCAGTTCAGTGACTACCAGGAACTAAACTTTTGTCTTTTTCCTTCCCCCATTCTGACAATTTGAGAGTTATCTTTTTAGGATGGTTCTACTCATGAACCCAAGACTGCTGCCAGAGTTCCAACCCTCAAATGTAGATGACAATCCCCAAAGGCCAAAAAGAGAGAGAGAGAGCAAATAACACCAATTTTTTTCCCTTATAGACAGTAAGGAAAAGTTTCCCAGAAACTCACCAGCAGACTTTCTTTCACATTTCATTGATAAAAATTGTGTTTCATGTGCTACTGCTTAAAAACAATAGTTAATGATTGGTTTGCACCAATTACAGTTTACCATTTGAAGCCAACTCGTCTCAAGGAAAGTAGGCTATACTGTTGTTGTTGTAGAAGTAGGATACTATGAAAACAGAAGACAGAAGGTGAAGGGCTCAAGACTGTCTGCTAACTCCTGTCCAGTTTTGACAGGTTGTCTAGCTAATCCAATCTGTTCCCAGGAAGCCTTCCCTAAGAGAATACATTTTAGTAATTTTGTTTTTAATGCTAGGTATATTAACTGAGTAGATAAGGAGTTGGACTGTCAACCCAAAGGCAGGGAATTTGAATCAACTGACTGCTCTTTGGGAGAAAGAGGCACTCCTCCTCTCAAGTGACTTACAGCCTCTAAAAATCTGCCAGAGAGTCAGCTAGGAGGTGGTTTCAAAGCAACAGCAATGATTTAGTTTTCAGTTAGTTATATTACCTGACATCTGAGAGTTTATGCTACTGTCTTAGACCTCCTCTTCGATAGCTATTGAAAAATATGTAATTCTAATATTGTTAGACTTTGGTAGTATGGTTCTTTCCAGGAAATATCTATGTAATTATTGGCAGAACCTCATGCAGTGCATCATAATAATCAATAGAAGATTACTATCATATTACAAAAAGAGAGAAGCATTTCTCCTTTCCATCCAAATTTGCAAATTACTCTGTCAGTGGATTTTTTTTTTTTTGGCTTCTTTTCTAAAAGTACAATGCCAATCCCTCTGAAATGAAGTAAAATTTCAAATTGTGGATTTTTATTAAAATTGCCTGGCTGCAAAAGTTTCTCATGGAAATCCTGAAAAGGTTTAAAACTGTTTCATAGAGGCAGTCTTCTAGGTTGTATAACCCTGATGTGTCCAGTTGCCGTGCAGAGGTAACTTGTGGTCGCTGTGAAGCTGAACACTGTGACACTGATGTGTCAAATGAGATAACGGTTACCCATGGTGGACAGTGTTTGGTGGAGCTCCCCGGTTGAAACAAGCTTGAAAGCAGGAAGGGCATCCACTTCCATAAATAGCTTGCCTCCAGAAACCCTATGAACCTAGAGAAAGGATGAAAGTCATGCACGCAAGTGTAGCTATGAGTTGCCTATGACTCAACGGCACTTAACAGCAACAACAACAACATGATTTGATCACTGATTTGTTTTTTTGTGGGTTTTGTTTTTACACTATTCTGTTTCTGTCATCTAGACTCATGGAATAAAAAGAGAAGAAAATAATGGGAATATATTTTATGTCTTTTATTATATGATTACACAATCCACTTTTGATATAATTAGTCTGTTTGCTTAGAGTTATTGGGTCTATACCCTTTGACTTATTTCATCTACTAATCAATTGTTTTGGTTAATTATTTTTAAATAATTACTATAGTCAGCTTCTCATGTAGCTTTTGTTGAATCATCATTTGGTATCAGTATATTTCATCACTTCTCTCCATAATAAAGTCAGTAACCATTTTGTTTTACTGACATCTAGAGGAGATCTGTACTTTGGTCATTGCTGAAGTATTTGCAGAGGATTCTGGGTGCTTCACATGCACAGCAAGCAACAAATACGGCACCGTGTCAAGCATCGCACAACTAGATGTAAGAGGTAAGGGCTTGCTTAATGCCATAGCAGACTATGACAGTCCTGTGGCTATAGAGAGTTTGTGTAAACCTGGCTGTCCTAAAAAGAGTTAAATTATCAAAGAAAATAATCTTGAATTTCCGTTGTTACTAGCCTTTTTATATTGCATTTAGAATCACCACTATTATCCCCTCCACAATTATACCTGTTATTTTCTATTATACCATTTGCCGTTACCTGAAATCTGACTCTATAGGAGAGGGTGTACTGACCCTACACCTATTCTTTACTTATTGACTATCTTGTTATCCAATATTTTACACTTATGACAGTAGTTTAAAACTCTACTACCTGATTATTTTACACCTTAATGACACGTCTGGTTGTATGAGGCAGAAGCAATACTGACTATAATAGTTAAGTTTATGTAGTTGGGTCATAATTCTCATTGGTTTGGTAGTTATGTAATGATATACTCTGGTAAGTATATAATGATGTAATTTAACAATTAATTAATGATGTGTTTTAGTATTTATGTAATGATGTGGTCATCTTCCGCTTTGTGATCTGATATAATAATCCTCTATTTTTTGTGTAGTGCCAAGCAAATTTTTATATAACAACTTGCTTGGTCTTTGAAACTTAACCACATTACTAAGCGTGGAGTAGGTTTATAAAGTTTCCAAGACTGTGATCTTTATGGAGCGGTGGTGGCTCAGCCTATAAAGAGTTGTGTTAGAACCCCAAAGGTCACACCTTTTTGGAAATTGGAATATACCAGCCACTCTGCAGGATAAAGGTGGGAAATCTCCTCAACTGTGATTTATAACCTTGGAAATCCAACAGAGGATCTGACTAGATTGACAACATGTTTTGAGAATGTTTATGAATTTCTGCTGAGGCAAAGCTGGCATGTTTTCATCACTTGGACTAGCAGCCAAGTGCTTAATGTCTGTACCACCAGAGCATCTTTATACTCCCTAAACCCCAGAACTCCTTAGTTACACATAAACTTCCACAATCCCTCCCAAAACAGTACCTAGACGTTCATTTCAGCGTTTTTTGGTCTATTTGTTTTGGTTTTTAACTTTCTGAATTTTTTTTTATTTCAAGCTACTTTTTATTAAAAAAGAACATTTCATTTGATTTTTCTAGTGGTTTTAACACAAAGCTATTTTTTCCCATATTCAGATTGGTATTCAGAAATAGGTATCCATTCTATGAAATATATCATGTTAATTATAGCAAATATTTCTCTTTTTTTTAGAATGGTTCCTAATAAGATATTTCATCTTTCTGTCTTGTATTGAATAAGAGATTTAGCTAATCTAATTTTTTTAAGTTTGATTTTTTATTATTATTCATTTTAATGAAAATGTACAGAGACTTTGGATTTCCGTTCATTCATTCTTGCACTTTTCTTCCTGTCCAGCCCTCCCTCCCAGTTCCCTCTTCTTTTTGAAAAGTAAAATTTTCATTTTTTAATGGCTAGATTACGTTCTCAGATTTTGAGAAACATTTTCCTATCTGATACTTTCCTGTTTGTATCCAAGCCTGACTCCAGTGTTACGATATTATTTTATAAAATACATTGTAAAAAAAAAAAGGTCCATTATATGCAACAAAATATTATATAAATAAAGGACTGTATAAAACACAATGTATATGCACCAAATATAAGGATTATGAAAAATAAAAATTTTTATTAAAAAAACAAAAAAGAGTTACTCTCCTGTTTTAGCCTTTCAGGTAGGGTTAACAGCTCAGGCCTGTGATTGTCCTTGCAGGAAACGAAGACGCCAGCAGTAATGGGTCTCTTCATTCAGCCACCTCTACCAACAACCTGACTGTCATTGAGCAACAGCCATCCCCACCCAACCCAGAGCCCACTTCTGTGGAACAACCCCCGAAACCCAAACTGGAAGGTGTTCTGGTGAACCACAATGAGCCCCGATCTAGCTCAAGGATTGGCCTCCGTGTGCACTTTAATCTGCCTGAAGATGACAAAGGGAGCGAAGCATCTTCCGAGAGCGGAATGCTCACTGCCAACCAGGCCAGGCCTAATTCTTTCCCCGAGAGGTTCAATGGACAGACAGCAAAAGTCTCTGAGCCTTCTTCACCTATTAAAGAGCCCCCTCCAGTCCTGGCTAAACCCAAACTGTAAGTAAAAAAAATTAGAAGGGATAACAAGAGGCCCCTGTAAGCTTCTTTTCAGTCTGCCCTTCTTACAAATGATGGATCTTGCATGGGGGGTGAGGTCAAAGCAGAGGGGTGAGGATGAGCAGGAGAGTAATCATAAGGTCGCATAATTTCATGGGTAGAGGGAGGGATGGGAAAGGAAAAAGGAAAGATCCAGTGTGAAAACCGATGTATACAAACTTTGTAAGGAAACCATAATAAAAGAAAAAATGTATTTTAAAAAAATGAAAAAGATAACTTGTTTTAGTAGTACCAGAAAATGTCTTTATACTCCAGGACTATCAATGATTTACTATGATCCTCCAGTGAATTTAGGAAAACCTCATATTCTCTAACAGCAATGGACTTTAGCTCTTAACTAAATATCTTAATTCATAAAAAAAATTAAATTTGTGCATCTTGAGCATTAAATGCTTTGCACATATTCTTAGATCCGTGTAATTGTATTCTCACTATTATTAGTCTTATTAATATTCTACCTCTTAACAATACGACTCCTAAATCAGCTCAGAGACATCTGTTTAACACAAGACATTTATTCTCTTCTTCTTAAGTCTGTTTCTTTGTCTCATAATGCCGATAGGCTATAGTTTTATCGTTGTCTTTCCCATTTCTGCTTTACCTCATGATCTTTTAGTCATTATGAAAAAACCCATCTGGTGCTTTTAAAGCAATTCCTTGTTATTGACATGCACACTATAGTAATATCAGTCACTCACTCACCACCGTCAAGTTGATTTCAACTCAGAGAGAGAGATCTTCCACCAAGTTTCCAAACCTGTAGACCATAATGTCTAAACAGATCAGAAGACTGTCCCTCTACTTTTCTCAGAGCCACTGCTGAATTCAAATAATGAAGCATGGGCAGTCTTCTGGTTGGCAGCACAGATACTCTAGTATCCTAGTGCTGTTCATGGCTTTTTAAATATATAAACATCATAGGGTGAAAGAAGTCATGATTTTTCAAACCCACTTTCTGAGCTTGATGTCTCATCGTAACATTTCTACAGCCTCCTCAGAGCCATATTATGTGTTTAATGTTCATGATACTGCTATGTTCTGTGCCATTCACACATCAAAACAATGTCCTTTATGTTTTAAATTACAAAACCTGTAATATCACCATTAAAATCCAAATCCATGTACCCCATCATGTGTTTCTCAAGGTTAACCATGCGATAGTCTTTGGAAGTAGTGTGTATTCCTTAATTTTATTTTTATTTGATCTTTATATTACCAGCGCATATGGCAAAGTTCTGAGTTTCAAGTAAAATGTTAGGAGATATATCTCTTATCAAGTCACATCCAAAAACATCTCTGTCCTCTTCAAAGTGCTGTTGCTCACAAAAAAAAATAGGAACATACTTAAAAGTAGAAAGAGAGATTGGAAGTAATCTTGGTGATAAAGATAGAGACTAGAAACTAAACTCAGTCATGTCCTGTATGGAGAAAACTGCTAACAGGAGGTGGGCCTGCTGGCCTGTCACTCAGTCAATTTATTCCCTGACCACACAACCAGGCCTTCTACCTCAGTGTACCCTTGTTTTCTCTTTGCCTACCTGCCTGTCTCATTGTTCTTTCTTTGAAGACTCATCAATTCATTACTCACTCATTCTACATCAGGATCTGTGTCAAGTTCCTCTCATAAAAAAGAATGATTCTTAAAAAAAAAAATGCACTCAGTCCACTCTGTGCTGAGGATTTATGTTGGGAGAGAGGAGTCACATGGAACAAAACAGAAACTGTGAACAGAGGGGATGCATAATGTGTGTGAAAAGTAAGCGAAAGGAGATAGGTAACAAACAGCTCCTTAGGAAGTTCCTCATCGGTAGATCTTCCTCTTAGGTAGAGTCTGTATTGGATTATGAAATATGTCAGTTAAGATTAGTTTTAATTTCATACTACAGAACATCTAGATGAGCGCTACTTTGAACACAGAAGGATTTCTTTTCCTTCACAAAGGGATTAGATGGGGCTGTAATAGTGGCTTCCCAGTCTTATAAATAAGCACCTTTCAGTGTTCTGCTCTGCTACCCTCAGCACTGGCTTCTGCTCCAGGTCTCTTCATGTTCCAAGATGGCTACAGAGGTTCAGGTTTCACACTTGCCTTCCAGGCAGCAGTGATGCCAAATGGTCAGAAGCCCAGGCTACTGATGTTAGAACCTCTTTTAAGGCCCTTCTTAGTGGTCTCACTCAAAATATTCTGCATATTTCTCAACTAGAACTTAGTACCTGGCTACAAAGATGCCTAGAAGTGTGGTCTTAACCTAGATATATTGCCACCATGCATAAAATTGGGTTCCTTTACAAAAAGGAGAATTTAGTGACCAACCAATTTATAGTGCCTAGGAGGAGTGGCATCCACTTCCGTAATAGCTTGCCTCAGGAAACCCTATGAACCTGGAGAGAGGATGAGAGACACCCAAACGTTGAGGACTCTCCTTCATAGGGTCGCTATGAGTTACCTGTGACTCGATGGCACTTAATAACAACAACAAAACAAATACAAGAAGCTTCCAATGAATGTAAAAAGTCTTTCTGCTAAATTACTATATATGGCAATGCTCTTTAAGATTCAGTTCTCACCACTGAGTGTTGTCTAATTTTTTTTTGCTTGTATTACATGTTATCTTAATTGCATATGTTTGTTTGTATTCACATAGTTATAAATACATGCATATATACAACCCTCCTCCTGATCTCCACAGACACATCCTTCTCAAAACCACATATTTGAAACTTCCTTTTACTACTTATAAGCCCATTGGATTTAATGTTATATGTTTTACATTAAAATATTAATTCTCTGAATAATCTTGAGGATACCATTTTATGCTTATATTTTTAATGTTCTGTACACACAGTGGGAGAAGGATGGACAATCTCCTTCTGTGCGATTTACTGTCTCTGAAAACCCACTGGAGGGTCAGCTGTGGATCAGTTCCGACTCTATGGTACACAACAATGACAACATACAATACACACAGAAAATGGAAATAATACTCACAGATCTTAAACTACAACAGAAAAAAAAAGTCTGTGATGTTTAAACATTTTATCATCAAAGCCTATGTATTTCAGACTTTGGAATCTTAAATTTGACTAACAAATCACCTACAAGGATAATTCTTAATTTTAACGACATCCTAGAATTTTAAAAAATAATAAAACCGATGCCATAAAATCTATTCTGACTCTTGTTGTTGTTGTTGTTTTGTGCTGTCAAGTCGTTTGCAACTCATAGCGACCCTATGTACAACAGCCCTAAACCCTGCTCTGTACTGTGCCAATCTCATTGCCTCTGACACTCCCATCCCGATTACCCCAGTCACTGAATCAATCCACCTCATAGAGGGCCTTCCCCACCTGTGCTGTCCCTCCACCCTACCAAGCATGATGTCCCTCTCCAAGGAAAGGACCTGTCTCTCCTTACAACATGTCCAAAGTATGTCAGACGAAGCCCCAGAGTCCTTGCCTCCAAGGAGTAGCCTGGTTTAACCCTCTCCAGGATGAATCTATTTGTTTTCTTGGCAGTACATGGTACATTCAATACTCTTCTCCATCCAGCACCACAGCTCAAAGGCGTCAATTCTCCTTCTATCCTCCCTAGTCATTGTCCAACTCTCTGATGTGATTGCAAAGACCATGGCCTGTATCAGGCGCACCTTAGTCTCCAGAGAGACACCGTTGCTCTTGAGTACTTTAGAGAGGTCCCTAACCGCAGACTTTCCCATCACAATATGTTTGGGGTTTTTTTTATTTCCTGGCTGCTGGTGCCAAGAGTGTTGACCGTGGAGCCGAGCAAACTGAAGCTGTGAACAATCTCAATCTCTTCACCATACATCCTCATAGCAACCTATTTTTCTTGCTATGTTCTGTCAAATTGAAACCAACTCAGAGCTGACCCTCCAGCAGGTTTTCAGGAATTGGAATTGCATCGCAGATTACCCATCTTTCTCCTACAGTGCAGTTGGTGGCTTTGAATAGCGTGCCTTAGGGATGACAGTGCAATTTACCACTTGGCTACCAGAGTTCCTCTAGTGACCTATAGATCCTTTATGCTTATAAATCTTAGGACATTAGGATTAAAGAAAGATTCATTAATACACTACGTTATGCAGATGACACAACTTTTCTTGCAAAAAGTGAAGACTTGAAGCATTTAATGAAGAGAATCAGAGACTACAGCCTTCAGTATGGATTATACCTCAACATTAAGAAGACATAAATCCTCACCATTGCCCCTCAACATCATGATAGATGGAAAAAAGACTGAAACTGTCATCTATTTAATTTTGCTCAGATTCACAATCAACACTCATGGCAGCAGTAGTCAAGAAATCAAGATGTGTTGCATTGGGAAAATCTGATGCCTAAGTCTTTCCAAAATACGAAAGAATAGGATTATCTGTTTAAAGACTAAGGTGTGCCTGATGCAAGCCATGGCATTTTCAATTGTTTCCTATGCATCTGAAAGTTGAGTAATGAAGAATGACAAGAGTATCATTGAATGTACCATGTATTGCCAAGAAAACAAACAGATTCATCATAGAGAGGGTTAAACCAGGCTACTCCTTGGAGGCAAGGATTCTGGGGCTTCGTCTGACATACTTTGGACATGTTGTAAGGAGAGACAGGTCTTTGGAGAGGGACATCATGCTGGGTAGAGTAGAGGGACAGGGCAGGAGGGGAAGACCCTCTATGAGGTGGATTGATTCAGTGACTGGGGTAATCGGGATGGGTGTGTCAGAGGCAATGAGATTGGCACAGGATAGAACACGGTTTAGGGCTGTTGTACATAGGGTCGCTATGAGTCGCAAACAACTCGACGGCACATAACAACAACAACAATCAGTGTCTTTGAATTGTGTCAACAAAGAGTACCAGTTAAATAGGAAGGGCAACCAGAGTAATCCTTAGAGGCAAGGATAGTGAAACATTGTCTCAAATCCTTTGTGCATGTTGTCAGGAGGGGCCAGTTCTTGGAAAAAGACATACTTATGTGGAGAGACAGAGAAAGAGAGGAAGATCTGCAACAAAATGGATGAGCACAGTAGCTGCAACAAGGAGATAGTAAAGAGACACAGGATAAGAAAAAGCTCCTAGCTGTTGATCCTAGGATCAATATGAGTTGTAAAGGACTGAGCAGCAGCTAACAACAACAACAACAACAGAAATCTTGTTAAAGTGTAGATTCTGATTCAGTTTATCTTGGATAGAAAGACAATTTTCAGCAAAGGATCAAACCAGAAGTGATCATGTTCAAGAACCTGGACTTGTTTCATCTTGACAACTGGAATTCTCAGGAAACAAGAAACATTCTTAAGATCCTGAAACTCTGCTTTTCATTCTTACAAATCTTGAAATGTCTTTTTGTACTTCAAGTATTTAACAATGTAAGAGTCACCATTTGTGTCAATCATTTTGTTCGAAACTCTACAACGCTAGAAAAATAGAGTTTCAGTACCTAACTGAAAACTTCATAGGCAGTTAGAAGAACAGTAAAGTTTTGTTTTTCACTAAAACATTTATCATACAATTATTAAAAATCATTGCTGTTATGTGTCATTAAGCCACCTGAGATTGATAGCAACCTATGTATGTTAGCTCTGAACCCTGCCCTATCTTGAGCCAGTTTCATTGTTTCTGACACACCTATCCCAATTTCCCCACTGAGTCAGTTTGTCTAATCCAGGATCTTTCTCTTTTGCACTGTCCCTCCACCCTCCCAAGCATGATGTCCTTCCCTGAGGACTGGTTCCTCCTTGCAACAAACCCAAAGTATATGAGATGGAGCTTGAAAATCTTTGCCTCCAAGGAGCAACTTGGTTTCATCTTCTCCAGGACTGACCTTTTTGTTCTCTTAACAGTCCATGGTATGTTCAATACTCTTCTCCATCACCACAACTCAAAGGGATCAATTCTTCTATCATCCTTAGTCATTATCTAGCTCTCAGATGCATAACAAGTAATTGTGAAGATCACGGCTTGAATTAGGCACACCTTGGTCTCTAGACTGACATCATTGCTCTTTAATACTCTGGATAGGTCCCTGACAGTTGATTTTCCCAGGACAATTTGCCTTTTGATTTCCTGACTGCTGGGACAAAGAGTGTTTGTGGAACCAAGCAAGCTGAAATTGTTAACTATCTCAATCTCTTCCCTGCCTATCATGATGCTGCCAATTGGCCCAGTGGTGAAATATTTTGGTTTTACTTGTACTTTGACTAGTGTATCAGAACATAAATTATATGAAAAAAATCATAACCACTTACACATTTTCTGACCTACTTTGACTGAAGTAATTTACAGTGTCAGCAGCAATATTTGTATAAGGAATTAATTAAATTTCTTACTTTGTGTGTAAGTGAATACTATCCTTACCTCTTTACAGTGATTTTTTTTTAAAAAGGGAGAGGATGCTTTGCTTACAAATAAATTTTATTTATTCATGTTTTCTCTTCCATTTTCACAATGGTCTAGAGGCTAGCAAAGTTAAGAAACTACGCAAAGTCACACAGATAATAAAAGCAGGGCCAGAATTAGAACCTATACCTGTCTGCGGAGCTTATATTTTTTATCACATGGCTAAGTGATGGCAAAAAGGCAGATGTTTTAATGTAACCTGAAAGAACTGACACTGCTTCAGAAGAATAACTTAAGTGTTAAACCTAATTTGATAAATCCCTGTAGCAAAAAGAATAAACAGACAGTGAGCAATTGTGTTTCTAGCCATTTATGACAGGTTGCTACTATTAATTAGAGAGGTTGCTGGTGTGCTTTGTAATTAATCCTCCTTTCTCTTATCCTTTTTGTTGTATTTTGTCCTTTTATTTGTAAAAATTAAGTCAGTTTTACATGTTATTTGCAAATAAATTTGTGCTGGATATTTATATGCTCTGTTAGCTCTTAGAACCCTTGATAGTTCTTATCATCTCGGGCATTTTTGTGTCTCCTGTAGCACCTTGCAAAGTAAACACATAGCGAGTCCATAAAAGGTCATTGAACAAAATAATTAGCATTTTGCCTTGACAGAATGTATAAACTAATCCCAATAGTTGTTTTAAGTCTTCTCTGAAACAGGATAGAGTTTACAGAAATAAAATAAAATTTGGCCAAACAAAAAGATAAATTCTTCCAGAGCTTTAGATAGGCAGAGCAATTTGACTGTGTCTTATAGGTCTTTTCATTTCAGGACTATGGCTCTCTATAAGCCAGGATACACCATTGAATATGAAGGACTCACATGTCATTCAAAGCCTCACTTAAAAGAAAATTTTGGTTTTTAACATTTGTTCAGTGAGAGCTGAAAAAAGTAAGAATCACTCAGTAGTGTCTGTCTATCTATCTAGTTATTTATTTCTCTATTTATTTTTGTTGTTGTTATGTGTGACTCAGCGATAACAGCCCTAAATCCTGCTCTACCCTGTGCCAATTTTATTGTCTCTGACATGCCCACCCCCATTACCCTGTCACTGAATCAATCCATTTCATTGAGGATCTTCCTCTCCTGCGCTGTCCCTCCACCCTCCCAAGCATGATGTCCCTCTCCAAGGACTGGTCCCTCCTTGGCAACATGTCCAAAGTATGCCAGACAAAGCTTCAGAATCCTTACCTCTAAGGAGTAGCCTGGTTAACCCTCTCCAGGACAAACTTGTTTGATTTTCTTAGCAGTCCATGGTATGTTCAATACTCTTCTCCAACACTACAGGTTGCTGCTGGTGCCAAGAGTGTTGATTGTGGAGCCATGCAAAATAAAGCTGTTAACAATCTCAATCTCTTGACCATCCATCATGATGCTGTCAACAGGCCCAGAAAATCTTTGTTTTCTTGATGTTGCACTTCAATGCATATTGAAGGCTGCTGTTCTTGACAATCTGCAGCAAGCGCTTCAGGTCCCCCTCAGTTCAGCAAGCAGGGTTACTAATTTTTCACACCCTTTTTCCTTTCTTTTTTTTATCTAGAATTATATTTTATTCATTTTCATAAACATTTACAGAGATTTTGGGTTTCCATTCATTCACCGCTGCACCATTCTCTCTACCCTCCTCCCAATTTGTTCTTGTCCAAATGCCACAGCGCTTGTCAAAGCCAGTTCTGACTAATCTTCTTTGTCAGTGTGTCCTTTGCCATTCCCTATCACTCCTCCCTGAGAGAGACTTCACCCCGAGTCATAAGGAAAAGGGGATGGCGTATTCTCTTAGCTACTTCCTGCTGAAAAGGGACGCTGTGGGTTTCAGGGTGAAGATCTTCTCTCACTACTCTAAAGGGCCCCTTTGGTTATAGGAAACACATATGGAGATTGATTTTGGAATTTAGATGCACTCTTATTGATTGTGCTTGGCCATTCATGTTCATATCCTTGAAGATGTATCATGGGGGTGTTGCAACCTAGAAGACACAAATTTGACTAACAAGTTATAAGTACATGAGTCAAAAATTATGGAAAAGTAAAAGAAAAGATTCTTTCATTGTTCCACAAACCCCCCCCCAGGCCCCCTCCACCATGCAGCCCTCGCTCTAGACTCCTGTGATGACAGAAACACCCAGTTATATATCTCTTTTAAACAGTTCCCTCCCTCCTCCGCCTCAGTGCAGTATACATTATTGAACCCATCTTACTCAGTCTCTCCCCAACCCCAAGGACAGTCCCATTCTACAACAGTGGCATCATGTAATATTTGTCCCTTTGCAACTGGGATATTTCACTCAGCATAATGTTCTCCAGAGTCAACCATTTTGAATAATATTGCATGAGTCCCTTTTTTCCTTTCTATACCCACAATAAAACATTTCTGCAACATCAACAAATTAAAATTTACCCCAGTTTAAATTCAACTATGTCTTGAAGACCATAGAGTGCTATATTTTTTGGTATAGCAGCACAGAAAGTGGCCCCCCAGATATGAGATCCATTAAAAATTTAAAAAGGAAACATCAGCAGGAACAAAATTAACTATATGTGTTTTTCTAATGAAAATCTAACATTAATTTATACTTCTCGTGATCTTTCATCTACATTGAAATGAAAAAGATTGGTTAATTTTTTTTATGTTATTTTGTTAATTTTGTTTGTTTACTTCTAAAAAGGGAAGAGGGAGCTTGCTGTGCTTAGTGGCTAAATCTCCTAAATTCTCAGCTGAACTCAAGACAAGCAGTTTGTATGGATAAGCAGAGCCTTGCACAGTATGTAGATTTCAAAAATAGTAACTATAAAACAATAATAGGAATGACAATAAATTGCAGGTAGGGACCTCTCCAGATTTTTTAGGAGTAATGATGTCAGTTTGAGGACTAAGGTGTGTCTGATTTAGGCTATGGTCTTTCTGATCACTTGCTATCCATCTGAGAACTGGAAAATTAATAAGGATGACAAGAAAATAATTGATGCCTTTGAACTGTGGTGTTGGAGAAGAGGACTGAATATCTCATAGCCTGCCAAAGGAAAAACAAGTATGTCTTGGAGAGGGTGCAGCCAGAGTGCTTTTTGGAGACAAGGATAATGAAGTTTCACCTCACATACTTCAAGCATGTTGGTACGAGGGGCTCTTCCTTGGAGAGGGACATAATCCTGGGAAAGGTAGAAGGTCAGCAAAGGAGAGGAAGACCCTTAACCAAGTGGACTGACACAGTGACTGCAACAATGGTCTCTAGTTTTTCAGAAAGTGTGAGGATGGCACAGGATAGGACTGGTTCAGATCTGTTGTTCATAGAATTGCTATGAATTGTACTAAACTTGACAACATCTAATAACATTGGGAATGAAAGTAAACTTTTATTCTTGAAGTTACTTTTTAATTTCACAATGAATTTAAAATATTAATGAACAAAAAAAAGGTCTTGAACTCTGGAGAACTTTCTGGTTCAAGTTTGTTGGTGGTGATATTCCCTTCCTGATGGTAGGGAAATATAAAATATTTAGATTTAGATATTTCTTATGTCAGAGCTCTGGTAGCATAGGAGTTGCACTGCCAACCCAAAAGCGAGTGAATCAAATGCACTAGCTACTCTGTGGAAGCCTCTGTTAGCCTCCTCCCATCCAATTTACAGCCTCTGAAAGCCCACTGAAGGGTCAGCTATGACTCAGTGCTGACTCAGTAGCACTTAACAGCAGCATATTCAGCACCCTTGGAAACAGCAGTGAAGAAATCAATGGATATGTTGCATTGGGGAAATCTGTTGTCAAAGTTCTCTTTGAAGTACTAAAGAGCAAAGATGTCAGTTTAAAGACTAAAGTATACCTGATGCAAGCACAGTATTTTCAAGTGTTTCCTATGCATTTGAAAGTTGAACAATGCTTAATCAGGAAAATTAAGAACTGATACCTTTGAATTGTGGTGTTGGAGACTGTGGGTATGACACCAGCCCATCATGTTGTTACTGTTGTTGTGTGTCGTTGAGTTGAAACCGACCCATATCTGACTCTCCAGCTGGTTCTTAGAGGCAGTAAATTACATGGGAGGAGATTGTCCATCCTTCTCTGGCAGAGCACCTGGTGCATTCAAACCACATACCTTTGGGATTGCAACACAACTTCTTACCACCAGGCCATCAGAGTTCCTTGGTGTTAGAGAAAGGTACTGGATAGACTGTGGACTGAAAACACACACACACACACACACAACAAACAAGCAAACAAAAACACCAACCAAAAATCCCAAACAAATCTGTCTTGGAGGAAATACAACTAGGGTGCTCCTTTGAAACAAAGATGGTGAAACTTTGACTCACATGCTTTCAGCATGTTGTCAAGAGAGGCCAGTTGTTGGGAAAAGACATCATACTTGGAAAGGTAGCAGGTCAGCAAAAGACGTCAGAGACTTAAGGCAAGTCATGCAGTACCTCTTTGACTCAGGTTCCCGTAAATGGAGAGATTGCTCCCAGCTTGATCTCTTTCTCCTTTTAGGAACAAGGAAAGTCCATGTCAGTGGTTCATAATTAGAGTGCCCACATAATTTATCATTCAAACAAGGACATATCTGAGAGTGAAGGCAAGTTCTACAAATAACTATGCCAGGGAAACAAGCATAAACTAGGACTGTCTTGAATGAATCTGAACATGTGGTCATTTTATCAATAAAGGTTTGTGGCTCGGAGATGAGGAGGGGTGCTAAGACTCTCAAATCTTTTTAAAGGTTTACATTCAAACCAGGCAGAGTGAGTAATAGTGCCCAGTCTCTTGAAAAAATTCTATTCCCTTCAGCTGCTCAGTGTCTTCTGTCCCAAAGATGAAATACTATTTGCTGGAGGAGCCAAGGTGGAGCTATGGGCTAAGCCTTGAACTGTTAACCCAAGGCTGATGGTTGGAACCACCCCATGGGTGAAAGATGTTCTCTGCTCCTGTAAAGACTCACCACCTTGGAAATCCTACGCAGCAGTTCTACTCTGTTCTAGAGTATCTCCAAAAGTTGGAGTCAATTAATTGACAGTGAATTAGGTCATGGAAATTTAGAGCACTGCCAATAAGAGGAACATTGTTTCTATTTCTTTTTAATTTTTCTAGTTTATGCAACTTACTTTGGACAAGTTGCAAGGAGGGACCAGTCCTTGGAGAGGGAAGTTATGCTTGGGGGGACAGCACAGGAGAGGAAGACCCTCAATGAGATGGATTGTTTCAGTGACTGGGGTAATGGGGGTAGGTATGTCAGAGACAATAAGATTGACACAGGATAGAGCAGGGTTTAGGGCTGTTGTACGTAGGGTCACTATGAGTCCCAGGCAAATCGACAGCACATAACAATAACAACAACAACAATTTATTCACATCGTAAGTGGAGCTGCTATGCTGCTCAATTACAAGGATTGAAGAAGGAAGTGTGAACAAGAGCCCCTCTTCCCCACTGCCAATGCCACTTTGTGTGTCTCAGAGTTGAGCTACTCCACAGGGTTGTCAATGGCTATACTCTTAGTGAAATAGATCACCAGGACTTCTGTGATTCCACTGATTGGATTCTAACAATCTTTTGAGTAGTAGCCAAATGCAAGCTATCTAGTTATAAAATTTAGAAAAATAGAGAGGAAAAGAAAATTTAACCATAGTCCCTGAACTCTAACTACTACTACACAAATGACTTTCCTTCCAATATTGTTTTTAACTATATATTCATATTTTTCTTTTTCTGATATTAATTCAGGACTGTTTTAGGAAGAACGGTTTAATAGTTTTTCATTCATTTTTGTTCATTTTTAAATTACTGAGTTGCATTTTAATAGCTTTGCAAGTACTTATATTTCTCTGATCTTTTTCATGGTCTCAGAATTATAGTAATCTAGTAACAAAAAGAAGACTAAATAAATATTACAGTGATGTATTGATGTATTAAAGATTAGCTTTCTCATTTTATTTCATATAATTGCCCAAATCTCTTTCAGACCAGAACCTAACATTTCTGATCTGGTCTTAGGGACCTATAGATTAATGACTGGCATATTTAATGGTGGAGAATTTATACTTACTGTGCCTCCCCTATCCAAGAGATAGTTCATTCATGTGTTTGGTTTCCATTAACAGCCTACAAATTGGACTCTATCTTCATAATATCTCTAAAATGGCTTCAGGAAATATGATCAGATTCTCTATGTTGACAAATTCAGCCAGTCTTACTCATTGTCTTCTTTCACCCTTTAAGCAACATTTGACATCCTTGCTCATTCTTTTCTTCTTGAAATGCATTCTTCTTTGGTTTCCATAACACTTCACTTTCCTGATTATGCTTTCTCAGTCTTCTTTGCTGGTTTCAGCTTCTTTATTCAACTTCAGAACACAGCCCAGAGTTTTCTCTATCCAAATTCTCCTCCTAACTGGTCACATTCAGTCCCATGGCATTACATGCCATTTACCAACTGATGATTCTCCCATTCATATCTTCTAAGTTTCCTACTAGACCCCATGGTCTACTTAACATATTCTTTTGGATGTCTTACAGACATTTTAACTTGGAATAGCCAAAACCACCAAAAAATTTCTAGTCCTTTTCCCTGACCAAAACGATATTTTTCTCATTCTCCTTCATTTCAAAGGTGACACTCAATAAACTTACTTGCTCAAGTCAAATCTCTAGGTTTCATTCTCAATCTCTCCTTTTTATTATCCTTTATACCCAATCTATCACCAATTCTGTTGATTCCCTTCTAAAAATATCTTCAATCAGTCCACTTCTCTCCATCTCTACTTTTGTCATTGCAATCTAGTCTTCCAGCATTTCCTACCTGGTCCAGTACGCTAACATACTAATCAGTATATTCATTTTCACTTTTGTCACATTGTATTGTCCAAAATAGTAATATATTTAAAATACAAGTTAGGACATTAAAAATATCCTTAAACTCCTCAAGCTGCTTCCTATACACTTAGAATAAATTAAAACTTTTTATCATAACCTGAAAGTCCTTTCAGGATCTACCTTTATCCAATAAACTACAGGGAAAAATATTTTCATTGTGCATTGCTAAGGATTGGTATCCTTGACATATAAAAAAAATTAAAAAATAAATAATAAAAGGGATAAACGTTCAGGGAAGGAAAATGGACAAATTATACATATAAGCAGTGTACAAAATAATAACCCAGCTGGTAGTAAAGGATAGCTTTGGTCCACAGGGACTTGTGCTATTAACCCAAAGGTAGTGCCTCTCTGGCAGTTCAAATCCACCAGCAGCAGGAAAAAGACATGCAGCCTCTTTCTGTGTGATTTAGAGGCTCTGAAAACCCTCTGCAGAGTCTCCATGAGTTGATTCTGATTCAATGGCCATGAGTTGAGTTTGAATTGACTTTTTTTTTCTATAATTATATTTTATTAATTTTCATAAACATTTACAGAGATTTTGGGTTTCCATTCATTCATTGTTGCACTATTGAATTGACTTTTAAATATATATAAGAAAACAAAACATATTCGATATCATTAGCAAGAGTGAAAGGTATAAGATAACAGATTTTTTTGTCACTGGATTAATAGCAAAATATTAAAGATCTAGTGATAAAATGCAAGTATGGAGAACTAAGAAGCTCTATATACTGTCTGTGAGAGAATAAACTTTCCAAAGGACAGTTTGATTAAATAATATATTATTTAATCCATTTATATACACTTATGGTGAAAGAAGAACCAGACAAGAATACAATGAATAGTTTACAACAAGGTTTTTAATTACAGCATTGTTTGGGAAAATTCAAAGCTCAACTAAATGCTCCACAATAAAGAATTGATATAGTATACCCATAGTATATTACTAAATACCATGAAAAATTATGATAGATCATGAACACTGTATTAGAATAGATGATGAGAAGGTCTATCTGAAATGATGGATGATCAAATACTATGTTTATTATGATTAACAATAAGGAACGGGACATGCACTACAAATTGGATAAGGTGTGGGAGAAGTTATTAAAAGTGTGGAAAATTTGAAAAATAAGAATAATGAAGTTGGATTCTTAGGAAAATATCCATATTATATTGTAAGATGAAAAAGGTTCTTTTCAAAGTCATATACAGAAAAATATTCATTTGTGTAAAGAAACAATATATCTAAGTATAGGCACATACATATGAAAAAGATCCGAAAACAGTTATATCCAAATAGAATCACATCCCTCTAAAAGATTCTTATTTTGAAAAATGCTTATACTTAAAAGGAGACGCCCCCCAGAAGAGGTTATATGAGGTTCATTTTCACCATTATTGAAGTTTACAGTAAACTGCTGAAGAATGACTTGCTATCTCGCTCAGTCACATTAGAAATCTGTTGTCAGGTGCTGTCAGTTGGCTTCCAATTTAATCACAGAGACCTTATAACCAAATGAGAAGCTGCCTAGTCCTGTACCATCTTCACAATCATTGCTATGTGTGAGCCCAATGTGGCAGCCCTGGTGTCCCCTTTTATCCATATTACCATCAATAAAACAGACTGGTAGAGCTGAGCTCTTGTCATGCTAATGATGTGTTTTTATCAGATAAAGTCTGTACATTTCAGAAAGATGATGCCAGTGGTAACAGATCTCCCTTCTCTCTCCCACTCTTGTTTGTGTGCAGTGATTCCAGTCAGCTACAACAGCTTCACAACCAAGTCCTATTGGAACAACAGCAATTGCAAAGTCCAACTGCCTCCTCTCCTAAGGAATTCCCTTTTAACATGAGTGTTTTGAACTCGACTGCTGCCCCGACAGTGACAATGTCCAGCAAGCTGGTGAAAGCTCCCTCATCACAGACGTTCAGCCTGGCCCGGCCAAAGCAGTTCTTCCCCTCCACGAATGTCACTGTAGCCAGCATGTCACCCTCGAGCTCCCCAGTGTTTACCCTGAGCAGCACACCTCAAGCCATTCAGAGGACAGTGAGCAAAGAAAGCCTCTTAGTTTCTCACCCCTCCATGCAAAACAAATCTCCAGCAGGGATTTCTACCCCAAGCGAGCCACCCCCTCCTGGTCCATCAGAACCAGCACAGCCTCCACTCACATTTTCCATCTCCAGTGGAAACCAGTTTCAACCCCACTGCGTGTCCCCAACTCCTGTCTCCCCCACCAGCCGGATCCAGAACCCAGTGGCTTTCCTCAGCTCTGTTCTGCCTTCTCTTCCTGCCATCCCACCCACCAATGCCATGGGGCTTCCCAAAAGTGCACCTTCTGTGTAAGTGTCATTGAGGCTTTTTGATGGGGGTGAAGGCAGTTGAGAGGGAATATTCAGAACTGATTGGTCTAGGATAGAAATTTCATTCAGTGCATTCCTAAATAATGTTATCTCCTGGACATAAAATGAGTAGTAAGTACCTTAGAACAAAAAGCATGATTGCTTTAAGTAATTGAATGAATATTGTTATTAGTTGTCATCCAATGAGCTCATGGCAACCTTATAGATAACAGATGAACACGTTCTCTAACCTTGCACCATCTTCATGATCTGTGTTAATAGGTTTGACTCCACATTGTGACTTTATGTCAATCCATCTTGTTGATGGTTTGTCTCTTTTTTACTGACCCTTTACTTGAACATAGAGATGTTGAAGTCACCTATAAAAATGGAATTTCTCTCTATAGTACTAAACTTTGGAACATAAGATGACCCACCTAGAAGTGTCTAATAAATCAGGTGTCTGGTTATCATTTCAACAACTCTGATTTCTAAGCCTTTATATTTATGACAACCAGTGCTTTTCATGAGTATATATCGTATTAATTTCTTTTATAGACCATCACAAGGACTGATGAGGAAAAATGCAAAAGCTCAATCAGTAAACAATGATCACATTCGGGAGGCTAAGAACGCAGTGATTCTAGACTTGGGGAAGAAAATTCATTTCAGTGATACCAGATCAAACCAGCAGGTAAGATTATTAGACTCAGATAACTTATTGATATCTTTTTTTAAAAAGTCTTATTTTATTATTTTGTGTGTGTACCTTCAAATCGGATGCGACTAGTACAGGAGGAGATTGCCCCTCCTTCTCCAGCAGAGCATCTGGTGGATTCAAACCATGTACCTCTGGGATTGCAGTTCAGCTTCTTGCCACTAGGCCATCAGAGCTCCCCTAGATAGCTTATTGATATCTTAATCAGATAGTTCATTGGTGTCTTAAGGAACAAAACTAGAGAAGCATGTGTAAATATATAGAGAGAGATGTTGTTGTTGTTGTTATGTGCCGTCGAGTCGTTTGCAACGTATAGTGACCCTATGTACAACAGCCCTAAACCCTGCTCTATCCTGTGCCAAACTCATTGCCTCCGACACACCCATCCCGATTACCCCAGTCACTGAATCAATCCACCTCATAAAGGGTCTTCCCCTCCTGCACTGTCCCTCCACTCTGCCCAGCATGATGTCCCTCTCCAAAGACCTGTCTCTTCTTACAACATGTCCAAAGTATGTCAGGTGAAGCCCCAGAATCCTTGCCTCCAAGGAGTAGCCTGGTTTAACCCTCTCTAGGATGAATCTATTTGTTTTCTTGGCAGTCCATGGTACAGTCAGTACTCTTCTCCAGCACCACAGCTCAAAGGTGTCAATTCTCCTTCTATCCTCACTAGTCATTGTCCAACTCTTTGATGCATAACAAGTGATTGCAAAAACCATGGCCTGTATCAGGCGGACCTTAGTCTCCAGAGAGACACCGTTGCTCTTGAGTACTTTAGAGAGGTCCCTAACAGCAGACTTTCCCATCACAATACGTTTGTTGACCGTGGAGCTGAGCAAACTGAAGCTGTGAACAATCTCAATCTCTTCACCATCCATCCTGATGCTACCGATTGATCCAGTGGTGAGAATTTTTGTCTTCTGGACATTGAGCCTCAGTCTATATTGAAGGCTGCAGTCCTTGACCCTCTGCAGTAAGTGCATGAAGTCCTCCTCAGTTTCAGCAAGCAGGGTTGTGTCATCTGCATAACGCAGATTGTTGATAGATCATCCACCAATCCTAACGCCACGCTTCTCCTCATAGAGCCCAGCTTCTCGGATAATCTGCTCTGCATACATGTTGAAAAGGTATGGAGACAGGAAACATCCCTGGCATACACCCTTCCCAATTTTGAACCATGCAGTGTTGCCCTACTCTGTTCTGACTACTGCCTCTTGGTCCAAGTATAGGTTTCGCATTAGCACGATTAAATGTTCTGGGATTCCCATTCTTCTTAGAGTCAGCCACAGTTTGTTATGATCCATGCAGTCAAATGCCTTTGCATAATCAATGAAACACAGATAGACATTCTTCTGGTATTCTCTGCTTTCAGCTAAGATCCATCTAACATCAGCAACAATATCCCTAGTACAACAACCCCTTCTAAACCCAGCCTGGACTTCTACTTAAATAACTCACAGAATTGTAGGGGCCTGGTGAGTGCCAAAACTGTGGTTCATGCAATAGATTAGTGCCCTCTGCTGGCTCACATAGTTTCAGAGGTGGCACATCTAAAATCTGCAGGCCAGAAAACAGGCTAGAGGCCTCTACTAGCTCGCATCACAAGCAGTCAGATAAAGGCTTTAGAGAAAGCAAGAGAACTTTGCCAGGACATCCATTTATATCTTGGTTGCAGGCCACACCTCCTAGGAAACTCTTCTTGCATCTGATCGGTTGTTCACATCAGATCACAAAATGAGATGCGATTGCATGGTATCTGCCAAACTACTAAGAATCCAAGCATAGCTAAACTAAATTGTATCATAGCCATCATAATTGATGATTTTATTCATCAGACCTCCAGTGAGGTATAGAATTGTGTCCAACTATTAAATATAAAGATGACTTCATCTCAATGAGATTCATGTCAGTGTGGAAAAATGTAACACTGATTCTGTATGAGTCATGAGACTTTATCCACATCAATGTGCAGTTCTTGACAATTGTTAGTATGTGCTGTCGAATCAGCTACAATTCATAATGACCCAATGAACAACAGATCAAAACCTTAATCTGTCTGTGCCATCCTCACAGTCTCTACCATGTCCAACCAAACCCATTGTTGCAGTCACAGTGTCAATTCAAGTTGTTGAGGATCTTCTTCTCATTCACTGACTCTCTGTCCAAGTATGATTTACCATCCCCGCCATGGGCTCACACCTCCTGACAACATGCCCAAGTTAAATGCTATTTCTCTATCTTTCTCTCTAAAAAGCATCCTGTTTGTACTTTCTCCAAGACAAATTTGCTTGTTGTTTGAGAAGTCAGATTTGTTTGTTCTTTTGGAATTCTATAGTATATTCACAGGAGAAAGATGAGTAGTCTCCTTCCATGTAATTAATGACCTCTGTAAACCAGGTGGAGGGTCAGCTATGGGTTGGTTCCAAATCGATTACACAACAGAGTGTATTCAGTGCTTTTTGCCAACACAATTCACAGGCATCCATTCTTCTTCATTCTTCCTTAGTCATTTTCCATATTTCACATGTATATGAAGTAACTGAAAATACCATGGCTTGGGTCAAGCACACTTCAATCTTTAAAATGACATCCTGGCACCAGTGGTTAATTCCATTTGTTTACAGATGAAAGTGTTTGCCTAGAAGAGTAAAATTAAATAAGGAGGGAATCTGGATGGTTTGTTGTCCATTCTGCCAATCCTCAGCTCAGTTTTGGCAAGTTATCATTGAGAATTTTGATATCTGAGCCTTGAGACAATCTAGACTTTCAAGGAAATCTAGGTTTGTAAGACATCTTTTATTGGAATCCTTTCCATTTAAGAGTTTTTATTTTAAATTCTTCAACCTGCTCACCAACTTTACCTAATCTTCACATTAGGTTGACTGATGTTAAGTAATTGATAGGAATTAGCCCGTATTTCAATTTGTACATCTCCTTCTCTCCAGTAATGTGTCTGCATGTCATTCAAGAAAAAAGAAAGATATGCTGAGTATTTTCATATTTGAGCCACTTAATTTTGTCCTTGATGGGTTTTTTAAAAAATGTAGGTTTACATTTTAATTTTCTAACTCTCGATTTATTTCCTGAAATGGGAACTTGTAAAATCTGTTATGAAATCTAGCATAAAGCTTCAATTAAAACAAAATACTGTGGAATTTATGACATAAGTGATCACAGTGAACAAGACTCCAGATTTCCCTGGCCGTATGCTCTTCTCTTTAATGTTTCTGTCCCTTACAGCTCTGGAGATGCAGACAGATAATGTTTTGCAATAGTGTCATATGTTAGTTTTTACTGAAGGAATTCTCTTGACAATGTGCTGCCTAAAGCCTTTTAAAAATTTTCTTTTTAAATTTGTTCAGGTAGTTCAGATTAAATCAAGACACTTTAACTTGTTATAACAGAATATGAATTTCATGTATTATTTCACCAAGTTATTTACACGCATGCTGGTAGCACAGTGGTTAGAGTGCTGAGAAACTAACTGAAAAGTCAGAGACTCAAACTCACCATGTGCACCACAGGAGAAAGATGTGGCAATTTATTCCCATTAAGATGACACCCATGGAAATCCTGAGTCAGAATTAATTAAATGGCATTGGGTTTAGTTTGGATTTTGAGGGTGTGTGTGTGTGTGTGTGTGTGTGTGTGTGTAGTTGTTGTGTACCATCGAGTCAGAATTGATTCATAGTTGACCATTCAGAGGGTTTTCAGAAGTAGTAAATTGCCTGGGAGGAGATTGCCCATCTTTCTCCAGTAGAGCAGCTAGTGGATTCGAACTGGAAGCCTTTGTGTTGGCAGCACAACTTCTTAATTCCTTATCTTCTTAGCACTAATCCACTAGATGATAGATAGATAGATAGATAGATAGATAGATAGATAGATAGATGATAGACTACAATGTGAAAGCTCAGCGATTTGAACCTACCAACTGTTCTATGAGAGAAAGATGGAGAGCCTTATCCTATAAAGATTTACCACCTCAGAAACACAGTAGAGGGTCACTATGAGTCAGACTTGATGGCATTGAGTATTATATAGATAGATGCTGTCATTTCACAATTGGATAGTCAACACTTCTTACCAGTCTGTCTTAGTCTAGAAATACCATTGAAACCTGACCACCATATTTAAAATATCAGTAATGTAGCTTTCAGCATTACAGCAAAATACAAGCTATCAGTACAATAAACCAATGAATGAGTAATAGTGTAGCCTGTGCACTCAGAGCCTGTATATAGACCAAGAAGCAATCAATCAAACAGAACAAGGGGATACTGCTTGGTTTGAAATCAGAAAAAGTGTGCATCAGGGTTGTATCCTTTGTCCATTTTCATATCTTTTCATCAAACCAACACAATTTGTATGCTGACAAATAATCTGAGAAACGGGACTATATGAAAAAGAATGTGACAGCAAGATTGGAAGGAGACACATCAACAACTTGCAGTATACAAGAGATTGACGTTACTAATAATTTAATTTTACTTGGATCTACAATCAACACCCATGGATTTTTGTTGTTGTTGTTGTTGTTGTTGTTGTTGTTGTCATTAAATGCTGTTGTGTTAGCGCCAACTCATAATGACATACAACAGAATGAAACCCCGCCCTATCCTGTGCCATCCTAACAATAACTGTTGTGTTTAAGCTCATTGGGCAGTCACTGTGTCAATCCATTCTCTTGAGGATCTTTCTCTTTTTCACTGGCCTTCTGCTTTTCCAAGCATGATGTCCTTCTCCAGAGACCGGCCTCTCCTGAAAACATGTTCAAAGTATGTGAGAAGCAGCGGTCAAAAAGCCAAATGACATCTTGCATTGGGCAAATCTGCTACCTAATACCTCTTTAAAGTGCTAAAGAATACAGATGTCACTTTGAAGACTAAATTGCACCTGACACAAGCCGTGGTGTTTTCACTTTCTTCCTGTGCATGTGAAAATTGAGTCATGAAATAGAAAGACAAAAGAAGAACTGACGTTTTTGAAATGTGGTGTGGATTAAGAAAATTGAATAAACCAGGACCTGACAAAAGAAATCCATCTTGGAAGAAGTACAGAGAGAGTGCTCCTTAGAAAGAAGGATGGTGAGATTTCACGTCCTATACTTTGAGCATGTTATCAGGAAAAGCTGTCCCTAGAGGAGGAAATCATGCTTGGAAAGGAAAAGGTGTCCATGGGATAGATTGACACAGTGACTACAACAATGGAGTTGACCACAGCAGAGATTGTGAAGATGACACAGCATTGGGCAAGGTTTTGTTTTGTTGTTCATAGGTTGCTATTAGTTAGAGCCAATTCGAAAGCACCTAACAACAACATATACTTACATATAGATGAGGAGCCCTGGTGCATTACAGGTGCTAACAGCTCAGCTATTAGAACCTACCATTTAATCCAAGAAAGAAAAATGCCTTAAAGTCTGCCTTTGAGATTTACATACAGGGCTTGAAGATCTCATGCAGAGTTCCCATAAGTTGAAATGTACCCAACAGTGGTGGCCTGGAATTGATTGGGGAGTGATGAGAGAGAGAAAGGCAGATAGCTATTTTTCTCTTCCATCTTATAGATAGTAAAACTGAGGGATGATAAAACTAGAACTAGAACCCCAATCTCCAGAACTCTCCCGAATTTTCCCTGAAACACTTCTCTTTTGGTTTTATGTTTACCTTTAAACCACATGAACATTGCTCTTTCTAATGTAGATTTTCTTTTTCTGTAGCATCTGTGTGTGTCGTTCCATAAGTGTCATTGAAATCAGAGCTGTGTTCTGCCTATATATTTTACAACTCAGTTGGGAAGCTATTAAAACTCCATAAAAAGGACACTAGGTCAGCATATGTTCTCTTTGATTATACTTTTATAATTATTCTGTAGGTAAATCAAGACTTATCCATTGCCCCAACTCTGGATGACATATAAATACATATAATCATGAAGTTTCATGAATTAAGTTCCATAAATCCAGTTCAACTCCAAAACCTCCATCATGAATTTACTTTGGAGCTAATTAAAGGAAGTAGGTGCAGCCTGGAAAAGCCTCTTACCCCTATCCATCTGACTCTGTGTGGAATGCATCAATCTCCTGAGGATTATTATGGTGGATTAATTACAAAATTGGTCTCAGACTCTGTCATGGATAATGAAAGCCACACAGCAGAATATCTGCAATGGAATGTTTGCATGAGGTGGGCAGATGTTAATGCTGAGAAAGTTTTGAGAAATGGAATGATGACTATTTTATTATCATATTATTGTTTCCCATTGCTATTTTGAGAAATGGTAGCGGAAATGTCACGATGAACTGTCTAAAATACATTGCAGCCAGTCGATGAGGTTAAGAAAAAAAGTTTGTCTAGAAAGCTGTGGCTGAAAGACAGACATGAATGAACAAAGATTTGTGTACTGATAATCATCTTTTTATATCTACATCTTAGAATGCAGAAATCGAAGAATCTATTTTCATACATCTAGAGTGGCTTCCACTTCCTAAATAACACGCCTCTGGAAACTCTGTGAACTTTGAGAAATGATGATACTTACAGAAAGGCTTCAGATCTTTAGTTCATAGGGTTGCTATGAGTCGTGCTTGACTCGATGGCAATCAGCAACAACATATTAGCTTATATATTAAAGCTAAATTAAATAAATTAAATTATTCTTTTTTAATGGTATGCATTTATTTTCTTTTGTTTTGAAACGTTTTTGTTTGGGCTCACTCACCACCATTGGATTGGTTCTGATTCACAATGACCTTCCTTTGGTTTCTGAAGATGTAATTTGTTCCTTGAGAAGAGTGAGTACCCATCTTTCTCCCTCAGACTATCTGGTGAGTTTGAATTGCCACCCTTTCAGTTAGGAGCCTGTTACATTACCACCATACCAGTAAGGCTTCTTTGGTCTATTAGCAAATGAGAAATAATCACCAGCCCAGAAAATATATCTTGTCTACTATTTAACACACTATGTTGAAAATGAAGATAAACCTGAGTGAAATCTTTGAATGATGAATATTACTGTCTATAAATAACTTTGTTCCTGGTTCTCAAACTTAAAGATGTTTAAATGAGTTTTCTTTGTTATTACTTCAATTCTATATTTCTCTGTTTTAATGTTTCAGCATTTATCCTCTGAATATTGTTCACAGATATTACACATTTCCAGTTAGCATTTAACATTTGCATGTTGTTTCATACAATTTTAAGAAAACCAAAGATGTCATCTTTTAGATCTTATATTTGTTAAAATGTTTAGTCTTCTAAATTGATGATGAAATGTTAGGGACAACCCAAGAAAGAAATGGCCTGATTCCTCAATGTTAGGCTGTTGTTGTGTTCCATGGAGTCGGAACTGACCCATAGCTGGCCATAGGTTTTCAGAGCCAGATAATCAATCACATGGGAGGAGATTGCTCATCTTAGCAAAAGGCTGTAGCATTTTGTCTTGTTTTGAAGGGTGTCATTTGTCACCAGTGAATCTTGATTAGACTAAACCATTTAAGTCCACAAGATGACTCCAAGAGATTACAAAAACCAAAGGTGACCAAATTAAACAGAGACTTCATGACCAATAATTCCAATTCATACATAATTAGCATGATGTTCTGCACTTAGTAAATATTTGTTGATGACTCTGAACACTCTGAAACCACCTCCATCTACTGTCTTCACAGTAGATTGTCTTCTTTGACCTTGTTTCTCTGGAAACTTCTCTCATCTCTTATTCTGCTGCCTCCTTCTTCTGCCCTTTCTTCTTCTTTTAAATATTTTTGAAAATTCATATTTCTTTTAAACTCTGCCTGTGATTCACACATACTATTCCATTTGACAGAGGGAAAAGAAAATAAGTTCCTAATTCTTGCTCTGCCTTGTGTTCCTCTAATCGCCCTCCTCACTAAGCTGCTCAGTCATTGCCTCTATCTAAGTCTTTCCTCTTTCATCTCTTACCATGAATTGTTTCCAGAAATACTGTGTGTGTGCACGCGCAAATAGCCCTGTCATCATTCTTTTTAATAAGAATTGCACTGGTCATTGAACTTCTGTTACCTACCTTAGATGTTGCAGGACTTTGGTTTCTTGGATAGTTAATCATCCTCTCTTTCTCGACCAATGAGTCAGTCCCTCCTGGATTGACACTCTGTCCATTCAGAGCTGGATTGCCTATCCAGCTGTCTCAGGGCCAGGAAGGAAAAACACCTAATCAGATGCAATAATCCAGTCGTACCTGACACACAATAGGTGCTCAGTGACTATTTGCTGAACTACTATATAAACTATGGTAACAAAATTTGTTTCCGGTAAGATAGGTAAAGTTTCAACCAAGTATAAAATTTTTAATTTATTGCTTGGCTACAGAAAATATGACTCACTTGTCTCGATTGATTCTATCCAATGTGAGACACTATCTCCTTATGATAACAATCCATTTTAATCAACTCATAGAAAACTTTTTTTTTTTTTAGAAAACTTTTTAAAAATTCACTGAAATTAAGCAAGGCTCTGGTGTTAACGGGGAATTTAAATATAAAGTCATAAAATTAATTTGTATATCTCTTGTTTTTGTTACTGTTGTGTCCTGTTGAGTTGAAACTGACTCATAGCTGACCCTCCAGAGGCTTTTCAGAGGCGGTAAAATCGCACAAGAGAAGATTGCCCGTCTTTCTCCCACAGAGCAGCTGGTTAATTCCAATCATGTTCTTTTGCATTAGGGAGTTCTGGTGTCTTAGTGGAAAGGAATTGTGCTGCCAATGCAAAGATAAGGGGTCACCAAACCCACTGGAGGTCAGCAAACCCACTAGAGGGGGTCAGCTGTGCATTGGTTCTGACTCTCCAGTACTCAGCAATGATAGCCTTTGCATTGGCAGTGCAATTCCTTACCACGAAGCCACCAGAGCTCCCTGGAGTATCTCTTAGTGATTATTTACTCTGAAAATGAGATTTGGATTAAACATTTTCTCTTTGCAACCTCTATGAGGTAGAGAGTCTGTTTTATGGAGTTGCATCAGCAGTGCCTACCACAGTATTTAGCAGTGTTAATAGTTGTTGTTGTTGTTGTTATGTGCCATCGAGGTGCTAATATTTAGTATATAGTAAAATGTGTCTTGGTTTTCTATCAGCTGTAACGGAAATCCCATAATACATGGCTTTAATGAGAAGAAATATGTTCAAATCAGGGTTAAGTCTTGTTGACTCCTTCTTTGTGGCAGGCTCAAGTCTTCCTTGGTTCCTTGGTTATCCTCACTCAGCATCTGTCTCCGCCTGTCTTTGTGTCTGTCTATCCTTATAATCAGAAGTGATTAGGTTTATGGCATACTGGAATTGTTGTTGTTGATTGCCATTGACTTAAGCATGACTCATACCAAATCTATGAACAAAAGACCTGAAGCTTTTCTGTAACTATTGCCGTTTCTCAATGTTCATAGAATTTGCAGAGGTATGTTGTTAAAAAGTGGATGCCACTCCTGCTTCCAAATACTGGTATAGTCTTATTATATAACATTAGAACCCATTGGAGGAGATGATTATATTACATTACCTCCATAAGTATAGGGACTAGGGCTCCAATATATATTTTAGGAAAATATAGCTTGCTCAAGAACAAAGAGTTTATTAAGAATTTGGCAGCAGGAACAGGGAGTGGTTTATGGAGTTTGGTCATTTCAATTGAAGGTGGCATGTAGTCATTAGATGAAAATAAAAGAGGACACCTCAGTGTTAAAGTATGTTAACCGTCTTGTTTATCTAGGAATCTTTTACCTGCGATCTCCAAAGACTGGCTGTTCCTTAAATGTAAAAGAGGACACTCTGTCTAAAGTATAAGACTTTTTTTTTTTTATGAACTTTGTTACCAGAGGAAGTTGGGAAAACTTTCAGCATGTTCTTCCACTGATTTTTATCTTATTTGATTATAAGTCCAGGCTGAAACCTCAGGGTAGAGATGCCAGCAATGACCCAGAAAGTGTGAGGACAATGGCCCACATTTTGGACATCTGGAGTTTTGGTGACATCATGTTTCGGGGTTTTTTTGGTTTGTCTTTTGACATCATGTTTTTTTGACTGAGATGATACTGTTGTTCGCAGCATAAGAAAAGTATTCTCTACCACTCAACCAATTTGCAGATGGTTTCTGCAGATGTGTCCCCAAAATCAAATGGCTGAGGTTGTCAAATTCTCAGCCTTAAGAAGATTATCTTTAAAATGGGAGGAAGTTTTATTTTTAAGTAGGATATTATTCTGAAATAATTTTTTTACGCTTTTCCTTTTCTTTCGTAGAGCAACTGAACTTCTGTGCAGTTCGCTTAAGGTCTTTAACTTGAGCCTGGAAAGGATAGGTCTGTGTGTCATTGATTTGATTTCCGTACAGACCAGCTTTACAGAAAGAAAGAAAAATCTCCTTTTAACATAGATGCCTCTTAAGTAGCAGATACAGAAACTTGCAAAGGGCACCAGGCAAGGGAAAAGTGAGAACACAGCACATCCAGTGGCAGTAGATGGGTAGTGCAGTCTTTGTGCAGAACGATGTAGAAAGCACATTTAAAATTAACTGAAACATACTGCTGTGTTTGCAAATTTTCTTACGAAATCTCAGTCTCATCAGTCATAACTTAATCTGAAAATCTTGATTTACATGCAAAAGGACACTGTCTTTGGTTACCAACTCCTACAAAGCTCAAAAATCCAACAACTATTAATTTCTGTCTTGGGAAGTAATGCATTTTTATTAGCATCTCAAATGTGAAAATCCTTCCTAAACAGGTCTCAAAACCTCTACCATTTTTATTGTGAAGCTAAATTATTCCTTTATTCCTAAAAGTCAATTAACAAAAATTTATGAACTCGCTCAGGGACATTCCTTGGCCTATGATATTCTGGAAGGAGAAAGATGGGCAGTCTCCTCCCATGTGACTTACTGCCTCTAAAAACCCCCTGGAGGGCCAGCTATGAGTCGATTCCAACTCGATGGTTCATAACAACAACAACAACAACAACAACAACAACAACAACAACATAATATTCCAATGTGTTGCTTATCTGCAGTTTATAATTATAATATATACTTATATACTAAATAAATGTGTTTCAAAAGCAGTCTTATTTTTATCATCTCATGATCCCTTTAAATAAATCCAGAGAATCATGTTTTTGGTAATATAAAGTTCTTTAATTGCTTTGTTGCAAAATATCACCTTGATTCAGTAATACAAAAATTCCAAGTCCTTGTAGCAACCAACACTCCACTTCTCATTCAAAAATGAAACTACCTGCCTTTCCTGACCCATGTTGTTGTGGTGTACCATTGAGTTGGAACCATTTGTGGATTGATGACCTTCTCGTGGGTTTTTTTTATTAATTGCATGGGGGGAAATTACCCATTTTTCTCCCCAGAGCAGCTGGTGGATTCAAATTGCATGCTTCAGGATTGTAGCACAGCTTGCTACTAAGCAACCTACACTCAAGCCCACAACACACTCTATGAACTGCTGCAAATGGTGAAACTAAAACCAGCAAAGGAAAGGTGGTCAGCTTTTCCCTTATTTGTTCCCTTCTTCACTTCACTAACTGACTTTTCACTTTCCCAGTCCTCCAACAGCGACAAAAGGAACTGTCGCACATTCTTTGTCCTCGTGCCATCCAGGAGTAGGTCATTCGGTACAGCCTTCAGCTTGCCCAGCGACAAAACCCAGCTGGTTCCTAACCCTTTAGCATTCTCAGACAGAAATCAGACACCATGCACATGCCCTAACTATAGGAAACGTGACAAGCTTTCCAAATTATTTCATTTCATGTCTTCTCTCTAGTCTTGAAGTGAAAGGGAGATATCCACGTAACTTACTCCCTGGGGTTGGACTTTGTTGGAGATGAAACAGCATTAACAGCTCTCTCCAAAAGTCCTCTTGCTGGATCCTCTCTTTTCTGGCCCTTTTGTAGCTCTGATGTTGTTGCTGTTGTTCTTAGGTGTCATTGAGTCTACTCTGACTCACAGTGACCCTATGAACAACAATCTTAACCTTGCCAAATCCTGAGCCACCCTCATGGTCTCAGCCAGGATCAAGTCCATAGTTACAGTCAATGTCAATCCATCTTGTTGAGAATCTTCTTCTCTTTCCCTGACTCCACTTCCCCAGCATGATATCATTTTCCAGGGACTGGCTGGCCCCTTTTGACAACATGCCCAAAATATGTGCAATGAAGTTTCACTCTCCTAGCTTGTAAGGAGCACCCTAGTTACACTTCTCCAAGACAGACTTGTTTGTTCTTTTGGAAGTCCATGGGATATTCGTATTCTTCTCCAGTATCACAATTCAGAGGCATTGAATCCTCTGTCATCTTTATTCATTGTCTAATTTTCAGATGCATAGCAAGTAATTGAAAACACTGTGGCTTGGATCAGAAACCCTTTACCAGGAGAGAGCAATTGCAGGAGGAAGATACTGTGTTTGGTGAAGGACAAGACAAATGAGGACCCAAGAAATCCTTGGTGGAAGAGATTGACTCAGTGATAGGCTTGAACATGCTGAGGAGGAGGAGGGAGAAGGACACGGGACTGGCCATGATTTCATTCTATTATGCCCAGGGTCATCATAGCATTTGACATTTAAAAAAAATTTAAATCACCTAGCCTGTCCCTAGGGACAGGCTCTGTAGGAAGCTCTGGTGGCCTTGTGGCAAGAAACTGTGCTGCAATCCTGAAGGCATGCAGTTCAAGTCACCAGCTGCTCCATGGGAGAAGGATGGACAATCTCCTCCCAGGCAATTGACTGTCTCCAAAAACCCACAGGAGGGTCAGCTATGGGTCAGTTTGGACTCTGCAATAAACAACAACAGCCTGTCCTTAAGTACCTGCTTTGGCATTTTCAGAGGATGGCTTGCCCCAGTGCCTCAGTGGAAAATCCTAATTAAGATCCAATTACAATGCTGTCCTTTCTAAGTAAGCAGAGAGCTGCCATCCAGACAGCTCTGACTAGTGGTAACCTTGATTGAACCTGGAGTGTAACAGAATGAAACTTCGGCCAGCCTCATGTCCTCATCATCATCATCATCACCAGCATGTTCAAGTTCATCACTAGGATGGCTGTGCCAATCCTTCTCACCAATAATTTCTCTTGCCCATTGGTCCTGTCCATCATCAAACATGATGTATTTCTCCCTCCTTATGACATGTCCAGAGCAAGTGTCTTGATGAGTGTTCCAGTGTGCTCCATAAGGTTTACACTGGCTGGTTTTTGGAAGTCAATCATCAGGTCTTTTCTTTCAGTTCTGCCTTCGTCTGCACCACTGAAACCTAGCCACTGCGGGTGACCCTGCTGGTCTTTGAAATACCAGTGCCACAAATGTCAGCATCATAACAAGAGGCAAGATCCTACATTACAACAAACTGAGAGATGAATGATACTTATCCTCATTACTTAATTACAAATATAAACTTCACTGTGGATTGACACGGTGACTGTAGCAATGGACTTGGGGGTGTCAGAAATTGTGAGGATGGCACAGTACAAGGATAGGTTTCAGATCTGTTGTTCATAAGGTTATTGTGGGTCCTATTCATCTGAACAGCACTGAACAACAACAACAACAACAACCATCAAGTTGCTTAGACTCACAACAGTACTAAAGAATGGAGTAGAGCTTTGCCATAGGGTTTCCAAGTCAGTAACTCAATAAATATTCTTTTCCTATCACTTCCCGTGCACTTACTGCGGAGGATGAAGGACTGCAGCCTTCAGTATGGACTGAGGCTCAATGTCAAGAAAACAAAGATTCTCACCACTGGACCAATCGGTAGCATCAGGATGGATGATGAAGAGATTGAGATTGTTCACAGCTTCAGTTTGCTCGGCTCCACAGTCAACACTCTTGGCACCAGCAGCCAGGGAATCAAAAAATGTATCACGATGGGAAAGTCTGCTGTTAGGGACCTCTCTAGAGTACTCAAGAGCAACGGTGTCTCTTTGGAGACAAAGGTGCGCCTGATACAGGCCATGGTCTTTGCAATTACTTGTTATGCATCAGAGAGCTGGACAATGACTAGGGAGGACAGAAGGAGAATTGACGCCTTTGAGCTGTGGTTCTGGAGAGGAGTATTGAATGTACCCTGGACTGCCAAGAAAACAAACAGATTCATCCTAGAGAGGGTTAAACCAGGCTGCTCCTTGGAGGCAAGGATTCTGGGGCTTCGTCTGACATACTTCGGACATGTTGCAAGGAGAGACAGGTCTTTGGAGAGGGACATCATGCTGGGTAGAGTAGAGGGATAGCGCAGGAGGGGAAGACCCTCTATGAGGTGGACTGATTCAGTGACTGGGGTGATCAGGATGGGTGTGTCGGAGGCAGTGTGATTGGCACAGGATAGAGCAGGGTTTAGGGCTGTTGTACATAGGGTCGCTATGAGTCGCAAACGACTCGACGGCACATAACAACAACAACAATCGCACTGCCTCCGACACACCCATCCTGATGCTACCGATTGGTCCAGTGGTGAGAATCTTTGTTTTCTTGACATTGAGCCTCAGTCCATACTGAAGGCCGCAGTTCTTGACCCTCTGCAGCAAGTGTATGAGGTCCTCCTCAGTTTCAGCAAGCAGGGTTGTGTCATCTGCATAACGCAGATTGTTAATAGAACTTCGACCAATCCTGACGCCACACTTCTCATCATAGAGCCCAGCCTCTCGGATAATCTGTTCTGCATACAGGTTGAAAAGGTATGGAGATAGGACACATCCCTGGCGTACACCCTTCCCAATTTTGAACCATGCGGTGTTACCCTGCTCTGTTCTGACGACTGCCTCTTGGTCCAAGTATAGGTTTTGCATTGGCACGATTAAATATTCTGGGATCCTGATTCTTCTCAGAGTCAGCCACAGTTTGTTATGATCCACACAGTCAACACCTTTGCATAATCAATGAAACACAGACACTCTTCTGGTAATCCCTGCTTTCAGCTAAGATCCATCTAACATCAGCTACAATATCCCTAGTACCACGACTCCTTCTAAACCCAGCCTAGGTTAAGATAGTAAATAAATCTGTATTTCATTTACTATGAAAAAGCATTTGTCTGTGTAGATCACAACAAATTGTGGCTAACCCTGAGGAGAATGGGGATCCCAGAATACATGATTATTCTTATGTGAAAACCTATACTTGGACCAGGAAGCAGTCCTCGGAACAGAGCAAGGAAACAATGCATGGTTCAAAATCAGGAAGGAAATCTATCAGGGATGTGTCCTGTCTCCATACCTTTCAATCTATATGCAGAACAGATCATTTGAGAGTCTGGGCTTTATGAGGAGGAGAGTGGCATCAGGATTAGAGGAAGACTCATCAACAACCTACATTATGCAGATGACACAACCTTGTTTGTTGAAACGGAGAAGGTCAAGGATTATAGTCTTCAATATGGATTGAAGCTCAACATCAAGAAGACAAAGATTCTCACCACTGGGCCAATTGGCAGCACCATGACAGATGGAGAAGAGTTTGAGGTTGCTAACAATTACTGCTTGCTAAATTCCATGATCAGCACTTTTGGCACCAGCAGTCAGGAAATCAAAAGATGAATTGTATTAGGTAAATACGCTGTGAGGGACTTCTCCAGAGCACTGAGAAGAAATTATTTCTGTCTGGAGCCTGTGACATCCCTAATTCAAGCCATAATCTTTGCAATTACTTGCTCTACATCAGAGAGCTGGACAGTGACTAGGGTTGACAGAAGACGAATTGATAGCTTTGAGTTGTGGTTCTGGAGAAGACTCTTGAACATAGCATGGACCTCCAAGAAAACAAATAGTTCTTTCTTGGAGAGAGTGAAACCAAGTTTCTCCTTGGAGGCTAGGATTTTGAAGCTCAATCTCACATATTTGGGCCATGTGGCCAAGAAGGACAGATCCTTGGAGAAGAACATCATGGCTGGAGGGGTGAAGGGACAGCAAAGGAGAAAAAGACCCTGGGTGAAATGGATTTATACTGGAATAATGGGGATTGGTGTGTCAGAGTCAGTGAGACTAGCTCAGGATAGGGCAGGCTTCAGAGCTGTGAGTTGCAGGAGAATCAGCAGCACATAACAACAACAACAAATAAATAGCCAAGGTATTTTTTTACATATACATAGCATCTACTTAGGAAATGTGCATATTTTTGTTATATTGTTTCTGTAGTTTCCTGCTTTAATCAATTCATTATAAATTCTGTAAACTTAAGTCCAGTAAAATCAAGTTCCTAAAACTAGTTGTTTGAAACCTATAGAGACAACATAATATTTATAATCTCAGAAGAGCTTAAAGACTATATGTATTACCCATTGTGTTCCTGAAGTATAAGTATAATCATAACACAATGTACAATAATGTTTCTCTGGGAAAACCAATTCATCATTTCAATATAGACATTTCAAGAAATGTATGTCCCCTATAATAACTCTGATGATCTAATTGTCCAAGAACTTAAACCAGACCTCACCAGTGAAATGCAATTTAAGCTGCAAAGATAATTCTTTAGGTTGGCAGAAGGACTCTAGTAGGATAAGGCGTAGAGGAAGTATGATATGAGTTGGATATCTGAGTGGCCTAAGACCTCTTGTCTACTGAAAATATCTAGAAATACTTTCCTTGGTCACTTCCTTAATTATATACTCTATTGGCATTATAGACTCTCCTTAATTCTTTTATTCTTTCTTTTTTTTTTTTTAATTTTGTGTGTGTGTACTGTCAAATCAGATCTGACTGGTACAGGAGGATATTGCGCCTCCTTCTCCGGCAGAGTGTCTGGTGGATTCGAACCGTGTTCCTCTGGGATTGCAGTGCAGCTTCTTGCTACTAGGCCACCAGAGCTCCCCCAATTCTTTTATTCTTAAAGTTCCTCCTTTTGCCCAATAATTCGGATTCAGATATAAATTGGATTTGGATTATGATTGTGATTTGAAGCAAGTAAACTCATACTCAGTGTTGCTTGTTTAAGGCATATTTTTCAAGGAACTAGGGATGGGCATTGAGGTAAGGTAAAGCAAAAGCAAAAGTAGATGGTGTAATCACTGTGGAAGGTGGTATTGCACTTTCTCAAAAAGTTGCAAATAGACATACCATTTGGCCCAGCAATTCCACTATTGGGAACATACCCCAAAGAGGCCATAACTGTCACCCAAGCAGATATATGCACACTCATGTTTATCGCGGCTTTGTTCACAATAGCAAAGAGTTGGAAACAACCTATGTTCCCATCAACAAATGAATGAATAGAGAAGCTGTGGTATATTCACACAATAGAATACTACGCTGCATGGAATACATGAAATATACAAAATAGGTGACCCTGGAGGAAATTGTGCTGAGTAAAATGTCTCAGTCACAAAAGGACAAATATTGCCTAATGCCACTGTTGTAAAAACGAGACAGACATCGGGGTTTGGGGGAGACTGAGACAGAGGGAATAAATGATGAAAACTGCATTGAAACAGATGAGGGAGAGAACTGTTTTAAAGGGATATATGATTGGGAATTGTCATGACATGAGTCCAGAATGAAGGCTGTGTTAGTGGAGTGGACTTCGGGGGAAGGATTGTATAACAATAAAATACTTTTTCTTTTACTTTTCAAAGAGCAGAGCAAACTGGAGGTGGGGGGAGGCTTGAACCGGGAGAAAAGTGCAACAATGAATGAATGAATGGATGGAAATCCAAGTCACTGTAAAGTTTCATTAAAATTAATTATTTTTTTTAAAGTAAAAGTAGAATGAACATGACCTGTCAATAAGATGAGGGTAGCTATTCTTAGATGTCATTGAGTCAACTCTGATTAGGTGTTCGCATAAAAAAAAAAAAAAAAAAAAAGTCAGTTCTAGGAAGCCTCTAGGCTGGAGTAAAGGCCTTAGGTCTAGAATTGGCTCGTATGTTCTCAAGAAACAAAAGGCTGTGATTACTGGAGTATATGAAAGATGAAGTCAAAGAGTTCTGCCACAGCCTAATTGTCAGAGGAAAGAACAATCTCCTTCTATGGGCATTGGGAAACCAGTGGAGTTAAAGCAGAAGAATTGTTTAAACATGAGTCTAACTGAGTGTGGAAACTACAGAACAGTGTCGTTGATTTCACATGCAAGCAAGATTCTACTGAAGATCATCCAAAAACAATTAGAACAGCACATCAGCAGAGAATTGCCGGAAGTCCAGGCTGGGTTTAGAAGGGGTCGTGGTACTAAGGATATTGTTGCTGATGTTAGATGGATCTTGGCTGAAAGCAGAGAATACCAGAAGAATGTCTATCTGTGTTTCATTGATTATGCAAAGGCATTTGACTGTGTGGATCATAACAAACTGTGGCTGACTCTGAGAAGAATGGGAATCCCAGAACATTTAATTGTGCTAATACGAAACCTATACTTGGACCAAGAGGCAGTAGTCAGAACAGAGCAGGGTAACACTGCATGGTTCAAAATTGGGAAGGGTGTACACCAGGGATGCATCCTGTCTCCATACCTTTTCAACATGTATGCAGAGCAGATTACCCGAGAGGCTGGGCTCTATGAGGAGAATTGTGGCATCAGGACTGGTGGAAGATCTATTAACAATCTGCGTTATGCAGATGACACAACCCTGCTTGCTGAAACTGAGGAGGACCTCATGCACTTGCTGCGAAGGGTCAAGGACTGCAGCCTTCAGTATGGACTGAGGCTCAATGTCAAGAAGACAAAGATTCTCGCCACTGGACCAATTGGCAGCGTCGTGATGGATGACGAAGAGATTGATAGTGTTCACAGCTTCAGTTTGCTCGGCTCCACAGTCAACACTCTTGGCTCCAGCAGTCAGGAAATCAAAAAGTGTATCGCGATGGGAAAGTCTGCTGTTAGGGACCTCTCTAAGGTACTCAGGAGCAACAGTGTCTCTCTGGAGACTAAGGTGCGCCTGATACAGGCCATGGTATTTGCAATCGCTTGTTATGCATCAGAGAGTTGGACAATGACTAGGGAGGACAGAAGGAGAGTGGATGCTCTTGAGCTGTGGTGCTGGAGAAGGGTACTGAATGTACCATGGACTGCCAGGAAAACAAACAGATTCATCTTGGAGAGGATTAAACCAAGCTACTCCTTGGAGGCAAGGATTCTGGGGCTTCGTCTGACATACTTTGGACATGTTGCCAGGAGGGACGGGTCCTTGGAGAGGGACATCATGCTTGGGAGGGTGGAGGGACAGCGCAGGAGGGGAAGACCCTCTATGAGATGGATTGATTCGGTGACTGGGGTAATCGGGATGGGTGTGTCAGAGGCGGTGCGGTTGGCGCAGGATAGAGCAGGGTTTAGGGCTGTTGTGCATAGGGTCACTATGAGTCGGAAACGACTCGACGGCACATAACAACAACAACAACAACTGTTTTCAGAGTAAAGAATTTGTTTCAAGGAAGACAGAGTGAAAATATGAATGTATTCTGAGAGGAAATTGTAGTATTTCAAGTGAAAATTATACTACCCAGAACTAAGGCAATGATGGCAGTGATGAAGCTGATGAGTTTGGAGTTATTTTGAATTGACAGTACTGTTGATAGATAGAATATTATAGTAATAGGAAAAGCAAGAAAATCCCTAGATACAAGGCCTTAGTTAGTGTATTGTCCACAGACCTAGGCCAGTCTGCAAACTGTTGACTCTTCTTCTTGAGATAAGTACAAAAAGTAGGAGTAAATATCAAGAAATTTGTATAGCAATTTTATGGAGAAATTCTATGTTAATGGGGACTTGTATTTTTGTGTACCAAAAGATACTTTATGTTCTTTTATTTTATAATTTTATTTTGCTTATTTTATAAATATTTTGGAAAAAATATTTAAACCTAGATTTTTACCATAAATAGTTTGAGACACATTGTCTTAATCATATGTGTGCTAAGTGGTGTCATTCTTGGTATGGGAAAGAATAGTGTAGGAATAGCTTTGAGGTAAATTTGAGGTGCCTGTTGGCCACCCAGGCCACAATGTGTTGTTAGTATTGCTGTTTGTTGCTCCTGGGCAACCCTAAGTATGCAGAATAGAACTGCCCAGGTGAGGTTTTAAGACCATGAGCTTTTGGAAGCAAGTCCTAAGACTTTTCTTCCGTGCTTCAAATGGTTGAAGGGGCTTTAAAACCAGCCACTTTTCGGCTAGTAGTCAAGTACTTAACCATTTGCAACAGCCAGGGACTCCTGGATGTGAAGTAGCTCTTTGACTATATGACTCTGGAGTTTTAAACAAGATTAGGTTTGAAGATGTGTATATGGATAATTAATGTTGTGAGATCAGATAAGATCCATTAAACAGAGGAGTAGCAGTTAACAAGGAGACTGGCTGAAAAAAGTAGCTAGTAAAAAAGTTGAGGGAAAATCAATGTGATATCTTGAAAACCAAGAGAAAATATTTAATATTTAAAAAGGAAAATGATGCTGAGGTGTTGAGTAAAGTAAGAATTTGTAAGTGATAATTGGATCGGGTGAATTTGAAGCAGGGCTTCCAACTGGTTCAAAACATCAAAACAAGGACAGTGTATGCAGTGCACAACAACCAAATCTCTTACACACTGAATTATGATAGGCATGCCTGTGGTAGACAATACACATTCAAAGCAGCAAGGCTCATCACCACCTTTGAGCAGGGCACCACTGCTTGTTCCCTACTTGGATCAAAATCCAATGCATGATGCATATATTGCCCTTGTTTGCATAGGTGATTGGATCTTTTTTAATATGTCAGAAGTCATGATTTGGAGACCCTAGAAAGAACTATAATGGCATAGTCCATAGGGAGTTGCACACGCACCTAAAGGCCTTCTCTCTCTGGTGGTTCAAATCTGCCAGCAGCTCCACAGGAGAAAGATGGGAAATTTCCTCCCATGCAGTTTACAGCCTCAGGAACCTGATGGAGGGTCAGGTGTGAGTCAGTTCTGATTCAAGGGCAATGAGAAAGATGGCAGTACTATCTAATAGAAGAGTGAGACCAACTCATGGTGAACCTTCACTGGGTTTGTAAGGAACAGACTGCCTCACCTTTCTCCCATAGAGAAGCTCGTGGATTTGAACAGCCAACCTTTCAGTTAGCAACCCAATATGTAAGACATTGCACCACCGAGTCTTCCTACAACACTGATAATAAAGCTTAATTTTGGAGTAGTTTAGTGAGAAACTAGGAAATGATCCTATATAAGAACAGAAAATTATTTCAACTAGTTTTGTCAGGTAATCAGAGAGATACAGTGGAAGTGGATGTGATACAAAGGAGATTGATTTAAAGCAAGTTGTATTCCTGTACGTAGATGGGAATTTCCTGCAGAGATAGGAAGATGATGATGTAGGTATGCATTAGAACACAGATGAGGGAGGAGCGTCTACAATAATGAATGAAAAATCCAACTTTTCTGTTAACTCTCATTGAAATAATAATTAAAATAAAAAGAACAAAAGTTCTTTTGAAATAATTGCATAGTACAACAACAACAACTGAATAAGGAGTTGTATATATTGAAGTGGACGATAACAGTAGTTACAGAGATGATAACCCATTGTCAGCCAGATTCCACTAGGTCTCCTGCTCAAGGTAAGGAACTGGTATTCATTAAGGCAGTTTGACATGAAATAAAGGTACTGCAGTATTTTTTAGTGCTCCACAATGAGGAACTGGAAATGGTCCTTACTGGTTTATTGGGATTCTCTGACATAAATCTAACATCTGAATTTCAAGAAGTTGCGTTCCTAACTTATACTCACAAATTCTTCCTCAGTCATTGCAATTGAAACATGTTTGTTCTTTTGACAGGAATACAAAATTTCAAGCTTTGAACAGAGACTGATGAATGAAATAGAGTTTCGCTTGGAGCGTACTCCAGTTGATGAATCAGATGATGAAATCCAGCATGAGGAAATCCCGACGGGCAAATGTATTGCTCCCATCTTTGACAAAAGGCTCAAGCACTTCCGGGTCACAGAAGGCTCACCAGTCACATTCACCTGCAAAATTGTTGGGATACCTGTTCCGAAGGTAAGGGAAGAGAACCAGCCAATGGGCCAACCAACAGCCTAGAAGTCTAGATAGTGACAACCTTCAAGAAAGTTGAATCGGATTCTCGATAAGTATCTACAGAGGGAGTATAAACCAATGTCAGAAAATTAGCAAAGCCAGACAATATGACTAAAAGAAGATCATCAGAAATAGAATTTGTTAAGTAGGCCGAAGTAAAGCTGGCAATGTAAAGTGAGAACTTTAATAAAAATTTACAGTCAATTTCTGAGTCATGGTTCCTTGTTTTGAGCCATGGATTTTCTTAATCATCAAATTTTTCACAGTGATTATTTTATACTTACTACTTATTGGCTGTCCTGTCCACAGGGTTCTTGTTGTACTAAGTGAGTTATATTTGTATCATTACTATTAGATCAGTAAATTCCAGAAATGTCATATTATTATCACAGACTGCTGAAAAAATCTTCTGAGTCACCAGATTTTTTTGGCAGCCAGCAGAGAAGAGGCTTTACACCTGGCCTGGGCTGTGGCAGGACATCTCTCCATTCTGCTTTCACAAACCTTAGCATAGCATTGGCATGTAGCCAGGTGGCCCAGAGGAGGGCAGCTGCTACCAGTACTCTACCCCTTTGCCTTTGAGAGATCTTAATATATGCAAACTTTAACATGGAAAAGTAACACTTAAATTTTAGCTCAATGAGAAGTTTAGTGAATAGATTTTACCTGGTAAAATCAGGCTTACTATCCTTTCAAACTCATTCACATTGTCGTGGAGGAGGAACTGACTCATAGCTGACCCTCCAGTGGGTTTTCAGAGGCCATAAATCGCATGAAGGAGGTTCCTGGGAAAACCACCAGTGGATTAGAACCACCAGCAAGATACCACCTTTGTGTTAGCAGCACCTAACAGGCCACCAGGCGCAAAGATAGTGCAACTTCACCTCACAATGCAGGGCATGTTTTCAGGAGATGCCAGTCCTTGGAAGAAGACATCATCCTGGGGAGTATGGAAGGTCAGAGAAAGGGAGGAAGCCCTTCAACGGGACAGGTGGACACAGTGACTATAACGATGGGCTCAAGCAAATCCAAGTTCATGAGGATGGTGCAGGAGGGGGCAAGGTTCAGATCTGTTACTCAGAGGGTTGCTATGAGTCATAGCTGACTCACTGGCATCTAAAAACATCCTTCCAAGCAAGCTGGGCTCTTCTAGATTCTGCAATTTGCCAGTTCAGGAAGCTTGAAGTTAAAATTTTTAAAAGTAGTCAAATCCTTTCGTCCAAATTTCATTGGACTTTTGCCTTAATTATTGTACAAGTCAAGAGCTATTAGAACATCTTCGTAAATAAAGTTTCTCATTTTTAAGTGCTTCATTAAGTCCTACTGATTGTAGAGAGGGCAATTTGCTCTTACTCCCCTCTCCTTCCTCCTATGTTGTCCCCGAAGATGTGAAAAACAGTCCGTTCTCTTTGTTTATCTTTCATTTCAGGTTTACTGGTTCAAAGATGGAAAGCAGATTTCTAAGAGGAATGAGCACTGTAAGATGAGGCGAGAAGGCGATGGGACGTGTTCCCTGCACATCGAGTCCACCAGCAGTGACGACGATGGCAACTACACCATCATGGCTGCCAACCCTCAGGTGGAGAGGCAGGGCTCTGCACCGCGCAGCGCCCCGAGGAGAGAGCGGGGATGTCCTTGAGAATGAAACCTTGCCAAGTGCGAGTCACTAGGGATTGCTGAGGAAAATGAACAAGAAGCATTGTGATTGTGTGTAACCAGGGCACAACATCACAATTCAGAGGCCCACTAGGCACTGATGAGTCACTCCAGCTTTTCCAAAGAACATTAGTAGTATCCATTCCCAAACCTTTTAAGCTAAGTCTTGTATTTAGCAATTCATTGGCCCCTGTGAAGATGTTTTCTACTAAGAAAGATTTGCTGGTTTTGTTCTTTAGAATCCAAGAAAATCATTCCATAAAGGCTTGTAACTCTCCCTCACACTCTTAATTTCTTTTTTTTTAAATCAATATTGGAAAGTCAGGATAAGACTTAAAATTCTCATGAGAGATAATAGGAATAGATATAGTCAACAACTATTCAAATAGGAAGTACAGAACCACAATCCCAGCCCTCAGGTACTCATTACATTGCAGTGTCAATTTTGAAGATCAGGTTTTGTAGATGGAAGTATACTTGGCCATTCTCTCAACACCTGTGAAAACAAATAATTTTAAATGTATAGTAACTATATATATTTTTTTTTTTAACATTTGTCCTCTGGGGTTTTTCCCCCCCTAAGCTTAAAAATGAAAGTTATTATAATATTCAAGGACTCAAGGAGTCACAGTTTATTATTTTTATTCCTTGGGGGGGTGGAAAAACACAAAAATAACCCTCAGACCGGTTAGCTTAAAGATTAATAATATTCTAGTTCAGAAAAAGTAAAGTAAATTGGGGGAAAGAAATGTGAGTTTCTTCTTATTTTAATCTCCTTGTGTGCTTTCTGTTTCTCAGGGGAGAATCAGCTGTTCTGGCCACCTGATGGTGCAGGGTTTGCCCATCCGTAGTCGACTCACCCCTGCTGGTCAGTCTCACAGGTAAGGACAATTAGAAACCCCCTTTTCTAAATAAACACTAAAGTAGTGAGTGTATTGGCAAGTTGATGCTCAAGATGTGATCCAGATGTGATAATAGAAGGATCAATGCCTTTGAGTCGTGGTTCTGGAGAAGAGTGTTGAACATATTGTGGACTGCCAGGAGAACAAACAGGTCAGTCCTAGAGAGGGTGAAACCAGACTGCTCCCTGGAGGCAAGGATTTTGAAGCTCCATCTCACATATTTTGGGCACATGACCAGTCCTTGCAAAGGGACATCATGCCTGGAAGGTTGAAGAGATAGCACAGGAGAGGAAGACCCAGGATTAAATGGATTGACTCAGTGACTGGAGAAATAGGATTAGATCTGCTAGAGACAATGAGATAGGGTAGCCTTCAGAGCTGTTGTACATAAGGTCATTATGAGTCACAGGTGACTTGATGACCCTTAACAATAATGTGAAAATAGAAGAGATTTATATTAATGCTTATAACTACATAGATGGGGAAAGTTTGCTTTTCTTGATACCCTATACTCTATACAGCAATTGGTCTTCTTCCTCACTGATTTTATTAACCACTAAAGAGAAAGAGCCTGACTTCCTGAGTCTTCTGGTGCCACAGAGTCAGTTGCTGACATTCCACACTTGCTGACATAGATAAATGAAATGTGACTTTCCAAGGAACAAAAATAGTGACCCATGTTTCAGATACAGTATTTTGCCACCATCGCAACTATACTTTCTTCTTCTCCTCTTTTTTTTTTTTAAAAATAAGAACATCTGTTACTGTTGGTCAGCCTTGATCCAGTTTAAACGTGTGGTCATCTCTAATGGCCTGCCATAATTTATTGTCAGTTTAAATTTTATAGCTCGGAGACATAGGATTGCAGCTGCCTTGTTCTGGGTAGCAAACAGGACTTCTCTTTTGGCTCCTATTTGATGTTCAGACTGAATACTTATTCATTTGTTTATTTTGAAGACTTTTGAACAACTGGTCAAACGAGAGGTGCTGAGCCATTTAACCAAGCATGACTTTAGAGAGAAAGGAGTGAGAGCCTGTTTATTTGATTGCAGATCTCACAAGATAATCCTAAAGTATATGATATACTTACCACATTGCTTTTTTAAATATCAGCTCCACCCTCTTAACTTATTTGTTTGTAGTCCAGCAACAACGTCACTCTAATTCTCTGCCAAAGCAAGGCTTTTTCTCCTCTTCCAAAGTCCAAGCCAGTTACCATCGAGTAGATTTTGATTTGCGCAGACTCCATGTGTGTCAGAGTGGAACCGTACTCTACAGGGTTTTCGGGAGTTCATTTGTGTGAAGTTGATCATCACGCTTCCCTTTCTTCTGAGATGCCTGTGGGTAAATTCAAACCACTAACCTTTTAATTAGCAGCCAGCTCATTAATGATTTGCACCCCCCAGGGACTCCCCATCAGAAACCTCAAACTCATTGCCATTGAGACAGAACCAACTCATAACTGACCTTCCAGCAGGTTTTCAGAGGCTGTAAATAACATAGAAAGAGATTGCCTATCTTTCTACCACAGTGTAGCTGGTGGATTCAAACTGTCAGCCATTGAATTGGCAGCACAAATGCCTACTGATCAGGTCACAAGGGCTCCCTTCAGGGCCTATTTTTGTTGTTGTTGTTGTTATGTGCCATCAACTTGACTATGACTCATAGCGACCTTATAAACAATTGTTTTGCCCTATCCTGAGCCAACCTCACCATCTCTTACACACCTGTCTCCATTGCCACAGTCACTGTGTCAATCCATCTCGTCCAGGGTCTCCATCTCTTATGCTGGCTCTTCCAAGCATGATGTCCTTCTCAAGGACTGGTCCCTCCTGGCAACATGCCCAAAGTACATTGAGAATTCCAAAATCTTTTCTTCCAAGGAGCATCCTATTTCATCCTCTCCAGAACAGACCTGTTGGTTCTCTTGGAAGTCCATGGAATGTTCAATACTCTTCTCTAGCACCACAGCTCAAAGACATCAATTCTTCATCTGTCATTCATTTTCCAACTCTCAGATCCATAGCTTACAATTGAGACACACTTTAGTCTCTAGACTGACATCATCACTCTTTAGCACTCTAGAGAGGTCCTTGACAGCAGACTTTCCCAAAACAGCTCATCTTTTTATCTAAATGCCTATTCTCATAAATTGGTTTCTGTGTTTAATATCTGAACGTGCTTGTTATTATAGGGGAAGATCCCGAGTGCAAGAACGAGACAAAGAACCCTTACAGGAACGCTTTTTCCGACCACACTTCCTGCAGGCTCCTGGTGACATGGTAGCTCACGAGGGCTGCCTCTGTCGGCTGGACTGTAAGGTAGACGCTAGTCAAAAATCCTTGCTTCAGATCTGTTTCTATGTTGCTTTTGTTATTTGTTTTCACATTTTTTTTTAATTTCTGTTGTGTGATGTTTTCTCTCTAAATAAGGGAGGGGTTTTCTTGTTTTGTTTTGTTTTTAATTATTTTATTATTCTTTTTAACAAATGGTCCCAGGGCTAGGGGACCAGGGGAAGGGGGAAGAGGGAAAGCAAGGCCCCAGCCACAACTCCTCCCCATCCACCCCTTTCCCCCTTATATATATTTAAAATCTATATACAAGCCCTGGGGGGTAGGGGTGGGGGTTTAAAAAATAAAAATATTTTCGATATTTTGTTTTCTTAACCTTATTGTTGTTAGGTACTATCAAGTATAGTGACCCTGTGAACAGCAGATCTCAACTCTGTACTGTCTTATGCCAGTCTCACAATCTCTGATGCTCTAAAGCTTTTTACTACAGTCAATACAGAATGACAGTATTTCATGACACTGTTAAGTCTTTTTATCTAACTGTTGTTGTTGTTGTTATGTGCCGTCAAGTCACTTGCGACTCATAGCGACCCTATGTACAACAGCCCTAAATCCTGCTCTGTCCTGTGCCAATTGTACTGTCTCTGACACACCCATCCGGATTACCCCAGTCACTGAATCAGTCCACCTCATAGAGGGCCTTCCCCTCCTGCGCTGTCCCTCCACCCTCCCAAGCATGATGTCCTTCTCCAAGGACCGGTCTCTCCTTACAACATGTCCAAAGTTTGTTAGATGGAGCCTCAGAATCCTTGCCTCCAAGGAGCCACCCGGTTTAACCCTTTCCAGGACAAATCTATTTGTTTTCCTAGCAGTCCATGGTACCCTCAATACTCTTCTCCAGCACCACAGCTCAAAGGCATCAACTTTCCTTCTATCCTTAGTCATTGTCAACTCTCTGATGCATAACAAGTAATAGCATATCTAACTGTAGGTGGCACAAATGGTTAAAGCACTTGATTTCTAGCTGAAAGGTTGGCAGTTCAAATTCACTCTCAATAAAGGCACTTTTGAAACTCCCATGGGACAGTTCTAGTCTGAAACATATGAGTGGCCATGAGTCCAAACTAACTCAGTGACAACAGAATAAAATCACAATGAAAATGATCGTGACATCATATATTAATTCCATTTTTTTTAAAGACAACCAAGGAAGTGACATCATGCAGGCAATTTCCATATGGTGCCTGGAAAGTCTTTACATTGTAAAACCAAGAGTGTGATGTTTGTATCTTTACATGAATTGCTGTCCTAGCAATTAGCTTTTGAAAAAAGTATATAAAGATGTCTCCAAAGCAGTTATGAGGACCAGATGTGCTTTCTCACACTAACTGACTTTTCGATACATACCATTTCTTTCATCAGAAGTCAGGCTCCAGCTGAGCAGTGTGAAAGTGTGAATACCTATGAATTTAAGTTGTTGTTTTGTTGTTATATGAGATTTAAATGACATTTTCTAAAATGGAAAAAAATTTACATTTTTCTGGTACACATGAATAAGCAGAATGCTCTGGAACATTTTGATGCAAATTAGTGAACACTGTGGTTAAGCATTCATCAAGAGTCCTCTTCTAGAGATGGTCTTTGCTCTTCAGCCAGTGGCTGCTTAAGTCATATGCAGGTTTGGTCATGTTATTTCCATCATAATAAACTCTAAAAGATACAGATGTCTGCATTCTAGCCTCAGAAATTCTGATGTAATATCTGTGGGGTTTAAAAAATTCCAATGGTTATAATATGCAGCCTAGTCTGAAAACACTGGCTTTAAGAAGTGTCCTTTCTCTTGGTAAAACAATTGCTTACTAGGAATGTGAGCAATAATCATCTTTGAAACTGAGGCTGCAAGCCTATCATCAGCTTTTAAATCAATCCCCCTTTTTTGTATTCTGGCTGGTAGGAGTTCAGCTGCAGACAGGTACCCCTACTCTGGTGGTAAAAAGCCAGGGAGCTGGCTTTCCTCAGCTGGAGGAATGATTCGTAAACCTGATCTCCCCGACCACCCTCTGCTGACCTCATGGAAAGGTTTCTCACCAGTTCATATTTTCTCTGTTCAGCGCCAGTCACGATATAAACCTGCCTGTCATTAGTCCATCGTGTGTCTCAGCCACCCTGCTGGTTGTTTATTAGGTTAGTGGCTTGCCACCCCCGGAGCTGACATGGCTGCTCAATGGCCAACCTGTGCTACCAGACGCCTCCCACAAGATGCTGGTCAGGGAGACCGGAGTCCACTCTCTGCTCATTGACCCGCTCACCCAACGGGACGCAGGGACCTACACATGCATTGCCACCAACAAAACTGGGCAGAATTCCTTCAGTCTGGAGCTCACTGTAGTAGGTAAGTGTGGCTGCTGGGACCCCAAACCTAACTGTGCAAAGTTGTTGCCTGCCTATGCAGAACCTCTGACAGAATAGCAAGCCCAGTCCCAGTTGTACTTCAGTGTAGCAAGGGCCAACAACTCTTAGGTTATTTTCAAAGCGATACTGATAAGCTAAAAACTTAATGTGGTTCTTTGTACATATTATGCATGCAATAAATGGAAACAATTCTAAGTCAATTGAATGATTGACTAATTGACTGTCATTAAATTTAGGATACTTGTTTGCCCTAGAGTTCATTCTTACTGGAAACCTCTGTTCTTATGTGTGGTCCAGTCCGTTTCAGAGGTTATAAATCTCATAGGCGGGGATAGGTCATCTTACTCCCATGAAGCAGCTGGTAGATTCAAACTGCCTGCATTTGGGTTGACAGCTCAGTTCTTTAACAGTGGGCCACAGTGTTGTGTCAGAAATGCAAGATTCTAAATACCCAGCCAATATTGGAGATCAATGAAGTTCTTTATTGTACATGATGAGAACATGTACAGCTAACGCTCAAACCATTCCAACCCCGAGGGGAAGCAAAAATCAGGTTTATATGCAGAGATTGGGGACAGGGGTCACACAAAGTTCATTGCTATTGGCAGTTGAGGTTTCTTCACATTCAGGAGCAATTGTTTCTTGACTTCTCATGGGTGTCCAGGCCCCAGGCCAGGTGCAGGATGTAGTCAGGGAGTGGTAACCAAGCTGGGTCAGCATGTACCAGGACACAAAATCTAAGCAAAACATACAATTCTAAAATTACTGAGGTAAGCATTTCTTAAACTGGCTGTCAGAACAAAATGGCTTCCCTAATGCTAACATATAAACTGCTACTACACCAGAGTTCCCTGGAACACAGTAAGCTCTTGTTTTTCCCCCTCAGATCCTACGTCTTCATGGTATCTTGGTCTGGAATATCCTTTTCTGCTTGCTAACCTCCTACATCCTCTTAAGGTCTAACTCAAAGGTTGACACCAAAGCACAGTGGGTCCAGCACTGCTGTGGTCCTCCTCAGTGTTTCTGTAACACCAGGGAAAGGCCTCTTTGTAATTGTTTCTTCTATGCCTTCCAGAGGAGGCCATGAGCTTCTGAGGACAAACTCTGGTTTGTTCTCTAAATTCCAGGGCCTAGAACAAGGAAGGTACTCAACAAATGTCAAAGCAATAACTAAGCAAGTGGACCTTGATCTTAGAAGATGATGTGAGCAAAACAGTTACAGCAAACCATAGTCACTTGGGAGGGGCCAGCTCAATAGGGTGAGAGTCTAGCCAGTTAGATTTGAGAACAGGAATGCTAATGCTGGACTTTCTCCCCTGAGAAAGTGTGCTCCTTTAAGAACCCAGGGTGGCAGTCCTCTCTGCCATCTCCACCAGATAGCATTTTCCCTTTCTCAGGCTTCATATCTTCTTACCGTAGAATAGGACACATTGATTTTACCTTTTTTTCAAACTATTTTATTAAATTATTGACTCTAGAATCCTGGGAGAAAAAGTTTCTTTGCTTTAAATGGTACTACACGTACATATTTTTTGTTGTTGAGTCTGAAGTAACTCGTAGCTGATTCTCCAGAGGGTTTTCAGAGGCTGTAAATTGCACAGGAGGAGAATGTCCACCTTTCTCCTGTGGAGCAGCTGGTGGCTTCTCATCTCCAGAGAAGCACCACCTTTGTGTTAGCAGCACAGCTTCCTGTGGACTGTGCCACCAGGGCTCCCTATAACTGGTACTAACCAAAGAAAAAAGCCTTCTTAACGTGCAGAATCTTGTCCTTTAAGAATAATAATAATAATAATAACAGACTGTTTCAACCTTTCTGTAGATACAGAATTTTTCAAAATAAAAATTTAAGAGTGATAGAAGTAACATATATATCTGCTCCAAAAATAAGAGACTCTGAAAAGAAAATGATCTATTTTAGTGATTTTAAAAATAGTTTCTCAGAATTTAATGTTGAACAATTTTTTTAAAAAGTTGTTTTAATTACACAACTGCCATTTGCATCCCGTGAATAACAGAACCCCACAAATTATGTTCTTCCTAGGATGGGCAGGGCTTTTTCAACCATTTAGAGAACTTTTATTGAGTCAACAATCTCCTCTCATGCAATTTACAGTCTCTGAAAACCCTCCAGAGAGTCAGCTAGTGTTCAGTTCCAACTGGATGACAAGCATTGAGTCCCCCCTAGATGTGAGAGCCAGTTTGGTGCAATTCCAGAATTGTGGTGCATTTGAGCAATGTACCTCAAGGTAATCACAATTCTAACAAGAAAAGCCCTTCTCTCATTCAGCTAAAGAGGTGAAGAAAGCGCCTGTGATCCTGGAGAAACTGCAGAACAGCGGCGTCCCAGAGGGCCACCCGGTGAGGCTGGAGTGCCGCGTGATTGGCATGCCTCCACCTGTGTTCTACTGGAAGAAGGACAACGAGACCATCCCATTCACCAGAGAGAGGATCAGGTACAGCGTCCCCGTGCACACGGCCTTCCAAGTGCAGAAACATACTTTGACCAGCCAAATAGTTCTTGCTTTTGACTCTGGCTTCCTAGCTTTGTGGACTTGAGCTTTATCCCTGTTATTGTGTATATTGTTGTTTGTTTTTGTTGTGTACCATTCAGTCAGAACCAACTCACAGCTGATTTCCCAGTGTGTTTTAAGAGAATACACATCACATGGACAAGATTTCCCAACTTCCTCCCGCAGAGCAGCTAGTGGATTCAAACCATGTTCCTTGGGAAGGGCAGTGTAACGCCTTACCACTAGGGCAACAGAGTTCCCTACTGTGTTTATTATTCTTTGTAATTGCTGAGTGTGGCAGCTGATTGTACAAACATTTGTCATTTCAAAAATACCCATTTGTATGTTTAAGAATTCAAAAGAGCCTGAATATTGCTTTTATCTTGTGAATATTGCTTTTATCATACTGGGGTCCTTGAATCAGTTCTGACTCATAGCAACCCTTTGTACAACAGAAAAGACAGTAAGTGAGCTCTAGTGGCCTAGTGGCAAGGTGCACTGCAATGTTGAAAATGCACAGTTCAAATCCACCAGATGCTCTGCTGGAGAAGGGAGGGGCAAGCTCCTCCTTTGCCAATCGGATCTGATTCTACAGTACATGTTTGAAAAAGAAAAAAGGGGAAAAAAGCCACTTTTTGGTCCTGAACCATCCAGACAGTGACTGCTGTGTTAGAGCCCATTGTGGCAGCCAATGTGTCAATGCATCTCATTGAGGATCTTCTTTTTCAAAGGACCAAGCACAATGTCCTTCTCCAAGGACTAGTCCCCTCCTGATAACATGATAAAGTACACATAATGAAGTCTCTTCATCATGACATCTAAGCAGCATTCTGGCCTTGCATCTTTTAGGACAAATGTGTTCGTTCTTCTGGTAGTTCGTGGCAGATCCAATACTCTTTGTCAACAACATAATACTCCAATTCTTCTATTATCCTACTCCCACATGCATATAAAGGTGATGGAAAACCCATGGCTTAAGTCAGGTGCCTCTTAATCATCAAAGCTTTTTTCCAGTAAAAAAAAACTTTTTAAAAGAAAACAAAGTAAGTAGGTTGGATTCTTTCTCCATCCATCATGACATGGTTTGTTTTCTAAGTAATGTTAAAAGTGAATGCCTTGCTTTATTTTACCCTAAACCCAAACCAAACACACTCTTAGTAATCCAAAAGAACATATGAGAACTGCACTAGAGAGTTTACAAAGTTGTAAATCTTTACAGAAGCTTCTGCCACATCTTTCTTCCACAGAGTGGCTGGCTGGGTGGCTGGGAGGTTCAAACCGCCCACCTATTGGCTAGCAGCTAAACTCTTTAAACACTGCGCCACTGTTGTTCCTTCCCTATTATATTTTTACTTTATTATTGTTGTTGTTGTTATGTGCCATCGACTTCTCTGAGAGTCATAGCAACCATATGTACAACAGACCTGAACCCTGCTCAAACCTGAGCCAACATTGTCTCTAGCACACCTACCCCCACTACCCTAGTCACTGAGTCAATCGCCTCATCGAGGGCCTTTCTCTCTTGCACTTTCCCTCCACCCTTCCAAGCATGACGTCCCTCTCCAAGGACCAATCCCTTCTTGCAACATGCCCAATGTATGTCAGATGAAGCTTCAGAATCCTTACCTCCAAGGAGCAGCCTCGTTTCATCCTCTCTAAGATGAACCTGTTTGTTCTTTTAGCAGTCCATGATATATTCAACACTTTTTTCCAGCACCACAACTCAAAGGCATCAATTCTTCTATCATCCTTAGTCATTGTTCAGCTCTCTGATGCAGAGCAAGTCATTGCAAAGACCATATCACCAGAACAAAGCAAGGAAACACTGCATAGTTCAAAATTGGGAAGGGCATACACCAGGGATGGGTCCTGTCTCCACACCTTTTCAACCTGTATGCAGAACAGATTATCTAGGAGGCTGGGCTCTATGAGGAGAAATGTGGCATCAGTATTGGTGGAAAATCTATCAACAATCTGCGTTATGCTGATGACACAACCCTGCTTGCTGAAACTGAGAAGGACCTGAAGCGCTTGCTGCAGAGGGTCAAGGACTGCAGCCTCCAATATGTATTGAGGCTTAATGTCAAGAAGACAAAGATTCTCACCACTGGACCAACTGGCAGCATCAGGATGAATGGTAAAGAGATTGAGATTGTTCACAGCTTTAGTTTGCTTGGCTCCACGGTCAACATTCTTGGCACGAGTAGCCAGGAAATTAAAAGACGTATTGTCATGGGAAAGTCCGCTGCTGGGGACCTCTCCAAAGTACTGAAGAGCAATGGTGTCTCTCTGGAGACTAAGGTGAGTCTGATACAGGCCATGGTCTTTGCAATTACCTGTTATGCATCAGAGAGTTGGACAATGCCTAAGGAGGATAGAAGGAGAATTGATGCCTTTGAGCTGTGGTACTGGAGAAGAGTATTTAGGGTACCATGGACTGCTAGGAAAACAGATTCTTCCTGGAAAGAGTTAAACCGGGTGGCTCCTTGGAGGCAAGGATTCTGAGGCTCCGTCTAACATACTTTGGACATGTTGTGAGGAGAGACTGGTCCTTGGAGAAGGACATCATGCTTGGGAGGGTGGAGGGACGGCGCAGGAGGGGAAGGCCCTCTATGAGGTGGATTGATTCAGTGACTGGGATAATTGGGATGGGAGTGTCAGACAGAGACAGTGCGATTGGCACAGGACAGAGCAGAGTTTAGGGCTGTTGTACATAGGGTCGCTATAAGTCTCAAGTGACTCAACTGGCACACAGCAACAACAACTTTTCCATTTTGTTTTTGTACCACAAGGGGGCAGACAAGCAAGCAAAAACAATTTATGCAACAAAAATGCCTGCGGATGTTTATTTCTCCCAGTAACTGGATTTTGTCACAGAGGATGCTGAAGTAGATTCTTTATACAAAATATAATAATTCTATATGAACTCAATTTGGAAGCAGTAGTGGTATCCACTTCCTAAGCAACATGCCTCTAGAAACTCTATGAAGTTTGAGAAATGACGATAGTTCTACAAAGGCTTCAGGTCTTTTGTTCATAGAGTCACTATGAGTCATGCTTGACTGGACAGAAATCAATAACAACAACGACATATGAACTCAATAGTTTTCTCTAGTAAAACTAAAGCAAGAACAGAGAGCACCTTTGGCGAAACATTTGAGCCTAATTAATAGGACGTGTTAAAATTAGATTGAAATATTACATTAGGTAAAATGAAGATCTAAAGATGTAAATGTAAAGTTTGGGGGCAAACCCTCAATGCCTGGGACGTGTTTCCCCAGTCAGGGATGATTTCTGGAGGCTGGGGTGATGGCTTGAACTCTGGATGCAGGATGCGAGTCCAGCTTCTTCACCTGTGACCTGGGAGATGCAAGGTGACTGGAAGCCTGTAATGAGAGAAGAGTAAGACTCAGAGGCCAAAAAGTCTCTTCCAGGTGGTAACAACGAGCTCTTGCCATTGGTGAAAATTATACTTGTCGTTTTATTGTACATACATGGAACTATTTTTTTTACTTAATTTTTGTTGTGATTTTAATGAAAATTTACAATAAGGTTGGACTTTTATTCATTCATTAATGCTGATTTCTGGAAAGCCACACGCCTGGGCACACCTGAAAGGCTCTCAGACAGCATATAAACTCACTGTATTGTATTTGTGGTTTTAGTGCCCCCTCCTTTTTCTCACCTATACATCTCTTCTCCTGGCATTTCTTCATTGAGATATCTTTTTTAAAAAAATAAAATTTTATTTTATACTGGTTTACTTACAAAGTTCAAATATATTGTTTTTCACACTGGATCTTTCCCATTTTCTTCACCACCACTCTCCCATCAAATTATGAGACCCTATGATTAACTACCCCACCCCACCCACCCATCCTCACCCTTCTGCTCCCAACCTCCCTCCCTCGGATCCTCATACACGTTCTACAGTAATGGTCTTATACAGTATTTGTCCTTATGGGATTGAGTTAGTTCACTTAGCATAATGTTCTCCAGTCCCTTCCAAGTTAAGTAGTAATTTACAAAATCATTGCTCCTGTGTGCTGCATAGTATTCCATCATGTGAATGTACCATAATTTCTTCAATCCATCCTATTGTGGTTGGACATCTGGTCTGTTTCCATGTTTTTACGATGATGAATAACACTGCTATGAGCATGAGTATACAAGTCTCATTTGTGCCTCAGTTCTCATTTTCTCATTTCAAGCAGTGGAATAGCTGGGTCAAATGGAATTTCCATATTCAGTTTTTTTGAGAAAATACCAAACTGCCTTCCAGAGTAGTTATACCATTTTACAATCCCAACAACAATGTATAGGAGTTCCTATCTCACCATATCCTCTCCAGCATTTATTGCTTGCTGTCCCGTTAAACTTTGCCACTGCTACTGGGGCTAGATGGTTTCTCATTGTGGTTTTGATTTGTCAGTGATTTTGAGCACTTTTTCTCACCTATAAACCTCTTCTCCTGGCATTTCTACATTTAGATAGCTTTTAAAAAAATAAAAAATATAATTTTATTTTCATTGATATTTTGATGAGCACTTACAGAGAAGTTAGATTTTAATCAAAACAGCTATGAGGTATCATCTCATCCCAGTAAGAATAGCAAAATTTAACAAAGCAGCAAGCAATAAATGTTGGCGAGGTTGTGGAGAGACTGCAAGCCTTATTCACTATTGGTGGGAGTGTAAAATGGTGCAACCACTATGGAGGTGGTATGGCGCTTTCTCAAAAAGTTGCAAATAGAAATTCCATTTGACCCAGCAATTCCACTACTGGGAATATACCCTAAAGAAACCAGAACTTCCACCCAAGCATATATATGCACACCCATGTTTATTGCTGCCTTGTTCACAACAGCAAAGATTTGGAAACAGTCCACGTGCCCATCAACAAACGAATGGATAGAGAAACTGTGGTATATTCACACAATGTAATATTATGCAGCACTGAAAAACAAAGAACTCATGAAATATTATACAAAATGGGTGACCATGGAGGACATTATGCTGAGTGAAATATCTCAGTCACAAAAAGACAAATACTGTATAATCCCACTGTTACAGAACAGAACTGATATGGTGGTTGGGGGGAAACTACTGAAAGAGGGGATAAATAATGTACATAGCATTGAAACAGATGAGGGAGAGAACTGTATAAAAGGAACATATGATTAGGTATTATTGGCATGACAAGAGTCCAGAATAAGAGCTGCATAGTAAAGTGGTTGGGGAGAGGGGGGGAGTATAACAATGAAAGAACTTTTTTCCCCAAAGAAAAAAGCTAACTGGGGGGTGGGTGAGTGGGGGGACAGGGAGGGAAAAGTGTAACAATGAATGAATGGAAATTTTTTAAAAAGTTAATTTTCATTCATTGATTGTTGTACTTTACCCTCTCTTTTCCCTTCCTTCCTCCTCCCTGAGTTGACTTTTTAAAAAATATTCGTTCATTGTTGCACAATTACTTACCTCACCCTCCAGTCCTCTTTGCAATAATGGTCATTGCTTTGGAACAGATGAAAGAAAGAACTGTTTAAAAGGAATATATGAGTAGGCATTATACGTACAACAACAGCCCAGAATAAGAGGTATATAATTGAGCTGTCTTCCTGTCTCCACCCACTACTATGCTCCCTGATATTTATTATCCCTCAAGGCTCACCTCAAACTTCACCCCCACAAGGAGGCACAGGCCACCACTTCCGTCCTGTCTCTGCCCTGGGCTGAGCTGGTACTCTCCAGAAGACACACTATCATTGCACTTCATCTAAATTTTTAGTGTTGTTGGTTTAGCTGTTTCTCTTACATGGCAAGCTACTTGAGCACGGGAACTATGTCTTCTTTTTCTCTCTGTTTCCTAACTTCCAGCACCCAGCACAATGCCTTCTAACTGATGGGCATTTTTATGATGAATGAATTATGAACAAATGCATGAAATGTCATTATTAGCATCTCACATCATTATACTGTGGCAGTACCATCCTTATGTGTTTCTCCACTCTCAGGCTCCATTCTTATTAAATCAACTTCTTACCAAGATCAGGTTGATCTTTTTAAAACGGGAGTAAAAAATAATTTTATTTTTTTTTAAAAAGGGAGTAGATCCTATTACCTCAGTTTCCCACATCCCTCCCATCCTTTTACCATGGAGTGGGTTCATGTGGTCCTTCATAACGCCTCCCAGCTTTCCTTCCCATCCACCTCCTGCGAGCCTCTCACAGGCCGTCACTCCCAGCCACGGTGAATAGACTGCAGTCTCTCCTGCATCACTGTTCCCTGGCCAGGCTCTTCTCTCCACCTGAGTTCCACCCTTCTTGGTGAGTTCTTTCTCTGGCAATATTCCCATGAGTGAACTTGGTGGATTATATTTCAAGTGTCGAGAGGCCCACATTTAATAACATCCCAGCTACTAGGTCTTCTGCACATCTCTGTGTTTACTGTGAGCTTAGCTCCCCATGCTTCTGAATATCCAGTGTCTTAATGCAACCTCTTGCTGCCTGAGGCCGCTCCAAATAACTTCACTGTTTCCAGATCACCTTCCCTGAGATTCTGGTCAGGCCTCTGTCACATTTTATTTGTTAACCTTTATTTCTCTCCCACTAAGCTCAGAATTCTTCAGGTTTTGTTTTTGTTATGGACTGTCATCAAGTCAGTTCTGACTCGTGACAGCCCTGTGTGTACAGAGTAAATCGAATGTGTGGGATTTTCAAGATTGCGACCTTTTGGAAGCAGATCACCTGTCCTTTAAATTTATTAAAACCATAAATACAATACAGTGAGTTTACACGTTGTCTTAGGTCCAAGGTGCCTCTGGGTGAGTTCAAACCACCAATCTGAAAGATAATAGTCAAACACTTAACTGTTTGTGCCACCCTGCAACATCGGCTTCTCTAGAGGTGGGATAATTGTTATATTTGCCTTTGTACTTTATCACCAGCAAGCAGCACCAGGGTTGTGTACAGCATAATGGTTGTTGAATAATTATTTGCTAAAGAAATGCTTCAAAGGATTAGGACATTATGGAAGTTACAATAGCCAATGTGCTAAGAGTGGTGAGATTATGATGGGTTTACTACTTTATTTTGTTAACTGTGAACATGTGATAGTTTTCAATGGGAGAGAAATATTCGTTCGTCCTCTGAGATAAAAGAAGGTTTAGCTGTTACCTCTGCCTTGAAAGTGAATTGAGGCAACCTCGGAAGGGTGCTGGGACCTATGGTAAGGTGACCAGGCCACCAAGAGGAACAGTGTGGACTAAGGTCCTCGATCCTGGCTGATAAATTGCCTTTGATATTTCCTGTGGGCTGGGTGCCACTTTTCCCCTCTTAGGGACAGAGAAAGAAAAGGAAAGTCAGGAGGTCCCCAAGTCCCACCCCTGAGCAGGACTTCTCTGCCCCTAAGCACTGTCTTCTCTCTTTTCTCCAGCATGCACCAGGACACAACAGGGTATGTCTGCCTCCTCATCCAGCCAGCCAAGAAATCAGATGCTGGGTGGTACACACTGTCAGCCAAGAACGAAGCCGGCATTGTGTCATGCACTGCTAGGCTGGATATATATGGTAGGTGTCATCTCATGAGCTGAATATCCACGTGTGAGCCTGGGTATAGTGAATTGATTAGATCCTATTTTGGAAAGTAAGAGATAGATTTTTAAAGTCGTGTCAGGCTAACGCGTCAGGTCTTTTGCATGGTGTTACATTTCACCATGTTGTAAGAACAGTGCTTACATGTGCTCGGACCCTGGAGGGAGGATTCAGGAACTTCACCTCCCCTCTTGCTGGATACAGACATCCACTTGAGCCTTTAAGTCCCCAGAGCTGCGCCCCTTGGATGAATTTCATGAACCTGTTCAAGTTTTCATTTGCTCAACAAGATTTATTCCCCAATCCTCAATCAGACTTCTCTAAAAATAGAAATCTGTCCAAGTAATACTCTGAAATGGCATTAAGATAATGACTTGCAATCTACAAGAAACTCTTGGGTTTCTCAAATCAGTAAGAAGATTGTAATTGTTACCCACTTTTAAATGCTGAAGAAATAAGGCTCAGGGACCAGCTGGGACACAAGCCCAGCTCTGCATTTCTCTGCATGTTTCTAACTAACTTTTGAAATTCTTTTACACAGTTAATCTTTGTTAGTGTAGTTGTGTGCTCTACTATACGTCACTATAACTTTTGACATAAATTAGTATTTTTGGAGATATATTCTTAACCCCAAAAAGCAATTTTGTTTCCTCTCCTGCCTTTTTTATCTCTTTTTCTAAAATAACTCACCAGATCAGCGTGTTTGTCATTCCTTACTGATTACATGGTTAATCAGAATAACAAGTGATAACCATTCTCTCTAGAGCCTGTCTGAGGTCCCCGCTATCTGTGGAGAAGGTACCTCCCCTGTCATGTAGTGCCAAACAGGAAAAGCCTCAGCTCCTCATTTTTCCCTAGCTCCAATTTTGTTTAGGAAATGTATAGCTTTTTTATTGTTTTTTCCTACCTCTGGACTTAGCAAGCTCTGCTGTGAAAGAAGCTAACACTAATGTGCTTTCCCCAGAATGTGGTAGAGAAGGAGACCAGTGATAGGTTTCTTCACCTCAGTCAAGTTCCTTTCCATCCCACACTCAACCATCAGAAGCAAGTAGGTCTCCTTCTAAAAATCCTTAGTACCAATAACCCTGAAACTGACGGCTATTAACCCAGCCCTGCCCTCCAGTAGCTGAGTCCCCAGATCAATTAGACATCTCTTGGAATTCCAGTACTAGGAATTACAGTCCAGGAAAGATGGGAAGAGGGAAAGGCAAAGAAATGGGAGGATCAAGAGTGGTGTGAGGCCTTGACTTTATTCAGGGCAGGCCCTACAAGCCACATGCCTGCTCCTTAGTGGACTCACTGGACATTGGGCCTTCATTTTCTAGCTTCAGAAGATTGAGGTTACCCAATCATGTAGACTCTGACAAATTCCCAACTTTCAGAGCACCAACTTCTAAAGTAGAATCTAACATGAACGTCCACAGTAGGGACCATAGCTTTCTAGGACTCAGGACACTGGTGTTCTTGGTCTTGTGCACCCACTTTTCTGTATTAAGTTGTCCAGGAGGACCAATCAGCAGATGGCTTGGAAGCGCAAATCAGAGACCAGTGCAGGAGACGTCTTTCACGCAGGCCACGTTCCAACTTGATCGTAGACACCATCAAGTCTACAATCACATGTGCTAAAAATAGGGCCTCCTTTGCACAATGCTTGGTGAGCACAGAAGCTCTAATAGGTTCTATTTCATTCCTGAACTGTAAAAGTTCATTGTACTTTTCAAAGCAAAACTTGACTGTACTTTTCAGTCTCCAGCCTGTAACTCATCAGAACCTGGTGAGAGTAGTGGTAGGGGTAGGGTTGATATGAACTGATTGGCAGAAAGTTAAGCCCACCTTTTGATTTCCACTTGGGGAGAACCCTTGTTCCCACCTTCTGAGATTCTTCAACCTCTCTTAAGATCCTGAGAGATCTTACTCTCGAGAATTTGCAATCCTGTACTAGATGGCAAGAGAGAATAATCTTGAGGAAACAGCCTTGCCACCATTTTTCCTTCTTACATGCCTGGTTCTTCTAAAATTAGAAGCACAGGCCTTGGAATTATAGGGAACTTAAGAGATCACTAGTCTGATGTCTCTATTCCTGGAAGAGATTTCATTGCTCTCTTTTCACAAATGAGGCACTTTAGATTCAGAGCGATTTAAATGTTGTAGCAAGGTCCCACAGAAAGTGGCAGAGCGAACACAGGATGCACCTCAACTGTGTGCTCCCTACCTAGCTGCATGGAGTTGGTTTCAACTCAGGGTAACCCTTGTGTTTCAGAATACAATTGTGCACCACGGGCTATTCAGATGCTGGCCTTTCAGGAGTAGACCTCAAAGCCGTTCTTCTGAGACATCTCTGGGTGGATTCAAACCTTCAGCATTTCCCTTAGCAGCTGAACACACTGGCCATTTGCACCAGCCAGGAACTCCAGGGTACCTGCCAGACTGCATTTATTTAATCATAACATGCTCCTTGGTCCATTTCCAGCTCAGTGGCACCAGCAGATCCCACCACCCATGTCTATCCGGCCCAGCGGCAGTCGCTACGGATCTCTCACCAGCAAAGGACTTGACATCTTTTCTGCCTTCTCCTCCATGGAAAGCACAATGGTGTATTCCTGCTCTTCTCGGAGTGTCGTGGAGAGTGATGAACTTTAAGAGTCCCTGGGTACCTGCTATATAAGGGGGCGGACTGTGGAGGGGGATGGAGAACAAGTCATGTCACCGATGGTTTCCAGAGAACTGGATTTGCATAAGTTACCATGCTGCTGGACGTGTGGCAAGGAGAGTTTGAATAAGTCAACTGGGGACTCACACAGTCTAATCTGAGGAAGAGATGTAGGGCTGTGCCTTATAATGATTCTAACAAAATATGAGAAGGCAAAACAGATGAGCCAAAGATGTCAACAGTTGTCACCCACTGCTCTGGGAAACAGCTGGCATACTCCCCTGTCCCCTGTTGTGTTAGGGATGCTACGCCCATCTAGAAGTAATTAGGGGCTATAGGCCCGGGATGGCATGAGTTAGGGAGTAGTGGCCTCAAAATATCACCAACTCACTAACAATGCAAAGGGCAAGAGTTAGGGGGTCACCCTGAGCCTTCATTGATCACATCAATAGTAATAATCTTGGTGCATTCACTCGGTCACCTTCCAATTAGTTTGAGGACGTCATATCATACAACCCGTATATGTGGGGAAGTGCTTTTGATTTGTGTGTCCTCAGTGTACTGGGTCATATTAGAAGAAGCCAAAATGTGCTCATAATACAAACAATTCACATAAACACTTGATATAACACAATGCACTTGTTCTGTAGCCAACGGGGCCCCAGCAGCCTGTCCAACCCGTTACCTTTTGGATGCCAGGGGTCTGATTTTTCTTCTTGCTGACCCTGTATGTCCTTAGACTCTAGAATAAGATGGTTGTTAATAAATTAATCAGAAAGGAATCTTCTGCGCGGTGACTTTCTAATGATGAGCTTCAATTGCCACTTGTGAAATATGCAAGAGTCATTATCTGCCCATAAAGTGGTGTTCTCTCCTCTACCTCAGGGGAGCTCCCGTGGTTTAGAGATTAGAAGTTGTGCTGCAAACTCAAAAGCACATTATTCTAATCTACCTGTTGTTCCATGGGGGAAATGGTCTTCTTTCATGTGATTTACAGCATCCGAAAACCCCCTGGGAGCCCAGCCATGAGTCAGCTCCAACTTGATGGGACATAACAAGAACCTCCCACCTCACCCGAGGTCTAGAAGTATGCGAAGCTGAGAGGAAGGAAGAGATGCAAACAAGAGGGTGACATGAGACAGCACTGGCTTCAGCGCCTCACTGAGCAGAGGTTTTGAAAGGAGAGCTCCTTTAATAGTAGCTGAGATACTTTAAGATCATTAATCAAATATTGTTTTGCATTTTCCAAGTAGAGAATATTTTGCTATCTGGGAAAGTGGGAGGGTAGGGAGACCCACATCTTAATCCTTTTTTTTTTTAATGAAATTTTTATTTTATACTGGTTTACTTACAAAGTTCTTATTCTTCTCAGCTCTTCCTCATTCATTGCCCAACTTTCACATGTATATGAAGTGATTGAAAATACCATGGTGTGAGTTGGTACACCTTAGGCTGGTAATCACTAAGATTAAAGTTTAGTCTCTGTACATCTGTTTGTTCTTATCTTTTTATATGAGCTAGACCTTCATAGATAAAATCCAGGACAAAATATTTTTCCTTTTGTGATTGACTTATTTCACTCAGCATAATGTCTTTAAGCATCATCCATATCATAACATTTTTCAAAACTTCATTTCTCTTCCTAGCAGAATGATATTCCCTAAATATGTCTACATCTTAATTCTAATCCACCAGTTCAAAATCTGTTGCTCAGTTTAAGGGATTTTTAAATTCAAATTATCCACACCACCTAAAAGAGTGCCTAGCACAAAGTAGACATTCAAAAGATATATGCTGAATGGCTGACTCATGTGTAAGGGTCATCTACATGACAGTCCTAAAATGACCCTGGCAATGGTCATTGTAGTGTGTTGCTTGAGGTTTACTAGTGAAATGAATTGAGAGTGTCTGTTACCAGATCCATGTGCCCACATCTCTAAAGTTTTCTCAAAGCCAGTACACTGAGTTGGCATCTTATTGAACTGAAAAAATGCAATTGCTCAGAAAGACTTAGAAGCTCTTTTTTTTTCTGGGGTTGTTTTGAGTTTTGTATTTTGTATTTATTTCAAGACAAAGATTTCCAAGTGACCAAGTCAATTCACTCAAAAACCACTTCTGTGTCTAGTCTGTGTAAGATGCTGTGCTGGATATTTTTGGAGATACAAAAATATTATTATGATTTAATCCTTCACCTCAGGAAGCATACCATCTAGCAGAGGAGATAAAATATAAGACATGTGGAATGACACTTCTTTGGAGGAAGGCCTATTCTCTAACAAATAGATGTTTCTAGTAATAGTCCTCCTCCATTGTTTTCTAACTCTAAAACCATCGTAAGTACATTCAATCTTTATTTATTGAGTTGATGTTGCTCTTAGGTGCCATTAACTTGCTTACAACTCATAGCAACCCTATGAACAACAGATCTGAACTCTATCCAATGCTATGCCATCCTCACCATCTCTAACACTCTTGAGCCCATTGCTGCGGTCACCACGTCAATCCACCTGGTTCAGGGTCTTCCTCTCTTTCACTGACCCTTCACCTTTCCAAGCATGCTGCCCCTTTCCAAGGAATATCCCCTCCTAGCAACATGCCCAAGGAATGTGAGACAAAGCTTCACCATCCTTGCCTCTGAGGAGCATTCTGGCTGCGCTTTTTCCAAGACTTATCTTTAGTTATTAGTGACACAACATGGCGTTGTTTCAACCCGTTCAGTAGAATTATTAAATTGTTCCTTTTTTATATATGTATAAATAATAGCAAAATATAAGCCACTTAAATGGGAAATAATGTGTTCTACACAGAATACATTTTATCAAAAACTGCTTCTTTATTTCTAGTAAGAAAACTCATATAACCAAATAGCATTTTATTACTCCAAGATTTCTTCTCCATGTTGTATACTCGACCTATACACCACATCTTTGTATGTAAATACTAGTGAATTTTGCATGACTCTATTTCTCACCTCTGTACCTCCTTGTTGTTACGTACCATAGTCGAAACCTACCCATAACTGACCCTCCAGTGGGTTTTCAGAGGCAGTTAACTGCACGGGAGGAGATTGCCCATCCTTCTCTAGCGGAGAAGCAGGTGGATTTGAACTGCTAGCTTTCAGGATTGCAGCGCAGCTTCTTGCCACTAAGTCATCAGTCTCAGCTTTCTGAAATTTATTATTCTTTTAATATTCAAGAGAACTAAACTATATCTTACATTTGGCCACTAAGTGTCGCTGTTGAGCCTCTAATACTATGTAAACCCCAAACTGAAATTTCATGTTACTGGATTCCAGATTAAGGGAAGGCATCTTCTCAACAATTCTATTGCTAACCCTTTGTTACAGAAAGCTGTCGTGAGTATTGTGAGATATCTGGAAGCGTTCCCAGTCTCTACTCACTAAATACGGGTGGCACCTCCTCCTCAAATTATGGCAACAAAAGAGATCCTTAATCATTTGTTTCCTTGGGAGGCAGAATCCCACGCTGTTGAAAAATACTGTGTACAAGGAATCACCAGTTACTCTGCAGGAGAAATATGTAGCAGTCCAATTCTGTATAGACTACAGCACTGGAAAGCCTGTGGAGTCACTAGCGGTCAAAACTGAGCCAATGTCAACAGACCTAAACGGAATCAGTGTCCTACTTTACTCAATTGCAGGAAAGGAGACTCATTTAAGAAATTTTAATTGTACCTGATGTGTTTGGATTCAATATGCCTAAAATTAGATTCATCATCTTCCCCTTTGTAAACTGTTCTTCAACTTAGTTTAATGACTTCAGTTGATGACATGATCACATTCCAAGTTGCACAAAGAAAGACTGTTTAAGACTTTTCTTTCTTTTTTTTTTTTAACTTTTACATTTATTCAATAAATCAATAAAAATCAGTGTTCATGGAGTTGATTCCAACTCCTGGTGACCTCACGAGTGTCAAAGGAGAGCTGTTCTCCACAGGCTCTTCAGCAGCTGTAATCACTCAGAAGCACATTACCTTACCTTTCTTCCAAGGCACCTTCGGATGAACCTGAACCGCCAACAAACTCTTTGATCAGTCAAGTAAGTATTGTTGACGGTGACTCTTCTTTCCCTCTTAGAGACCTTCCTTTCCACAGCCCTGTGATGGCCCAGTTCAGACTTTCAACACTTTCTTAACGTTCCTCAGTATTTCTGACTTCATCCCTTCTAACTAGTCTTCCTGCCTCTACTCTTGCTGTTTTGGGTTGGATTTGGCTGGGTTTTTTCCTCTCTCAAAGCCTGTCAAATCTCGCTGCCAGTTCATCACTCGTGAGGTACTGCTTCAAAAAGCATTCCATTTTTCAATCTCCTAGTCACTACCCGGAGCAAACTCAACTGCCAGTGGCTCAGCCTCTAGTATTCAAGGCTCACCACCATATGACCCCAAAACTCTTCATCTCCTGCTCAGACAGCTCATCCAGCAAGGCAGAGAATTTAATGCCCACCTTGCTCTTCCAGCCCCCTACCACTCTTCCTTCTTCTGGGAGCACGTCTTCCACCTATGGAAATCTTATCTGTCCCTTAAAGTCAATTTCAAATACTAACATGAAATCATTTCTGATCCTCCTACCCCATCTACTTTCTTGGAAAACGTTCAGTATGTTTCTTATGTTTAGAGTAAAGGATTACTTTGTGTAGTGTTTTATGTAAAACACAATCTCTGTATACAGCTGCTTGACCCCTCCCCTTTCACTACTAGTCCACTGTTAGCTGCACTAGATTTTAGTTGCCTGTTGACATGGACTATGTAGGAGGCACTCAATGAATATTTACTGACCTAAATAAAACTTTAGGCTTCTGTGTAAGGCAGTATGTTTTCATATAAATTTAATTCGGTCTACGGCAATGGCTTTTTACCCTAGACTACCCATAAAAATACCCTGAAGAATTTTTTACAATCCCAGCACCAAGGATGCAATGAAATCATCAGCAATAGGGTTGTGAATCAAGCATCGGCATTGTTTCTATTTTCTCCAATGATTCCATCAAGCTGCCAAAGTTGATAGGAATCATTTTATTCTTAACTCAGAAAGCTCCAGGATGGACTTACGTCAGGCCAGGGATACAGAAGTCATAAGGTTGCAGTATTGGAATCAGAGAAAATAATCTAATTTCTTCTCATTGCCCATAAAGTGCACATCTGGAAAATAGATCCATACATAGATACATGCACGCATAGATTGGCCTTGTCTCCAGTTGCCATCAAGTCACTTTCAGCTCATAGTGACCTCATGTGTGTTAGAATAAACTGTGTTCCATAAAGTTGTCACTGATTGGTTTTTTTTTTTTATTTATTTGTTTATTTTTAAAAAGGAGATTGCTGAGCTTTTCTTCTGAAGGGCCTCTGAGTGGATTCCAACCTTCAGCCCTTCAGTTAACTGGCGAGCACATTAATCACTTACACTATTCAAGGTCTTCTTGGTCTTATTACACCTTCCTGTTGTTGTTAGGTGCTGTCAAATCAAGTACGATTCATAGTGACCCTCTGAATAGCCACCCTGAGTCCTTCCATATCCTGTGCCATCCTTGTCATCTCTGACACATTAGAGCTCATTGCTGAAGTCACAGTGTCAATCCATCTCGTTAGGGGACTTCCTCTCCTTCGCTGACCCTCCATTTTTCCAGGCACATGTCTCTTATCAAGGAATAGTCTTGCCTAGCTCCATGTCCAAAGTATGAAAGACAAAGCAGTCCAACGAGAACTCTGGCCACGCCTTTTCCAGGACATACTCTGTTCTCTTGGCGATTCATGGTATGTTTAATGCTCTTTTCCAGCACCACAACTCAAAGGCATCAATTCTTCTGTCATTCTTATTCATTGACCAGCTCTCTGATGCATAGCAGGTGCTGAGAAGACCGTGGCCTGAATCAGGTGAACTTTATTCTTCAAACTGACATCATTGCTTTTCAGGATTTTGGAGAGGTCCCTGATAGCAGACTTGCCCAGTGCAATACATCTCCTGATTTCTTGACTGCTTGTACCAAGGGTGTTGACTATACATTCTGACAATGAACTCATTAGACATGCAGCATTCATCAGCCCCAACCCCACTTCAAAAGCTCCAAAATCTGGTCAGGTAAAGAGGAAAATTTGCCCTTTGTTTCCAAAAGATCCTAACAACCCAATCATCCTTCTCTGCAAGCAACTGAAGGGCTTTTCCTAACTGAACATGACAGTGAGGCTTAGAGGGAATATGGAAGGAAAAAATGCAAAGTTAAAACCAAATCAGCTTTTTAGAAACATAGCACTCTATTACCAAAATACAATTATTGATCAGAACTATAAATAGTGGGGATTGGCTAAAGAGTATACTTCTCTTTTCACTCATCTCTTACCTTTTGTACATATCTAGAAAGAGAGGAAGACCCCCAATGAGATGGTTTGACACAGTGATGGCAGCAATAAGCTCAATGATGCCAGTGATGATAAGGGTGGGTCATTGTTCATCGTGTCACCATGAGTGGTACTCAACTAGACAGCACGTAACAACAGTGAAAAACCAAATGGTCCAGAGAAAGCTTTGGATAGAACTAGAGATTTAACCAACACATCTCTGGAAAAAGAATTATCAGAGGCATCTAAAACTAACTTTTGTAGAGACAGATTAATCTGTAGATTTTTTGGATGATAATGGGATTGCTAACCAAAAGTTTCTTCGTAAATAGTGTAGTAACTAGGAGAGTGGGAGGAGTGCAGACAAAACAGGATGACCTTGTCAAAAGTGTGACACCGCCAAGATGACTGTCTATAAAATTATTGTGCAGTGTTCCAGCAAATATTTATAATTTTTTCTAAATATAGCCCTACTATTAGTTATAACAGAACACATTTTTCATAGTACCAGTTTAATACAAGATGCTAAAGCCGGGCTATTTACTTTTGGTGCCTTCAGTGTGCTTCAGGCAGAGCTGTCATTATTACCAAATTGCAGTGACATGGGAATGACCTGGTTTTGTCTGCTCTACCAGCACACACTGTTGTTTTCATTGCTGCCAATGTTTTTATAATTGATTTTGTAAAATTCTCTGGCATTTTAATAACTGTGGTAATTAATATTTGTGAATCTATATCAGTAACTTTCTTGAGAATGCAAAAGTTAAAAAAAGGAAAAGAAGAAAAATGAAAAAGGTTTCTACTCCATTACTGATAATGTTGTACTCAATGTAGAAAGATTTTCTAAAACAATTGTGTTGTTAGTATTTATATACTCTATGATAAATAGCACATTTAAACAATTTGTCCTGGAGAGGGTTAAACCAGGTGGCTCCTTGGAGGCAAGGATTCTGAGGCTCCGTCTAACTTACTTCAGACATGTAGTGAGGAGAGACCGGTCCTTGGAGAAGGACATCATGCTTGGGAGGGTGGAGGGACGGTGCAGGAGAGGAAGGCCCTCTATGAGGTGGATTGATTCAGTGACTGAGATAATTGGGATGGGAGTGTCAGAGACAGTGCGATTGGCACAGGACAGAGCGGAGTTTAGGGCTGTTGTACATAGGGTCGCTATGAGTCGCAGGCGACTCGACGGCACATAACAACAACAACAACAACACAACTATGCTTATCACATGTTGTCCTAGAATTAAAATTTATCATAAACAGGAATCTGTGTGGTCTGATCTTCACAAGAAAAGGCCCAAGTGGAAGGTGACACCTTGAGTTAATATACTGGGTGACATCAACCCTCATGGTTCCACTATTTGTAAATTGGTTGTTTAAAACTTGGACTATATTTTCTGACCCAGGTGAACCCAGAACATTCATTTAATGACTGAATGATTGATATTCAGTAAGACTAGACTGGATAGATATGCTAGACTAGAATATATCTGAGTATCTATAGACTAGAGTGATGTCAGTAAGACTGGTTCAGAAAGCAGAGATGCAGGCAATGGAAGAGAGGGAAGACGACTTCCTCCTTTTTATGTCAATTCTGAAGTGTCGCTGTGGTCCTTTCTGCGTCTCTCCCCACTTGCATGTATTTCTCCCCAGGAGCCGTGTGCTCTGGTCCTAGAATTCCTACTCTGTACATTGTGCTAGCTCATTCTCTTCTTGTATTGCTAAGTGAAGCCTCATGTGCCAAAATGACCTAATTTGGTTCCACACATCTTGCCTTGAGGTTTTTGGTTTGTTGGATTTTGTTGCTTTTGGTTTTGCTTTTGTTTTTTGAGGGAGGGACAGCAAAATTGGGAAAATTCTGAAAACCTGGGGATATTGTAACGTCAGAAAGGTACTTTATGTTTGGAAGCAGCTGTCACTCCCATCAATTTCTAATGAATAGTCTTGTTGGTAGTGAAAAGGACTGAAATCAGCTTATTGAAAACAGCTTCTTTCTTTTCTCTTCTTTCCCAAAAGTACCTGCCAAGCTGTGATCTTGGGCTGCATCTGTTCGCATATGGGTTGTTTATAAACTCAAAGCTACCAGAGATGCTCCAAATGTAGACAAATGTACTCATAATGGCCTTTATTCAATGTCCATGCAGGGTTCTTGGGTGGTTCAGACTCAGTGTATTGCTGCTGATAGCTGTGTTGAAAAATCAACGTGGCTTGTCAATAATAATAATAAGGATTACGTGCAGGTCCACCCCCCACCCCCGCCATCATGGTTATGAACTTTGGACAACTTCTATTTACCTTCTAATATGACCTAAATCTGCCCTCACTGTCAAACGAGTGAACCAAACCCTACACCAATTTCTTTGTCACAACCACCTCTACTTGCTTTATGTGTAGCTTTTAAAGCTTTGAAAAGACTTTGAGCCTTTTTTGCCCTTAAGTTATGATAAATAAGAACCATGAACACCTGTTCTCATTGACCTATGAATTAGATTGAACGGCACTCTTAGGAATGAATCTCATTCATAACGTGAGGATTTTCTGCACTTAAACCACACTAGGATTTGGAGTCCTTTTCTCCACTAATTGCATTTTCTTGTTTTAAGTGGATCAACATTTTAAAAAGTTAATTACTGAAGCATTGCATAAAGACTGCCAAGCATCTTGTAAGCTTTGACAATGCATTGGTCATCAGTATGATCAAAAAAAGTTGCTAATATCATCTTTTTAAAACTCTGTGTGGTGCAAAAAAAAAGTGCACATTTGTTAAAAATGTTTGCCTCTTCTGACTAATTGCATTAGTTAGCATACTTGGTTTATAGAATTATGAACAGGTTGCCTCTTATTAATATGTAAATAATGGTCACTTCAAACTCCGAAGAGCAATGGCCTTGAAATTGCAAGAAATAGGAAAAGAACACACGTTCCACTCCTCTGAGAATTTTACTGTAATGCTGACCATAAGCACAAACAAATTGTTATATTGTAAAGGCACATAAACACTAATTTGCTAGAACATTTTAACATTTAAGTGAATAAAAAATAACTAATAAAAATAAAAACATTTTCATACTATTTGGCAATAGTTTAAAGCTGAAATAAAGGTACTTTGTTCCTTAAAATTCAGGATCTAATTCCATATTCTAGATTTAAAGCTTGTTTCTCAATGATTCTTGAACCTATTTTTAAATGCTTGAATGTATTTGATATTTCAAGGAGAGTTTAAGAAATTATTCAAATAATATAAATTACTACTTGGATTATAAACTGGTCAAAATGTCTCTAGAGTAACAGAAAGATAGATGGATTGTGTTCTTATTTAACTGACCAGAAACCCCAGTTGACTTTACCTAGAATGTTCTCTAACTTTGTCAGCCTCCTAACTGAGAAAAAGGTATATATTAAAATAGGATTTAAAGATGAGGGAGGCCAGTTTAAACTGGAAATAAATGGAGATATGAGTGTAATAAGAAACACAAGTCATCTTCCTAAAGTGTCATAACAAATTGCTTAATATTCCAAATCTTCAAAGGAACCAATGTTTCTACACAGATTCAAAGCATTATCTGCAGATTCTCTGAATTCCCCCGTAATGACAGATACAAGAATCTAATAAAACATATACTAGTGTCAACTGTCTACGAAAGTTCATATATGTGCATGTAGATGCCATTGAATGGATGCTGCCCTGTGTACAACAGATCACAACCCTAACGCCTAGGCCATCCTCACAATTGCTGATGCTCTTAAACCCTTGTTTCAGTCCTATCAATCCTCTCCTTGAAGGTCATCGTCTTCTCTGATGGCCTTCTGCTTTACCAAGTACAATGTCCTTTTCCAGATCGATTGCACTTAATAATAGAAGTATGTGAGGCGAAGTTCTTGCTTCTAAGGGACACTCTGGCTTCATTTCTTCCAAAACAGATTTGTTTGCTCTCTTGGAAATCCGTGGAATATAGATCAGTATTCTTTGCCAACAACATAATTTAAAGGCATCATTTCTTCCTTTGTCCTTCCATCTTCCTGTGTGTATCATGCATGTGCACACAGTACAAAATATTTTACTATATCTTGAAAGGTAGATGAAAATCCTGAAATAAATATGATCGTTTGAATACAACTGTGTTTTTAACACATGTTAAAATTGTGTTACATGTTTTTTAAATTAAATCTTTTTCAACATTTTTATTTCCAGAGATAGCTTTTTCTCCTGATTAATTTTTATTTATTTCTGCAATCTTTAGCATTAAGTTCTTGATCTAATTTTCATTACCTCCTTTTCAGGGTAAAAATCTGTAAATTATTTAAAATCGTTGAGAGGGTTCTTATTTCCAGGAAGACTAATTAAAAACCAAATAAAATAAAAAATTTTTAAAAACGAACCAAAAAAAAATTTAAAAAAAACAAAAACGAACCAAACCACCCAAAACCGCACTCTTGTGGGTCAAAACAGAATCCCCAGTGGTTTTCCAAGGCTGTAAATCTTCATGAAAGCAGACTGCCACATCTCACCGCGGAGTAGCCCCCGGCTGGTGGGTTCAAACCACCAACCTTTGGGTTCGCAGTAGAATGTTTTAGCCAGTGCATCACCAGCGCTTCTTGGTGCAGCCTGAGGGGGACTCAGATTAATTTCCAAACACATTTTCTGTTTGTCTCTATTTCTGGGTTTTTTGTCTGTTAAATAAGCAAAACACTTTCCCAGGTTAGAGGGTGAGCCACTGAGTCACTCATTATCATCGAGTCAGTTCTGACTCGTGACAGTCCATCCCGTGTCCACAGCTGTAAATCATAACAGGAGGAGATGCTCACCTTTCTCCTGCAGAGCTGCTGGTAGACGCAAAACCGTGGGCGGTTCGGCCTTTGGGTTAGCGTCACCGCTCCTCACAGGCGGGGAAAACGAATGAATTCAGCCATGGGGGCCGTTGTATTGAGCTCTGCTTTGATGCCACACACATACTGTGGTTTTCACACATAATGTGGCGGCTCTGCCTCAAGCACGTGGAGCAGCCCCGTCTTCATGACTCTGTGTCACATTTTGGTCATTCTCATAATATTTCAAACTTTTGCACACTATCCTTTCTTACTCTGCTAGGTTGTTGTGTACGATCAAGTGCAAACCCATAGCTGACCCTCCACCATATTTTCAAAGGCCATTAGTTATACAGGAAGAGATTGCTCACCTTTCTTTCCTGGAACAGCTGGGGAAATTCGAACCTCGTACCTTCGGATTGGCGGTGCAATTCCTTACCACTGAGCCATGAGAGCTCTCTCTGTGCCATGTAGTAAGTATAGTGTGAAGAGAACTTTCATTTGCACTGGAAAACAAAACAAATTAAAAAAATTAATGCCACTCACTTTATTATGACACTCTGGAAACAGATCCGCAATAAGTATTCCTAGGTGTTCCTGTACTTAGAAAAAGTTTATTTTGGAAAGTCAAAAAATATTTTGTTTTCCTCCTAAGTAAATATTTTGGAAGCAGTAGTGACATTAATTTCCTAAACAACATGCCTCTGGAAACTCTGAACTTTGAGAAACGATGGTTATTGAAAGGCTTCAGGTCTTTTGATCATAGGGTCACTGTGAGTCATCCTCAACTCCATGGTAATCAACAACAAATAAATATTTGTTTTCAATGCTCTCATTTCTTTCCTACCACATCACTTTGATTTCCCTTAGAAGGTAGTGGTATGTATTTCTTCTCTGAGATTGTTAGCAGTTTAAAAAAAAAAAAAAAGACGACAATGTGTTATTTAATAAAATCAATAAATATCCTCCCTGCCCTTTGCAGGCAGTCCCCAAACACACTGTTTCCTGCCTAGAGAATTCTGGCTTTTGCTCCTATGGTGGAAGTTGGTGGAAGTCAGGGCCCTAGCAGCACAGAGAAATAGCAAATTCCTGTGTTCTTTGCACAAAACAGTTCAGCAAAACTCCACTGAAATGTTCCGTGTCAGTGTGTCAGCTGCTTTACACTGAAATGAATCAACTTTAGAATAATGGAGAAATAGGGACACACAAAAAGCATATCTTTGATCTCTATTTTTGAGTTCTTAACCAATTTAATCCTGACAATTCATTTTATCCATGAGCACTGACAAAGCACATCACACACACACACACACACACACACACACACACACACACACGATTCAAGAAGTAAGAGGTCCTGGGACACACCTGACTGACTTAATCCAATGAGAAGCACACGACAGGGTTCATAGCAATTACTCTCTCTCTCCCTAAGTAAATTCTCTCCTCTGGAACATACACCAGGTCCCAGAGGGCTTGCCAACACGGTTTGCTTCCATCTTAGGAAGCTTTTCATCAACTTACTTTCTAAAGTCGTTTTCTTGGTTATTTAACCTTACTAGAAAAGCCATTATAATAGCCATTTTCAGATGGGTAAATTAGATAAATTGTACATTTTGCCTTTATTAGTAGGAAGCTTTTAAATGGATCTTGGCTTTCATTCCTACTTCTCTGCACTGTGCATGTTAGATGTTCTGTTGAACTGAAAACCAATTACACCAAAATGTTTGTGAGCATAAGTTGTGTTCTTCCTCAGCAGGTAAATGGTACTGTATTCTGGTAGACCACACCATTGCCCTGTCATCTGTTGCTGTTTCCTTGTGCTTTCCTAAAGAGAGAGGGGACGTTGCATTTTGTTTAGAAACTTTGCAATTGGGGGGAGGGGGGAAAGCCAATAACAAAGAATTGAGAATAAGTGTTAAAATCAACCTGGATATTTTTAAAGGCAATTTAGAGGATGAAATGGACTGTTTCTTTATTTATGAAATAAAATTTTATTTATTCTCACATAAGTATTGAGCTTTGTATGTGTTCTTTGGTTCCAGATTTATTCTTTCAGGTGTCTGAGTTCTTGGTCTCCAGTAACCTTCTTCCAACTCAAATATTTTTTACTACTTTACCAGTGTAAAACAGCAATACAAAATAATTTATTTTAATTGAAATTGTAATGAAAGTTTACAGAACTTGGATTTTCATTCACTTATTGTTGCATATTTTCCTCCCTGCCCACCCCCCTCGTTCGCTTTTCTTTTTGAAAATAAAAACAGTCTTTCATTGTTGTACAATCCCCCAATCCAAAATTGTGTGTTCAATCAATAAAATACACACTAATATTTTTATGACCAGATGAAATATGAATATACATATGAGATTATAGAGCACTTATACATGGTCTTATATGTGCTGTGAAATCGCTCTTATTTGTTGGTGGCAACAGGAATTATGAAGGAGAAGCACTAACACAGTGACCGTAACAATTGGTTAAAGCATAGCAGAGACAGGAAGGGTGGCAACAGGGGTCAAGTAAGGGTTAAATGTACACGGAGTAAGTATGAGTCAGAGTGGACCTGACAGCACCTAACAACAGTATATATGGAACATGAACATACTGACATAAAAATGTTTTTAGTCATTTGCTTGCACCGCTTATTCCAAATTGTTGTCATACATACAATGCCTAGTCATATATTCCTTTTGAATAGTTTTCCCCTCATCTGTTCCAATGAAGTGTTCATTATCTATCCACTCTTTTCCTATCCCATTCAACCTCCCATGTCAGTCCTATGTTATAAAAGTGGTGTTATGGCGAGCTCTGGTGGCCTAGTGGCAAGAAGCTGCACTGCAATCCCAGAAGTGCATGGTTCAAATCTACCAGATTCTCTGCTGAAAAAGGTGAACAATTTCCTCCTGTACCAGTCAGATCTGATTTGACAGTACACACACGCAAACAAGAAAATAAAATAAAAAATTTTTTAAAAAGTGGTGTTATGCAGTATTTCACTCAATATAATGTCCTTCAGGCTCCCCCATGTTGCATAATGTTTTACAATAATGTCTTCCAGGCTCCCTCATATTGTGTAATGTCTTATGATAATGTCTTCCAGGCTCACCTATGTTGTGTAAAGTTTTACAAGTTCATTGCTTTTCAATGCTATGTAATACTCCATTGCATGAATGTACCATAGCTTTTCCATTCATTTGTTTCTTGATGATGGGCGCTTGATTTCCTTCCATCTCTTTGCTGTTGTAAAAAACACAACAATAAACATGGGTGTGCATACATCTGTTTGAGTCGCTCTCTGGTTTCTTTAGAGTATATTCCCAGTAGTGGAATAGCTGGATCAAATGGTATTTCTATTTCCAACTTTCTGAGAAACTGCCAGACTGCTTTCCAAAGTGACTGTACCATTTTACATTCCCACCAGCAGTGAATAAGAGTTCCAATCTCTCCAAAACCTCATAAGCATTCGTTGTTTGCTGCCTTGAACTTTGCTAGTGTTGCTGGAGTGAGATGATATCTCATAGTTCTTTTTATTTACAGTCTTTGATAGCTAGGGATTTTTGAACATTTCTTCATGGGTTTATTTGCCATCTGACCTTCTTTGATGAAAGGTCTATACATATCCTGTGCCCAATTTGTAAATGAGTTGCTTACCTTTTTCTTGTTGAAGTGCTGGAATAGTCTATAAATTTTAGATAAGTTCCTTATCAAATATGCCATTATCTTCTTTATTTTTTTAATTGTTTTTTATTTTATTGTGTGCATGTACCGTCAAATCAGATCTGACTGGTACAGGAGGAGATTGTCCCTCCTTCCCCGGCAGAGCATCTGGTGGATTTGAACCAGCCATTATCTTCTTATTGTTATATGCAATTGAGTTGTCTGTGACTCATAGTAACCCTACACACAATAGCTCTGAAACCTGCCCTATCCTGAGCTAATCTCATTGTCTCTGACAGACCTAACTCCATTACCTCAGTTACTGTGTCAATCCATCTCATCTGAGGTCTTACTCTTCTGAGCTGTTCCTCCACCCTTCCAAGCATGATATCAAGGACTGGCCCCTCCTGGTCATATGGCCAAAGTATGTGAAAAGGAGCTTTAAAATCCTTGCCTCCAGGGAGCAACCTGGTTCCACCCTCTCCAGGACAGACTTGTTTGTTCTCTTGGCAGTCTATGGTATGTTCTACACTCTTCTCCAGAACCACAACTCAAAAGCATTGATTCTTGTTCTATCATCCTTAGTCATTCATTGTCCAGCTCACTGATGCATAGCAAGTAACTGCGAAGACCATGGCCTGGATCTGGCACACCTTCGTCTCTAGAATGACACTGTTGCTGTTTAGCACTCTGGAGAGGTCCCTGACAGCAGATTTTCCCAATGTAATTCATCTTTTGATATCCTGAATATTGGTGCCAAGAGCATTGATTGTGAAACTTAGCAAGCTGAAATTGTTAACTATTTCAATCTCTTCTCCATCTATCATGGTACTGCCAATTGGCCCAGTGGTGAGAATCTTGGTCTTCTTGATGCTGAGCTTCCATACATATTGAAGACCATACAGTCTTTGACCTTCTGCAGCAAATGCTTCAGATCCTCCTCAGTTTCAGCAAGCAAGGTGGTGTCATCTGCATAACAAATGTTGTGCTGAGTCTTCCTCCAATCCCCATGCCAAATTCTTCCTTATAAAATCCAGCCTCTCCAATAATCTGTTCTGCATATAAATTGCATCCCTGACACACATTTTCTTATTTTGAACCATGTACTGTTTCCTTGTTCTGTTCTTATGACTGCCTCCTGGTCCTAGTATAGGTTCTCCATGAAGCACAATCAAGCATTCTGGAATTTCCATTCTTCTCAGAGTTAGCCACAGTTTGTTGTGATCCACACAGTTAAATGCCTTTGTATAGTTGATGAAACACAGACATTCCTCTGGTACTCTCTGCTTTCTGCCCAAGATCCATCTGACACTGGTGATAATGTCCCTAGTTGGCACGGCCTCTTCTAAGCCCAACTTGTATTTCTGGTAATTCTTTATCAATTTACTGTTCTAGTTGGTTTTGGATAGTCTTCAGCAGGATTTTTCTTGTGTGTGATATTAGTGATATTGTTTGACAATTTCCATACTTTGTCAGATCACCTTTTTCTGGAATAGACATAAATATGCCATTGCCAAATATTTCTACCTGTTCTGTGGGTTTCCTCTTTACCCTGTTGGAGAAGTGTTTTGATAGGTATAGAGACTTGTAGAATCCTAGAATTTTATCTGTTTCAACTTTCTTGATGAAATCTATCATATTCCAAGAGGAAAGTAATGTTAATAACTAAACAAGAAATGTGTATTGTTTGGTTTCTGAATGAAGCCGTAGATAGGAAATCAAAGGCATAGCTCCCTTTCACAAGGTATTTACAATCCAGACAGGGAGGTGACTCCTTTATGGAAAAGTGACTTGTTTGTAGGGGTTGAGCTCCCCTGCTCTGGGGCAGCATAACTTTGATTGTACACAGAAGCTGCCTTCTGATAAAGATGTGGTTATAGAAACAGGTCAACAAATTATAAACAGTAAAAAAAATCTTGCAGCCCAGTTAAAATATTTTACTGCTAATGTAATGAAAAAACTCGTCAATAAAAGCTATGAGGACTATAGGTCGTGAGGACACTCAGCCATGAGCATCTCTCCTCCCCTCTTGACTAAGGAAAATCTCAAGTAGTTCAATTCTGATCGCAGCCGTTTCCTGCTGGTCAGAGAAAGCGTGACAATTGTCAAACTGATTCCAACTCACAGTGAACATGTACAAAAAAACTGCTCCATAGGATTTTCAAGGATATGACCAATCAGAAGTAGATCACCGGCCTGTCTATTGTTGAGCCTCAGGATAGGTCTGGACCACCTTTCAGCTGGGGACTCACAAACAAAATGACTTCTTAACGTATTTTCCAACCTCTCACTAGCTTTTAAACTCTTCTTTCTCTAGGGAGTTCTGGCAGCCTAGTGGTTAAGAAAAGCATGCAGTTTAAACCCACTGTTTGCTCCCTAGGAGAAAGATTTACAGCCTCCTAAAATCCACTGGAGGGTCAGTTACAAGCAGGTTCCACTTCAGCAATATATTGTTGTTCTAGTACATGATGTATTGGTAGAAATTAACCACCACTGTGTGAGAGAAAGGCAGGCAATCTTCTTCCATACAGATTTACCACCTCTAATGAGCGAAGAACAGATGAGTTGTGGGAGGATGTCAAATGTATCATCCAGGAAGAGTGCAAACGGTCATTACAAAGACAGAAGAGGAAGATAAGACCAAAATGGAGGTCAGAATAAACTCTGAAGATTGCACTGGAGAGTAGAGAAGCCAAAGCACAAGGAAGAATTCAAGATACTAAAGAGCTGAACAGAAGATTCCAAAAGAGGCAGCACAGGATGACAAAGCAAAGTATTACAATGAAACGTACAAGGAGCTAGAGTCGGAAAATCAAAAGGGCTGAACTCGTTCAACATTTCTTAAGCTCAAGGCACTGAAGAACAAATTCAAACCTCGAGTTGCTATAATCAAGAATGCTTTAGGCAGAATATTAAACGATCCAGGAAGTATTAAAAGAAGATGGAAGGAATATACAGAGTCATTGTATAGAAAGGAATTGGCAGATACAGAAGAATTTAATGAAATAACATTTGAGCAAGAGCCTGTGGTGATGAAGGAAGAAGTTCAAGCTGCTTTGAAGGAAATAGCAAAAAATAAGGCCCCAGGAATAGATGGTATACCAACGGACATATTTCAGTTAACAGATGCTGCTCTGGATGTACTCACCAAGTTGTGCCAAGAAATATGGAGAACAACCACTTGGCCAACTGACTGGAAGAGATCTATATTTGTTCCCATTCCAAAGAAGGGTGACCCAACAGAGTGTGGAAACTACAGAACAATATCATTGATTTCACATGCAAGCAAGATTCTACTGAAGATTATAAAAAAACGACTGCAACAGCACATCAGCAGAGAACTGCCAGAAGTTCAGGCTGGGTTTAGAAGGGGTCGTGGTACTAGGGATATTGTTGCTGATGGTAGATGGATCTTAGCTGAAAGCAAGGAATACCAGAAGAATGTCTATCTGTGTTTCATTGATTATGCAAAGGCATTTGACTGTGTGGATCATAACAAACTGTGGCTGACTCTGAGAAGAATGGGAATCCCAGAACATTTAATCGTGCTAATGTGAAACCTATACTTGGACCAAGAGGCAGTCGTCAGAACAGAGCAGGGTAACACTGCATGGTTCAAAATTGGGAAGGGAGTACGCCAGGGATGTGTCCTATCTCCATACCTTTCCAACCTGTATGCAGAGCAGATTATCTGAGAGGTTGGGCTCTATGAGGAGAAGGGTGGCGTCAGGGTTGGTGGAAGATCTGTTAACAATCTGGGTTATGCAGATGACACAATCCTGCTTGCTGAAACTGAGGAGGACCTGAAGCACTTGCTACAGAGGGTCAAGGCCTGCAGCCTTCAGTATGGACTGAGGTTCAATGTCAAGAAGACAAAGATTCTCACCACTGGACCAATTGGTAGCGTCAGGATGGATGGCGAAGAGATTGAGATTGTTCACAGCTTCAGTTTGCTCGGCTCCACGGCAAACACTTTCGGCACCAGCAGCCAGGAAATCAAGAAACGTATTGTGATGGGAAAGTCTGCTGTTAGGGGCCTCTCTAAAGTGCTCAAGAGCAATGGTGTCACTCTGGAGACTAAGGTGCATCTGATACAGGCCATGGTCTTTGCAATCACTTGTTATGCGTCAGAGAGTTGGACAATGACTAGGGAGGACAGAAGGAGAATTGATGCCTTTGAGCTGTGGTGCTGGGGAAGAGTATTGAATGTACTACAGACTGCCAAGAAAACAAACAGATTCATCCTGGAGAGGGTTAAACTAGGCTACTCCTTGGAGGCAAGGATACTGAGGCTTCGTCTGACATACTTTGGACAGGTTGTAAGGAGGGACAGGTCCTTGGAGAGGGACATCATGCTTAGTAGGGTGGAGGGACAGCGCAGGCGGGGAAGATCCTCTATGAAATGGATTGATTCAGTGACTGGGGTAGTTGGGATAGGTGTGTCAGAGGCAGTGCGACTGGCACAGGATAGAGCAGAGTTTAGGGCTGTTGTAAACAGAGTTGCTATGAGTCGCAAGCGACTCGACGGCACATAACAACAACAACAATGATTTGGAAGCAGGAGTGGCATCCACTTCCATAAATAGCTTGCCTCCAGAAACCCCAGGAACCTGGAGAAAGGATGAAAGTCAAGCACGCAAGTGTCGAGGACTTTCATTCATAGGGTCGCTATGAGTTGCCTGTGACTCAAAGGCACTCAACAACAATGATTTCTATGAATCAGTATCAACTAGACAGCAGTGGGTTTGGGTTTGGTTTTCTAATGAATACAGCATTCTTTTTTTTATGAGACTTTACAAAATAGTTCACAGAACTGAAATCACTATATTACATATTTGGAAAGCAACAGAGCAAAAACCTGTGAGAATGACAAAGTTGTCTTTCCATGGGTTTCATTTGTTACCACACCTCAGAGCTCTTGCATACAACAATGTAACTGCAAATTTAGCAATAATCTTACTTTTTATATATAATTACTCATCAGAGGCAAATACCATAAGAAAACAGAGGCCACAATACTAGTATCAAATGGAAATTGGGGCATTATTTTCTACTATATGAAAAAAGTAGGAGAAGCCAATTGAGTTAATGTAGTTGTCACCTGCTACACTGATCAACAGGTACTGGGCAGTGGTGGTAGGGACCCTGGGCCAGAGCCCTGTGCGGACACAGTCAAGGGCAGGAATCACAAGGCCACACCAGTGAAGGACTCTATTTCCCTTGTTTGCCTCTTCTATGCAGTAACCCAACAGATTCCCTTTGAATTTACCATATTCTGGCAAAGCTTAAATTTGCAACATTAAACAAAAATTTCATAAACTGTACCATCAACAAATAGCAAGTGAAATTTTGTCTTTCATCCCCACCAGGCCCCCAAAATGTATGCCCAGAAGCAGCACCCACTGCAATATACATGAGTTATCTACATGATCAGATGAGGCAGTGGGGGAGAAGATCACACCCGAGGGCAAGGTCTCCAAACGGAGACTGAAAATGGACAACCCACAAGGTGGAGAAAAGTTGAAAAAAAAACAAGAACATAACAAGCCCCCAAAACCTTGCAACTCATTTAACCTAAACAAATACAGCAATTTGTATTGGCCCATTTTCAGCTGTCAATTACTCCCTGCAGAAATAGTGTTAAGTTGCATTTGAAGTACATCAAGGAGAGAGAAAAGTAAATTGGTGATTGTCCTCAATTTTCCGAAGATACCTGTGGTGGCATGCTCACGTGTTTACTGTTGTTGTGTCATTGATTGCCTTTGAATTGAGAACGGAAAAGTCCTGAAGCGCCTCTACGACTATCAATATTTAACAAAGTTCCTAGAGTTTCTGGAGGCATGTTGTTTAGGAAGTGGATGCCTCTCCTACTTCCAACATGTGTTTACTACTGGTTCACAAATGCAAGGACAGGTGACACCAATGTGAGATGGACCCCCTTGATGTGACATCCCAACAGGGCTCCAGCCAACCATGTGCTACCCATCTGCTGCTGGAACACGTCAATTGTGTGTTCATCTTCCATCTCCAGCTGTGCTGGAGTGTCTGCTTCATTAATTGGCTGCCCATCAAATAGGAATCTAATCTGTCTGACTGACAAACCCTGTCAGTTACAATAGACCTTCATCAACTTGCTCAGGGGTGAGTGCCTCTTGATTTTGAACTGGAGGACAGAGCCATCCTGCCCAGCTACCTTCAGGCTGATGTGGTCATTCTCTGCCTTCATTCCCTTCTTGGGCTTCTGGTTGTACGGGCAGGAGCAACACCAGACCAGGCGAGTCATGCTCTCAGGCCCCCTGCTCTCCTACCACAGCTGCTCACAGGATGGTACTTTACAATGTTCTTTTTAATATTCTATTTCATTCCTTCTCAAACTCTATTAACTTCCTGGGGTTATTAATTAAGCTTATGCATAACTCCTCAAGGTTAGCCACAATTTGTTGTGATCCACACAGTCAAAAGCCTTTGCATAGTCAACAAGGCACAGATAGTCATTCCTCTGGAATTGTCTTTGGCCAAGATCCATCTAACATTAGCTATAATATCCCTCGTACCATTGCCTCTTCTAATCCCAGCCTGCACATCTGATAGTTCTCTGTTGATGTACTGTTTCAGTTGATTTTCGATAATTTTCAGCAAGATCTTGTTTGCGTGTGATATTAGTGATATTGTTAAATAATTTCCACAGACTGCCAGGTCACCTTTTTTTGGAATAGGAATAAATATAGATCTCTTCCAGTCAGTTGGCCAGGTGATTGTCCTCCAGGTTTCTTGGTACAACCTGGTGAGCACGTCCAGAGCAGCATCTGTTTGCTGAAATATGTCAATCGGTATTCCATCAATTCCTGGGGCCTTTTTTTTTTTTGCCAATTCCTTCAGAGCAACGTTCAAGTTCAATTCCTCCTTCATCACCATTGCCTCTTGATCCTACGCAGTTTCATGAAATTTTCTGTCAGCCAATTCTTTTTGGTCCAGTGACTCCATGTACTTCTTTCACCTTTTTTTGATGCTTCCTGAGTCATTCAACATTCTGCCTGTAGCACCCTTAAGTATTGCAACTCGAGGTTTGAATTTGTTCTTCAGTTCCTTCAGCTTAAGAAATACTGGGTGTTGCAACAATGAATGAATGGAAATCCAAAATCTTTGTAAATGTTAATTGAAATTAATTTAAAAAAAGGAAAAAAAAGAAATACTGAGTGAGTTTTTCCCTTTTGATTTTCCAAATTCAGTTCTTTGCACATTTCGTTATAATACTTTTATTTGTCTTCCTGAGCTGCCCTTTGAAATATTCTATTCAACTCCTTAACGTCTAGATTTTTTCCTTTGCTTTGGCTTCTCGACACTCTAGTGCAATAATTAAGTCTCTTCTGACACCCATCTCAAGTCTTCTTCCCCCTCAGTCTTTGAAAGGACTTTTTGCATTCTTCATAGATTATATCCCTGATAACCTCACACAGCTCAACTGTACTTTACTCATTAATGTTCAAGACCTCAAACCAGTTCCTGAGATGGTTTTTAAATTCTGGTGGGATACACTTAAGGTCACATTTTGGTTCTTGTAGATTTTATTTTCTTAGTTTCAGTTTGAACTTGCATATGAGTAACTAGTTGTTGGTCCGTTCCACAATCAGCATCTAGCCTAGTTTTCACAGCTGATATTCAGCTTTTCCATCGATTTTTTTTCTGCAGATATAGTCAATCTGATTCCTGTGTAGACCATCAGGTGAAGTCCATGTGTATAGTCGCCATTTATTTTTCTTATAAAAGGTATTTGCAGTGAATAGGTAATTGATTGTACACAATTCTATCATTTTGGGAACCCCAGAGTATGTAACTGTGTACATGCAAAACCTATACTTGGACCAGGAAGCGGTCCTCAGAACAGAGCAGGGAAACACTGCATGGTTCAGGATCAGGAAAGGTGTGAGTTAGGGATGCATCCTGTCTGCATACCTTTTCAATCTTTATGGAGAACATATCATTCAGGAGGCTGGACTTTATGAGGAAGAATGTGGCATTAGGATTGGAGGAAGACTCATCAACAGCCTGCATTATGCAGGCAACACAAGCTCAACATCAAGAAAACAAAGATCCTCACCATAGGGCCAATTGGTAGCTTCATGATAGACAGAGAACGGATTGAGATTGTTAACAGTTTCAGCTTGCTTGGTTCTACAATTAACACTCTTGGCACCAGTAGTCATGAAATCAAAGATAAATTGCATTGGGAGAATATGCTGTCAGGGACCTCTCCAGAGTACACAAGAGCAACAATGTCCGTCTAGAGACTATGGTGAGCTTGATATGGGCCATGGTCTTCGCATTTACTTGCTATACATCAGATAATGGACAATGACTAAGGATGATATAAGAAGAATTGATGCTTTTGAGTTGACTAATGATGATAGAAGAAGAATTGATGCTTTTGAGTTGCGGTGCTAGAGAAGAATGCTAAACACACTGTGGACTGCCAGGATAACAAACAAGTCCATGTTGGAGAGGACAAAACCAAGTTGCTGGAGGCAAGGATTTTGAAGCTCTGTCTCACATACTTTGGGCATCTGGCCAGGAGGGACCATACCTTGGAGAAGGACATCATGCTTGAAATGGTAGAGGGACAGCTCAGGAGAGGAAGACCCATGATGAGATGGATTGACTCAGTGACTGGAGAAACGGGATTATATCTGTTGGGGATGAAGAAATAGGCTCAGAATAGGGCAGGACTCAGAACTATTATACATAGGGTCACTATGAGTCACAGGTAACTCAACAGCACATAACAACAAAATGCATAATTCTAAGGAGTGAGGAAAGGAGCCCTGGTAATATATGTAGGGTTGTGAACCATTAGATTGACTGTTCGAACCCACCAATGACTTCATAGGGGAAGACAGGCAATCTCCTCCTATAAAGATTTACAGCCTTCAAAGTCCAGTGGTAGGTTGTTGAGTCAGAATCAACTTAATAACAGTAGGAAGGAGCTCTGGGGCAGAGTGGTTAAATGCTCAAGAACTAATTGAAAGGTAGATGGAAAAGGTGGGGCAGTCTGTTTCTTTATAGATAGAGCCTTGGAAACTCTGTGGAAGGGTTCTACTGTGTCCCATGGGGCCTTTATGAGTCAGGTGTTAAGAAGAATGGAATGTGACCAGGATGGTACCAACTAGAGCAGCATTGTCTGCCCCTCTACAGTGTCTTCTAAGAGCTGTTAAGAGTCAGATGTTCGCTGCGGTGGCTGCGACCCTAGCCAGGTTAGAGAGTGAGGCCCTGTCGGCTGGTCTGGGCGGCCTGGCCCCGCGCCCTAAGGCCTAATGTGGCTGCAGCAGCGGTTTAAGGGGTTGCTGGCGGGCCGCCGTCTCCTTTGCCTGCTCTTCTTCTGGTTTTGCTCCTCTGATTTGCAGGCTCCGGGGTGCTGCAGGCGGCGAGTGGCCTGCATTTGCTGTCCTGAGGCCCACGGCGATTCGGGGCGCCGCCCAGCCTGCCGCCTGCCTGGAGGAAGCTACCTGGGCCTGGCGTGGCCTCAGGGAGCGCGGTGAGGCTGTGCCACTGGGCCCCGGCGTACTGGTCCTGGTGGCCAACGGCTTTCTGGCCCTGGACTTGACCACCACCGACTCTGAGTGACCCCCAGGGAGCCGGAGCGCCCTGTGTGGCGCCGGACTTTGTGCCTCTTGTGCAGCTGTGCCGACTCAGCGCGCTGGCTGAAGCTGGGGAAGCCGTGCTGCTCTTGCAGGAGGTCCTGCTGCGCCAAATACGCTGCCTGCAGCTCAGGCTCCAGGGCTCGGGGCAGCAGCTGCTGTCCCTGCGCCCTCACCGGGGCCGGATGTGCCTGCGTGCTGCTTAAGGAGGACTTCCTGGCTCACCCGGACCACCCTCATGTCTACCTGCAGCAAATCCAGCTCAACAACCCCATGGAGCATGTAGCGGCCCTATAGACCGTGGGGGCTCACCGTCGGCCCAGCCCCCACGGCCCTCGCCAGCACGCTGGAGAAGGTCGGAGACCATCAGTTCTTGCTCTACCTGGGCCTCTCTCCGCCTTTGTCCTCGGGACTGGTGCATCTGGTAGTGGTGGACGCCAAAAAGCTCTTGAACAGGCTCCAGGTGTCTTCCAAGACACAACTGGATGAGACAGTGCTATGGGTGGTCCAGATCTCCAGCCCCATGAACCCCCAGGTGCTCAAGACTAAAGCAGAGAAGGAGCTCAGAACACTCCAGGACTTGGCCTGCAAAGAAATGCTGGAGCTCCTAGAGATGCTGGCAAATGAACTGCTTCGGGACCACCAGCGCCTCTGGGCCCAGCCCTTTAGTTCAGGTATCACCCAGCAGGCACCAGGGCCTGTTTTAGGCACCTGGGATACAGAAGTGAATGGAATGAAGTCCCTATTCTCATGGGGCTTGCTTCAGTTCTTTTAGGAAGATAGACAGATGTTAGAAAAGAACATTTGTTCCAGAGTGGAAATGAAGATCACGGACACGCACATACCATCCAGCCTGACTGTGAACCTGATGCTTTGCTACATGTTCTCCTGCTCCCCAGCCCAGCTGCTCAGCCCTGCCCTGAGTGACCAGGAGCAAGACCAGATGGAGTCTACACACTCCACTACAAAAATCAATGTTTCAGTGGCCACGCCACCATGCACTCTGAGAATCTCTGGCCCGCGCGGATGTCCACAGTCCAGCAGATCCTGCAGCTGTCTGACCTGTGGAAGCTGACCTTGCAGAAGCACGGCTGCAAGGGGCTGGTGAAGGGGGGTGCCCCAGGCATCATGCAGGGCATGATAATCAGTTTCAGCGGGCTACAGGTCACCAAGAACAACCTCCAGTTCCACACTGACCCCGAAGTGCTGCACAACAGTTACTCTCTGCACGGCATCCACTACAAGAACAACCGCATCAACCTGGCCGTGCTTGCCGACACCAAGGGCAAGCCCTACCTGCCTGTGTCGGTGGAGTAGCGCGGCCAGCCTATCAAGATCTACGCCTGTGAAGCTGGCTGCTTGGATGACCCCATGGAGCTGACCTCGGCGCCCCGGGGCCACACGTTCTCCATCATGGTGATGCAGCTCATCGGGCCACTGCTCGACATCTGCACCGACCTCATGCACCTGCAGGACCTGGGGCACATACTGGACCTCAAGGCCATCCTGGCCCACTACGAGCACCTAGCCCAGCAGGCCTTCCTCTTCTGGTTCAATGTGGCCTCCCTCATCACTCTTTTCCATCTCTTCTTCCTCTTCAAGCTTATCTATGAATACTGCAGGCTTGGAGCCAAGCCTTTCTTTCGGAGTAAGGAAGATAACAGTGTCTGAGTGAACGAATGTCTGCTCTCAGCCACCATTTACACAAGACGTTCAGCATGAACCATCCTGCTGCTTCGAACAAGGGATCCTCTGAAAGCCACCACCCTTTTGAGGTGCTTTGAGGTGGGAAACCAGTGATTCCAAGTGTTTGTCGACCTTTAAGAGTTTGTGACGGAAGGAAGTGGAGTGTGCAGTAGGGAGCAGGGCAGGAAAGGCCAGTGGACATTTTATGAACTTTCGGCTCAATAAAATGAAGCTGTATGGAAAATTAAAAAAAAAAAAAAGAGTCAAGAGGTTCAATGTACTACTCTAATCAGTCGTGAGGACACCAAGAACTGAACCCTCCTCTTTTTTTTCTGTTCTTTTTTCTTTTTCTTCCCTTTTTTTTTTTTAACTGCCTCTCTTATGTATTAATTAGATGTCAGGAGAAAAGGAAACGTCTGGGTAAGCCTCCCAATGGATTTCTGGAGATGCATTTGTGATTTTCTAAGTTTATGGGATGGAGAAGACACTTTACCACAATGCAAACCAAATGGATTTTTATTATTAAAAATACTAAAGAAAACAGTTTTGTTTTGATATAGACCCTCTGCAGATGAACTGCAAATGGAAGGCTGTGCCTGAGGTGAGGCTTTGGATCCGTAATACCAAGGTTTACAGGATGCTGGTTGTGGTTTTTGTTGCCCTCTGACAAATTCCAAACACACAGATGACTCGAAAAAATTCAAACTCATAAATTACCGTGAAGTCGGACGCCCCCTTAAAGCTGACACTCTAGCAGATTTTCCTCAGCTGTAAAAGGCACAAGAGGAGAATGTCCATCTTCCCTCAGAGAGCTGCCACCAGAGCTCTATATAGACAACTTGTTATAGACAACCCATGGCTGACTCTTCAGTGAGTTTTTAATCGCAAGGGAGGAGACTGTCCATCTTTCTCCCGCTGAGCAGCTGGTGGATTCGAACCACATCCCTTTGCAGTGGCTTCACAATTCCCTCCCACAAAGCCACCCTTAATGGACCAGCTTTTCTTAATTGTGAACAGCCTCTTCTATCTAAATGCATGCAGTGTTGTTGGTCACCAGGTCACTCTTGACATTATGAGCTTGGTTTATTCAACCAATGGCTAGGCGAATTTATAAAATTAGTTCAAGCCAATATCATGCTCCCACTTTGAATAGGTTTGCTGTTAGGGAAGCCTTTATTACTCAACGTGTGGTAATTAAACAGGAATCACCTTTCTGGGGAGGTTTCACTTACATCTTTGCGAAGGAACAAGAAGAAAGCCAGGTGTAGTTGTTCCCGTTCACAAGGTCCAGAAATGAAGCTGTGATGTCGCACCTGAAAAATGACTAATGATATTCTGGAGTCTTCACTATGACACAGCCCATGTGTGTTCATAATGTTCTTTTCAGGATGGATTTCATTCCTTCTTAAACTTTAAAAATGCCAAAAGTCACTTTCAGTGACTTGAAAAGGATTAGTAATCAATCAGTAGTCAGCTTAATAAAGAAAACACAACACTGAATACCTTAAAAGCTAAATAGTATTTCTATTTAAATTAATCTTCAAGAAAAGTATGTCGGTATTGCCAAGTTATCAGAGAAAGCTTGCAAATTCATTACCTGTACCCCCACTGGTTTATTTGATGAGGTCTTTTATAAAACACATTTGGTAAATAGAGGGATTCGATGCATCTTTACTTAACAGAAAGTCTAATATCATCACACCTCTCCTCCAAATCTACGGTCTAATCAGATTTTTAAAAAAACAAAAACAAAAACAAAAAAACACACCACAAAGAACCTCGCAGGCTACTTGGCATGAAAATTCACGTTTTATTTCTATTTTACAAAAATCTTCATTTTACGGTGTACAGTTTAGAAAAATACAGCGCATTCATGTCCATGTACTCTACTGGGAGAAAAGCCCAAAAGCTTGGCCCTACTTCATGCATACACAATGCACTAAGCATTAATACATTTGCACAACAGAAAAAGCGCTTCAACCCTTCAGCCTCCTCCTGCCATAAAGACCGCACTACACACCAGATATTTTAACTTCACCTGAACAGGGCAAACTTACAAAGTCTAAGAAAATCATTCCTTCTCTGAGGACTTAAACGTTTTTATATTCTAATCATATTTCTTTCTTTCCTCTTAAGATTGTCTTCCTTCAAAGCGTCCAGAAAAGGGGAAGGTTGCCTGATTTTCACAGCAATCAAAAGATGCATTAATGACATCTACAAAATACACAAGGAAGGGGGAAAGAGTCGATTGTTGCATCCATAGGACTAGAGACAGGAGCAAAAGTAACCTGAAAGTTTGCTAATTTTATTCTAAGACTGCAGCCGAGACACCGAAGCGCTGGCGGCGAATCCAGGTGGGTCTGCGGCTCGGGCCCGGCACCTGACGCCCTAATTCGCCATCTGGAAGGGCTCAGGCTGGAAGCCTAAGAGCCTCTGACCATAGGGATCGCTGTCGCCCGGTAGCTTGGTGCTTGCGAAAGGGAGGTAGTGGTCGCGACCAAAGTGCTCACAGTGGAAGTTGAGCCAGTCCCGCTCGGAGCCGAACCGTTCGGCCTCGGCCAGGATGCGCGTCAGAGCCATGATGTAGCTCAGCGCCATCTGCAGGGTCTCGTACTTGGAGAGCTTCTTGTCTTGGCCCCACTGCGGGACCACGCGGCGTAGGCGGTCAAAGGCCGTGTTAAGTCCCTGCATCCGGCGCCGCTCGCGCGCGTTGGCAGCCAGGCGCCTGCGCGCTGCGCTCTCCAGCCGCTCGGGAGCGGCGCACGTGCCCGCGCACTCGGCACCAGCCGCACACGGGGGCGCGACGCGCTCTCCCGCCGCTGGGCAGCCGGATTTGCAGGATTTCATGATGTGCGCGGCCTCGAGGCCACCGACCCTCACCCGGAGCTCCCCCGACCGCCCAAGACCCAAGTGTGTGCGGGTCTATCGAGCCGCGTCCTAAGTCGTCCTTAGCCAGAAAGTTTCCAACGGAGCAGCTCACGTGGGATCAGTTCACAGTGGGGATTGCGGGGCTCGACCTTCTGTCCTATTGGGTAACCAGGCTGCGGATCTCTCCAGTTGCCCAAATTCAGGGATAGCTGAGATGTCTAGGAGCAAGTCATTCTTCCAAAGTGAAGTTGAAAAAAGAAAAGGGAATTTTCGTTCGGTAAAGTCGGGTCTGGCTGAATCTGGGAAGGCCTTTCCCGTCTTCCAAGACAGCCTTGAACTTTTTCAAGAAGCTGTGTGCATCCTTCCCCGAAGCTCCAAGGGGCAGGAGCGCTGTTCGCTCAGTAGCTGTCGGAGAGTGCTGGGTGAATCTTTGAGGAGGATTTATAACCGAGGGCTGAGGCTGAAACAGGTGGTGGCAGGTGGGCGGGCGTCCCTCGGCCTCCATCTCAGCACCTTCCTACCCTGGGAACTGCGGGGGGAGGGGGACCACGCGCAGCAAAATCCTGACATTACAGCCTTCATCTGTTGAAGCTTCTCCAAAGCTATGTCTGTCCGGCACTAACTAACGCACCATCTGGAGTGGCCTGGTTGTCCCCAAAAGAATAACAAAGTGGGGGGTGAGGGCATCCTCCCATCCGTGGACAGTTTACATATTTTAAAAAACTTGAACAGGATTTTTAAATCGTTAGAAATCTTTTGTGCATAAATGTTACTCTTGGAATTGTGGGAAGTATCAGAACTTTGTTTATGAAAATGAGACTTTTGCAAAATATGTGACAACTTTTCATAATGTTGATAATATACTGACATTTTATTTTAGCTAATAAGTAAATTGGACTCATTTAGTCTGTCTCATGATTTTGCAGACTTGGAAAATGTGCAAATATTTTTACTGTTTTCTTCAGGATAATTTAATATGTATCAAATTATATATTAAGGTGTAGTTTGAATAAATGTATATAATACTGATTATACAGTTGAATCACATATCATTAGATACTGAGGCAAATTAATTCCGTATTTATACTCCATTGCTTCTGACACAGATTCATCAATCTTGGAGAACATACATTGAGGTGATAAATAATGCACAAAATTTAAACATCTAAGTAATTTGCGAGATTTTTTTAAACATTCCTAATGGAGGATTCCCCCCCCCCATCACAAAGCAATAAGTATTTTATTCGACTTGGATGGCTTCAGTTGTATCAGCCCTGCCCAGAAACAATATAACAAAGCACTGATGTTAATGATCTGATTTCTACAGAGAAACCATAAATTTTATTTTTTTTTTCATCTCTGCTCGCTTCTAGCTCTTGAGGAGTGAAGGGTACAGACATCAGGAAAAACAAGTATGAAATTCCTCTTTTAGAAATACAAATTGTGTCATCATTATTCTCAGATACTGTTTCAATTATCAGCAAGCTCTCGCAAATCAGGAATATTTCCACCATGACTTGTCTCCCCCATCACTGCCCCAGACTGTCACCTATTGTCACTACCCTGACTCCAAGCCCTGTCTTCCCATAAATAGTTGATTAAACCTCAGCTGAAGCAATGGCAATGAAATGAAGTTGAATAACATGAAGACAATAGGATGCAATTGAACATTAATGAACTCCAGCGTAACAGATGTTGAACACAGGCTGCATGGAGCCACTCATCTCAGTTACTCCGGGTCCTAACGTCTTGGTCAAAAACAACAGTTCTGTGATGGGAAAGACTATGTCATGTAAATGTCAAAAGCAGTGTTTTAGTTTTCATAAGAATCTACCCCATTAATGTTACTGTTTCCCATCTTCATGGATTTCACCTCTTTCACCAAGAAGTCCTCCTTGTGCTTCTCTTGTACCAAAACATACTACTGTGCCTTTGTTCTGGGCACTGTTACCCAAAGTGCTGACAAAGTGCTAATGAGTTGTATGCTCTTGCAAACCAGCATCAGTGCTGGTGAGCTTCGAATCTGTGCACCAAGAGCTTTAAACACACAACTTGAAGAGAAAGGAAAGTATGCATGCAACATGGCTCGGTGAGACCTTGGACCAGCAGATGTCTAAGAAGGAATGATTACTGTGCAACAATGAATCAATGAAAACCCAAAATCTCTGTAAATGTTCATTAAAACTAATAAAATTTAATAATTTAAAAAAAGAAGGAATCATTAATCTGACAATAGGGCCTTCAAGTTCATATGGTAAACATTGCCCCAATGTATTCTAAGGAACATCAGTCCTACAAAGATGTTTCTGGGTAGAAAGCCCCACAGTTAAATATATTTGAGGAGCTCATCTGCCATCATGGAGGTTCATGAAACAAAATTGGTCTGTTAAAGGTTATGAGAAGCCCAAGAGCAAAGAAACTATTGAATCCACATTTCCTATATCTTTTGGATACAGAACCCGTTTCCATAGGATTATCTATTAACCCTGGGACACTTTTTTTTAACTTACTCCATTATTTTCCACTGGTTCTATGGAGAAGGAAACTGATGTCCAGAGACTAAATATCCAAAGGCAGTAAGTTAGTGATCAAATTAAAGCAAGGAGTCAAATCTTCTAGGACCTTTGATTTTTAGAAACGTGAAAATTATGGCTTTCACTTCATATAAGCCCTTCATTTGACAAGAGGGTAATTGAAAGCCTCCAGGGACTTCCTAATGTCAGACAAGTTATTAAGCAACAACAGCAGGAATAATGAAAATGTTTGTTTAAAAATCACTGGTACTTATTTTCTAAGCCCAGGGTCTCCTATTGGTGGCCTAGTGGTGAACTGTACTGCAGTCTCGATAGCTCAAGGTTCAAATGCACCAAATGGCCTCTAGAAAACTGGGCAATCTGTTCCTGTGTGATTGACTGCCTCTGAAAACCTGCTGGAAAGTCAGCTATGAGTCAGCTCCATGCCACAGTACACAACAATACCACCAAGACAGTGCCTGCTGCCATGTCTATAAAATGTAGACAAGCATCATTTTACTGTTCTTCACATTATTGTGCTTCACAAGTATGATACTATTTCTAACTTTTAGATTTGTGGCAACAAATTGAGCATTTATACTTGCGTCATTTTCCAGTCACCCATTCTCACTCATAACTCTGTTACAGTTTGGTAAATCTCACAATATTTCAAACTTTTTTATAATGCTACTGCACACGTAGGGAGCTCTGGTGGCTTAGTGGTAAGAGGCTCCACTGCAATCCCAAAGGCATGTGGTTCGAGGCCACCAGCTGCTTTGCAGGAGAAGGATGGGCAATCTCCTCCCTGATGATTTACAGCCTCTAAAAACCTGTGGGAGGTTCAGCTATAAGTTAGTTCCAACTCAACAGCACATAATAACAACAATATAGTGTAAGTATAACTTTTATATGCACTTAAAAACAAAATATTTCACTGTGAACTCACAATATCTGTGCCTGTAATGAGTTCTTAGTGAATAGCTGACTGAATGGACAGAAAATAAATTAGATAAATGGCAGATACTGATTAGAATAATTGCATTCCTAGGGAATAAGCCATACAAATTATTTATATTCCCTGACTTAACAACGAACACAAACTAGCTCGCTCCTTGTATTAAATGCAGAGTGGACTCTTCTTTAACAATAATGACATCCATAAGCCTCTGAATAAAATGAACATGCATGCCAGACTAATTTCTGCACTCTCTCTTTTGAGGGTGTGATCCTAACAGGTGAATTGAGAGTTACTGTCTAGTAATCAGCTAGAAATAAAAATAGACACAAGTGGAGGGAAGGAAAATAAGATAGTATGTACAGAAAAGTTAAAAAACATATCTCCAACAACAAAACTTGTTGCTGTCAAGTTGAAACCAACTCATAGCTGACCTCCCAAAGGTTTTTGGAGGCTGTAAATCGCATGGGAGGAGACTGTCCCTCTTTCTCCAGCAGAGCAAGCTGGTGGCTTCGAACTGCCATAGGCTTCGCCTTCGGGTTTCAGGGCAGCTCCTCAAGGACTATTGTCACCAGAGATCCCTGAACATACAGGAGCAGGGGAAAGAGAGAAATAGTATTTCTGAGAAATAAGGTCAGTGGCTGAAAATTATTACATAAAATATGCGGAATCAACTCAAGGATAAATACTCCTTTGTCGTCTAAAGCCATACTGAATATCTAAAATGGAAAAATCTTAAAAGATACAAACCATTAAAAGAGAGGAAAATACTTGCATAAAAAGAATTAATTTTTAAAATACAAAAAAGAAGTATTCTTCCTGAAATTTACAAACAAATAAGTAAAATAAATAATGGAGTTACATAACGGAGGAGATGGGAGTTGAGAGACTCCAGGACATCTCCCAAAAAAGCTGAGAGAAGTCAACAAAGGGCAAAAGGATGGAACGTGGAATTCTATTTATATATTGTAATAAAGACAACAAGTGCAAATGTTAAACATTTGGTAACTTTCTCTTCGTGTGTTTTTTAATTGTGATTTGAGTGAAAGTTTACAACACAAATTGGTTTTCCATTCAATCATTCACACACATTTTATGACACCAATTGTATAGTCAATCGGTTTACAATATATGATGTATTATTACTTCCTGTTGTTAGTTGTCCACAAACCATTATTAGGTAGGGGTGGACAAACACAAAAAAGAATAGGTGTTATCAAGGAAAGAAAAGTAGCGTCTTTCCTCTGCCCCCTACTGCTCAACTATCCTGGGAAGGTAAAACTCAGAACACGAAACCAAGCCCATTGCTGTCAAGACAATTCTGACCCTGTAGTACAGAGTAGAACCGCCCTATAGGCAATAGTCTTCACAGAGGTAGAATACCATATCCTTCTCCTTCAGAGTGGCAGGTAGATTTGAACCATTAACCTTTTTGTCAGAAGTCAAGTGATTAGCCACTGTGCCACCAGGACTTCTCCACAAAGCACACAGGGGTACAGTAACTAAAAGGAGAGAGAGATTAGTAATGAAGTCAAGAAAAAAATGAAAAGATTGGAAGTCCTTGTCTCAGTACCCAGACATGACAACTCACCAAAAGTGCAGACTTCATAAAGGGTCATGAGCCTTCAATCCCTATTCATTTCATACAGCACCTAAGAATTCCAGTTTGGCACTTTCTGACTTTGTTTCTAGGGGCCATTGTCTAATGGATTTGCATGATTAGGATTCTGCCTTCACTCCTTTTGCTCATGGCTTTTTTAAAGCTATTGGATTTTACAGAATCAGTTTGGCAACAGAACAAAATGGTGCCTAGTCCTGCACCACCATGCTTGTGCCCACTGTTACAGACACTGTGTCAATCCACCTCATTGAAGGTCTAAGCATGACGTTCTTTCTCCAGAAACTGGTTACTTCTAATAACAGTTCTAAAGTATTTGAGATGAGGTCTCACCATTCTCATTTCAAATGAACATTCTGGCTTCCCCTCCCCGCCCCCTAGAGAGATTTTTTCATTCTTCTGGGAGTCAAGGTGTATTCGCAGCCTTCTCTTAAATGTAGCTAAATATAATCTTGGAGTCAGTTTTGAGCCTGAAACTTCCATGAGCTGTCTGTGTGCTCTTGGATAATTTCTTCCTCCTCTTTCTCTACTTGCCAAATGAGAATCTCAATACTTCAGAGGGTCGTGTTGTTGTTAGTCATCAAGTTACTCTGAGTAGAAACTGCTCCAGAGAATTTTCAAAGATTTGACTTTCAGAAGCAGAACCTCGTATTGTTCTCTCCAGAGCCTCTGGGTCGGTTTGAAATGTAAACTCTTCAGCTCACAGTTGAGTGTTTAACCATTGTGTGGCTCCAGGACTCTGATGTTTGTTGTTGTTGTTGTGTAGCATAGAGTCAGAAGCGACTCATCGACTCATCGCTGACCCTCGGGTGAGTTTTCAAGGCAGTTAATCGCTCAGGAGGCGGCCAGCAAGATGGCGCCTTCCGTGATGTTGAGCTCTTTCTCTCGGCTGTTGACCCCGGCCCGGCTCCCGAGCAGCCTTTCAGTGAGGTCCAAGTTTTACCTTCATGAACCACGAAATAGCAAACCTAATTGGGTGAAAGTTGGACTGACCTTGGGCGCTTCAGCCTTCTTGTGGGGCTATCTAATCAAACAACACAATGAAGATGTTCTAGAGTATAAACGAAGAAATGGATTGGAGTAAACTACTGAAAGATAGTTCCATACAGAGATTACATCAGTTCCTCTGGACTCGGTAACCTTGCGATTGTAAATGAGAAAGAAAAGAGTTGTATGTGGATATAGATTGTAATTTTTTGTGTTATATTGTTAAATGAACAAATAAAAATACTTCAGAAAAAAAAAAAAAAAGATTTCCCATCCTTCTTCTGTGGAGCAGCTGGTGACCTCAAACTGTGCATCTACAGAACTGCAGCACAGCGTCTTGTATCTGTAAAAGGCTTTAACTTACACCTGAGAAAGTGTCTCTTTAAATTAGAGCTATTATCATGTAATCTGAAGGCACTTGTGGGGAGCCCTGGTAGTGCAGTGGTTAAGCAGTTGACTGTTAACTGAAAGGTCAATGGTTCAAACCCACTAGCTGCTCCTCAAAAGAAAGATGTGGCAGTCTGTGTTTGTGAAGCCTTGGAAATGCTGTGGGACAATTCTGCTGTGACCTATAGAATTGAGATGAGCAGTAATCTGTGCCAATGGGGTTTTCATTTTGGAGTTGCTTGTGGTACAAATGGTTAAGTGCTCAGTTGCTAACCTAAATGGTTGATGGACTCTAGTTCAACCAGAGCTGCCTTGGAAGCCAGGCTTCGTGATCTGCTTTTGAACACTCAGCCTTTGACATGGAATGCAATTCTCTTCCGAAATACATGGAGTTGCCATGAGTAAAAGTCCACTTGACAGCAACAGGGAAGAAAATAACATGTTCAGTAATTTCTACCAGTGATAGTAACAATGATTTCTATAGATTTTTAATTTAATGAATAGTTATGAGTCCCTTTTCATGTAAAGCTAGAAGGTGCTTCATAATGTGAATCTCAATTTAACATTTATAACTGAGTGACTTAGGGTAACTTACTTAGCTTCTTACCTCCTTGTAAAACAAGATGAACAAAAGAATTCTAAAAAGAGCTCAGGCTGCATGGGTACAGCCTTATCTGACCTCTACTATTGTCACAAAGGGGACTTGTCCCCATCAACAACATCCACAATACAAAACCAATTTCCCTGGGGCCAGACATGTCTCCCGTGTTCCTATGCCTCTTCCTACTAATTCCAGCACCAATCTCACTACTCTACTGAGTCTGAAATCCATTATAATAGCTCACAGAGCACATGGATATGATTTATGAGTTTCATTAGGGAAGTCAAAAGGCTGTAGTTCCAGTTGGTAGGAGGGTATTCAGTCAGGACAGGTGCTGAAATGTGCTAGTAGGCCCCTCAGCCTTCCATCTCATGTATTTAGACTGTTACAAAGCTCTTAGTCCTGTCAATTATGGCTCGCTTTCCAGGCCCCCAGCGAGCTTGGGCATAGGCTCTTAGCTCTAGTTCCGTGGGTTAGCAGTCCCAACTTCAGCTCTGTCTTGTGTCAGGTCTCTGGTTCTCTGCTGCTGCTGCTGCTTCTATTGCGCAGGTCCCAGTCTGTGCGTTGCAGAAATCTTTGACCTTGAACAACACACATTCTACATTCTCTGCTTTTTCTTTGCTGGTGATAAGATGCCCCAAATCTGCCACTGAATCTGCACAGTTTAGTGGAGAGACTAACCAATCACCTTGTGGATAGGCTTACACATCCTATCTATCCATCCATACAGCCAAGTCAAAAAATCAATGGCTAGGAAAACCATTTTGAATAATAAACCCTTGACACCACAAGATTCTGCCTCATAGAATGAATGTGAAGATGAAATTACACTATTAAATGCTTTAAGTAAAACATTTAGAAATAAGCCTAGCACACAATTTAAATGCATGCATGTCCTTCCTTACTGAAAGTAAGGAGGACTTGTAGACCTTGCTGCAGAAGATCAAAGACTACATCCTTCAATATGGATTACACCTCAACATTGTAAAAACAGAAATTCTCACCACTGAAACAAAAGGCGACACCATGGTAGATAGGGAAGATTGACAATGTCAGTGACTTCATGGTACTTGGATCCTTAATCAACACACTTTGTACCAACAGTAAGGAGATCAGGAGATGTATTGCATTAGGAAAGTCTGCTGTCAGGGGTCTCTTGAAAACACTGGAATGGAAAGTAATGATGTCAGTTTGGGGATTAAAGTGTGCCTGCCTAAGGCCAGGATCTTTTCAATCACTTCCTATGCATCTGAGAGATGGCAAAGAATAAGAATTACAGAAGAAGAATTGATGCCTTTGAGTCACGGTATTAGAGAAGAGTAGTGAATAGCCCACGCACGGCCAAAAGAATGAACAGATATGTTTTAGAAAGGTACACCCATAGTATTGCTTGGAGGCAAAGATGACAAAAAAAATACTTTGGGCATGTTGTTAGAAAAAGCTATTTCTTGGAGAGGACATATTTGGAAAGATGGAGGGTCAGTGAAAGACAGGGAGACCCTAAGCTAGATGGATTGACACAGTGACTGCTGCAATGGGATTGAATATGTCAGAAATTATGTTACAGGGTAGGACAGGGTTCTGATCTGTTGTTCATTGGATCACTATGAGTTGTACTTAACACACTATCCCCTAACAACAACCACTTATGTGCTGTGTGAACAAACATACTAGTCTCTTGAAATTATCCAAAGTGTAGAATAACCACCTTTCCTTCTGCCCATTTTGTTACTTCATTTCCTTACTTTTCAATGCTTGTATTCACAAGTGAGCGGGACAAGGCAGAGACGAGAAAATTAAAAAAATAGTAATAATTCAACCTTTGGGTATACCTGAGCAGTCAGAGCCTGAGATATTAGAAAAAGATTCCAAAGAGCTGCTCAGTGAAAATCTTCACTGTTGTTGTTAGTGGTCTTCTAGCGATTTCCAACCCTTGCATGCAGAGAAGAACCATTTTATAAGATTTTAAAGGCTATGGCCTTCAAAAAACAAATCAGCTATCTAGGTCTGTTTTCCAAGGCACTCTGGTGAGTTTTAAAACACCAACCTTTACGGTTAGTAGCCAAGTATTTAACTATCTGCAGTACGTGGGGAACAGCAAATTTAGTGGTTTCTCTAGAGTTGGAAGTTCAATTTTACAAGTCCAGACACTTTCTTAAAAGTGTTACTTTGTAAGGAATACTTCCTTGGTGGCATAATAGTTAGCTCTCAGTTGTTAACAAAAACACTGACTGTTCAAATCCACCCACCAAATTCAAGAGAAAAAGACTTGGCAATCTGCTTTCATAAAAGATTCCAGCCTCAGCTTACTAGTCTGATAGTTTGTTATTGTTATGTATCATCGAGTGAAACCAACTCATAGCTGACCTTCCAGTGGGTTTTCTGGGACATTAAATCACTAAGAGGAGACTGCCCATCTTTCTCTTGTAGAGCAGCTGGTGGATTCGAACTACAAGGCTTTGTGCTTCTCCTTACTTCTAAGTCATCAGAGTCTGGGGGAATTCCTTAAACTATGTCCTTTCATCACCTTTCAAACCTGGAACTGAAAGCTCCCCCATGACCCAGATTCAGACCAAACAATACACAGACCTGTAATGTGATCAAATAACACCAGGCAAGAACATGCTCCTTAAAAGCATCCACTCAAGGTCAAATGGGCACCGTATGTCTAAGGATATAGCTCAGAAGACAGGTTTTGTTGTTAGGTACTGTTGAGTCCAGAAGGTACATAGGGATATGAAAGAAGAGTAAATGGTAATAGGAAACACAGCGGGAAGTGGGCAGAACACTGACATTGTGTTTATAATCAGTGTCACAAAGCACGATGTGTATGAGTTGCTGAGAGGAAAGCCAATTTGATCTGCAAACTTTTACTTAAATCACAATGAGAAGTTTTTGGTGTTTTGGGTTTGGTGTTTCATTTCGTTTTTTTAAGAACAGCCTAGAAAACTCTAAGGGGCTGTTCAACTTGTTCTGCTCAGCACGTGAGTTATGACGAATTAAAATAGACTCAGTACCTAACACCAAAAAAGGAAGGATTTCAGCTGGTCCCACCTCCCTGACCTCATCTCTCACTGCTGTCCCTCCAAAGGCTGCTGCCCCTTGTCTAGGCCCAACCTCACCCCACTTTTAAGGCTTCTTCAATAGTTGCTCTTTTGGCCTACAGTGAAATCCCCTTATCATCCAGCTCCCATTTCACTTGATGCTTTATTTCCTTTGTTTGCAAAGCCCAGAAATTCAGTAATTTCCTTAGCCTAACTGTATCCCCAGAACCTAAGATCATGCCTGTATACAATAGAAGCACAGGAAATACAGGTTGAAAGGAAAAAGAAGAAAGGGAGAACAAGAGAGCTGGGAGGTGGCAGCACGCAGGGAATATATATATATATATATATATATATATATATATATATATATATATACACACTGCTGTCTCCCAGCTCTGGTCAATGAGCCCTTTTTAGGGGAACACACGTCCTCTAAGAGCAATGGCAAGAGACCTGCTGCTTCGATGTCTGCTCTGAAATTGTGGTGTCTGCTGTTCTGCACTGAGCAGGTGGCTCACTTTCCCAAAGGGTGGCTCTCGTTCCCATCCAGGTTTCAGGCAGTGCCTGAGTCAGCTCCAGGTAAAAGCCCAGAGGTCTCGGCAGCCAGGCCAGCCGCTACTGTAGACATTGGCTCCCCAAGGGAAGAGGGAGTTTGTTTCCTTTAGTTAGTGCTGCCTTCCCCCCCCCCTTTTCTTTTGTTTCATTATGCAGTTTCAGCAATGCAGCTGAACAAGTTGTTCTAAATGTCCAAATACCTAAGTCTTTGACTCTTAAGCTGTGCTCACAACACTAATCACCTCTCTTTTTGACTCTTACTCCCCCCAGCTTTGTCTGGAAGCTCCACTGAAACCAATCATTTGCCAGCAAATTCACTGAGACGCACGCCAGTATCTTGAGCGTTAAAGTCAAACTGGACTACATGGAGTTTTCGATAATTGCATTTTTTTAGTAGATTGCCAGGTCTTTCTCCTAAGATACTTTTGGATGGACTTGAACCTTTAACCTTTTGGTTATTAGCTGAGAGCCATAACCACTTGTGTCAGATATCACTACCAACCAGAGTCCAAGACGATCTCTAAAATTGGTAGTAATGTGACTAGATAATCCAAAGTTGGAAGTTTTATGAATATATAATCTTTTCTATTATAGCTGATGTTAGATGGAACTTAGCTGAAAACAGGGAATACCAGAAGAATGTCTATCTGTGTTTCATTGATTATGCAAAGACATTTGACTGTGTGGATCATAACAAACTGTGGCTGACTCTGAGAAGAATGGGAATCCCAGAATATTTAATCATGCTAATGAGAAACCTATACTTGGACCAAGAGGCAGTCGTCAGAACAGAGCAGGGCAACACTGCATGGTTCAAAATTGAGAAGGGTGTACGCCAGGAATGTGTCCTATCTCCATACCTTTTCAACCTGTATGCAGAACAGATTATCCGTGAGGCTGGGCTCTATGATGAGAAGTGTGGCATCAGGATTGGTGGAAGATCTATCAACAATCTGTGTTATGCAGATGACACAACCCTGCTCCTGAGGATTCATGGACTTCACTCTTCCTCTGTGGACCACCTCTCCAAATGTATGCCATCCTCATCAGCTTTCTGAAGGTCTATCCTGAGCCTAGCCTGGTTGGCTTTCATATCCTGTGTCAGAGTCTCTAAGACCATTTTTAAGATCATTGATTTGCTGGAAACACTCACAGAACTCATAGATTCTGTTACATTCATAGTTACGGTATACTGCTGCTAAAAGATAAAACTTTGTAAAAGCAAAAGGTGCATAGAGCCAAGTGCAGGAGAGATCGTGTACAAGAGTCCAATTATCCTCTCTAAGTAGAGTTGTATAGACAGTGCTTAAATTCTCCGGCAACAGTATGTGACAGTCTGTCTATATGGAGTACTGCCAAACAGGGAAGCTCATTCAAACCTTAGGGTTGAAAGTTTTAATCGAGATTAGTCACATGGACATGGAAGGAGTATCTGCAAAGTTGACCTTAGTACTCAGTCTCCAGCTTCCTGAGAGGTCAAATGCATGCATTGTGGTTTAAAGTCCTATCACTAATTATAAATTATGAATGATTACATGAAAACCCAATCTGATTTGTAAACTGTGTTAATAAAAAGTGTTTTCAGTGGCCCCTGCTTTCTGGGTATCCTGTAAATGAAGAAGAGCCACAGCCACATACGGTCTATGGGAAGGACCTTCATGATAGCAAATCCTGTCTTGGGGTGGCATAAAATTGCACTTCCAAAAGATTGGAAGTTTAAAAATGTTATTGTTGGCATAGATTACTTGGCATGGTTCAAGGTCCCAGATACACGTAACATTTACCAGACAGAATATTCCTAGGGTTTAGAATTTATTCAGCAGGGGTTAGTTAAGGGACAGACCTTTCTTTGGATTCTGGAGAGTTTAGATAACCCAAGACTCACTGAGCTGATTCCCAAATCCTGGACCCTCACTCTTCTTTCAGAAAGGACTATGGCTCTGTTTAATCTTCCATATACCCCCATGACCCCAAGATCTACCACTTGATTATTTCCATTATAATAGAGTGTCCCACTCCTACTGCTTCACACAATGACAGATTTTTGGAAGTTGGCATCTAAGGCAGCAACGCCAAAGGTGGGGGCTTTGACATTTGCAATACTCCTTTGATTCCAACTCATAGTGATCCCATATTAGGCTTTTGAACACCTCATTTTCAGAAGTTGATCATCAGACATTTCTTCCAAGGCATTTCTGGGTGGATATGAATTTCTCTTGAATTATGAATTAACCTTTCAGATAGTAGCCATGTCCAATAGCATGTGTACCACCCACTGACTCTACTTGCTATGAGAAACATTATACCCAGAGACCTTATGTGGCTGTGGATTCTCTTCATTAAGAGATGATTCAAACAGCAGGGTCCCCAGAAAACATTTTTTAAAACATATGCAAGTATGGGAATGATTATATAAAACATAACACCAATGAAGAAAAGTGTGGACCACACACACAAAAAACTTACTGTGTATGTGAATGAAACACAAAGAATATGAATCATTATAGGTATACTAGTTTTTAAAAAAAATTCATACAAATGCAAGCTGAATTCATATTCTTACAAAAGAGAGAAGGCTGCTCTACCACGGGTGTCACTGAGAGAGAACAGGAAGTGGTGTGTGGATCACAGCAAGTGATGCTGTCAGAAAAAATGACAGCAAAATGACTACAAGAATTAAAACTTTTCTTTAAAACCCCAAATGACTATAAAATTAGGAGACAATGTTTCAATAAAAACTTAGGATTTTGATAAAAATATATCTATAGTTAATTATAAAAACACATTTTTCATTAGTCCAGTTTGCCTATATCAGTACCCTTACAGGGCTAAACTATGCTCATTTCTTTTTTGTTCCAGTGGCAGCTGTCATTATCACCCCGTTACAGAGATGCTCACACTCCAGGCGGGCACTGGTTTATGTTGTTGCTGGAGTGGTGTGTTCAGAGTCATTGACTTTATCAAATTTCTTGCTATTTAAGGAGTGTGGCAATTAGCATTTGTTATATCAAGAACTTTTTTTAGAACAAAGTAGCAGTTAAAAGAAAAGAAAATTTTAAAAGTGCTTCATCTCAATTTCCATTTTGTAAGTATTCACATAATTTAGAAAACTACATTTAAAGGACTACATCAGATTTTTTCTTCCGATAAAAATGTCTCGGGGCCCATCAACAAACAAATGGATAGAGAGGCTGTGATATATTCACACAATGGAAAACTATGCTGCATTAAAAAACAAGGAACTCATGCAATATTATTCAAAATGGGTGACCTTGGAGGACATTATGCTGAGTGAAATATCTCAGTCACAAAAGGACAAATACTGCATGGTGCCACTGTTGTAGAATGGGACTGATATCAGGGTTGAGGAAAGACTGAGAAAAACTGGATAAATTATGTATACTGTATTGAAACAGATGAGGGAGAGAATAATTTAAAAGCGATATATGATAGGGTATTATAGTTATCACAAGAGTCCAGAATTAAGGGTGCATAGTGGAGTGTACCTGGGGCGGTGGAAGGGGTGCAGGGGGATTGTATAACAAAGAAAGAATTTTTCTTTTACTTTTTCAAAGAGAGGAGCAAACTGGGGGCGGGGGGTGGGCAGGGAGAAAAGTGCAACAATGCATAAATGGAAATCCAAAATCTCTGTAAATGTTCATTAAAATTATTAAAATAAAAAATGTTATTGTTGTAATGTGACATCAAGTCAAGTATGACTCATAGCAACCCTATGAACAACAAACCTAAAGCCTATTCTATCCTGTGCCATCCTCACCATCTCTGACACAGTTGAGCCCATTGCTACAGTTACTATGTCAATCTATCATTTTAGGATCTTCCTTTCTTTTGCTGACCTTCTACTTTTACAAGCAAGATGTCCCTTTCCAAGAAATAGCCCCTTCGGACAACACATCCAAAATTGTGAGATAAAGCTTTGCCATCCTTGCCTCCAACCATCAATCTGCCTGTCTTTTTTCTCAAAACACATCTGCTTGTTCTTTGGAAGTCTATAGGATATTCAATACTCTTCTCCAACATCACAACTCAAAGGTGTCTTTGAGTTCTACAAAGGTTCTTCTCTGTCATCCTTATTCACTGTCCAGGTCTCATAGTGACTGAAAAGTGCCTGAATCCGGAATACGGCATCAGGAGACATATACGCAGTGATGTCATTAAGCAGTGTCTTTAAACATTTTAGCTATCCGTTTTTCTTGCAAATCTTTAAGTTGCTATTTTGAAATTCAAGAACCAGTCTCCACTCCCTGAGACACTCATCATTCTTGGAATGATTTCTCTGACAAAGTTCTTTATGTGTATGAAATTTTTTCAGGAGGACCTATGTAGCAGCATCCGGCATCTCGGCTGCTGAGTGGGGCGAGGTTTTGAGCGCTGGGTGGTGCAGCCTCGAACTGTAGCCCCGTTAATGTGTTATGATGCCATCTTGCACCAACCTGACTGCTGGGATTTCTAGTAATAAAGTTAAATACTCGAGACTCTAGATAGCTACACTGACCTTCCGTTTAAGAAAAGCCCACCCAAGAGCCTTTACAAAGCCACTGCCTCTGTGTTGTTTTTGCTTGGCGCCTTTATCTTCATCATTGGCTCCCTCCTACTGGCAGGTTACATCAGCAAAGGATGCTTGGTTGTGTTTCGCCTATTGTAAACAAAAGGGGGGAAACTGTACATCTCCTCCCTGATAGTGTACTGCCCAAAGAAAATGCTCCGGAAAGAAGGAAGCCTACGGGGCCTTCCTGTCGTGGTCATGTGCATCCCAGTGTTTCGGCCAGGATCCACCCCCGAGCCCC
>NW_006399824.1:5678620-5694954 GCF_000299155.1 Elephantulus edwardii | reverse complement strand
ACCTCATATACACGCAAAGGTTACCGGGGCTACTCCTATGACGACATTCCAGACTTGATGACTAGCACCCACCGAGGCCCACAAGAGAAGCCTCCCACATGAGACCCAGCTCAGTTTAAGACATTGGGCAGAAGTTACAGCTAAGGGCTAAGGAGTTCTTGGTGCCAGATTTTATGCCTCTATCCCAAATCTGTTAACTGAGTTTCCAAGCAACTAATTAGGACATTATTCATCTCCTGGATTTGGCACCTTCCGACGAGTGTTCCACAGGAATCTATATCATGAAAGAAGAGTGATGTTAATTGTGTGAGGAGACAGAGAAGGTATTCTCTAGTGGAAAGTGTTCTCCACCCCTGACCTCCTGAAAATTGAAATGTTCTTTTAAACAGGGAAAAAAGAAAAAGAAAAATGTTCAGGAGCCATTACGGGAAGATAGATGTGCTGGGAAAAACGGACAGGGGCTGGGAAAGCTCTGAGCGGCTGGAGCGGAAGCAGGCCGCCCACAGGTTCACACCTTCACTGCAGCCAGCACAGAATTTCACCTTACAATGAGGCCTAGAAACTGCCGAGTAAGTTACGCTAAAGAGTTGCCATGCGGCTTTTTAAGACTGAGAAATTCACTGGTATACATTCCCTCCGACCCCGACCCCGACCCTGACCGCCCCCCCAATGCATTCCACTATGCAACCTTAATTCTGGATTCCTGCGACAATCATAATATGCTATCATATATCACTTTTAAACTGTTCTCTCCCTTATCTGTTTCAATTCAGTTTATCTTTTACTTTTCAAAGAGAGGAGCAAACTGGGGGGAGGGTGGTAGAGAAAAAAGTGCAATAATGAACGAATGAAAATCCAAAATCTCTAAATGTTCATTAAAATTAATAAAATAATTTTTTTTTAAAAAAAGACTGAGAAATTCAGTAGTCGATGCTGTTAAAATTCAAGTCGTAGGAGCCAGTGCTCATCATGTCTTCTGTTCCTGTTTCTATAAAACATGCCCATCCTGTTCTCATTTGACTGAAATTGTCAGTATTGTCACTCATTCACTCCATGCCATCGAGTTAGAATCAACTCATAGTTGACTCTCAAGTAGGTTTGTAGAGGCTATACATTGTACTACAATGAAATGTGCAAGGAGTTGGAGTCAGAAAATCAAAAGGGCCGAACTCGCTCAGCATTTCTTAAGCTCAAGGAACTGAAGAACAAATTCGAACCTCGAGTTGCCATAATCAAGGATACTTTAGGCAGAATATTAAATGATCCAGAAAGTATTAAAAGGAGATGGAAAGAATACACTGCGTCACTTTATTAAAAGGAAGGGGCAGACACAGAAGAATTTCATGAAACAACATATGAGCAAGAGCCTATGGTGATGAAGGAAGAAGTTCAGGCTGCTTTGAAGGAAATAGCAAAAAATGAGGCCCCAGGAATAGATGGTATACCAACTGACATATTTCAGCTAACAGATGCTGCCCTGGACGTGCTCACCAAGTTGTGCCAAGAAATCTGGAGAACAACCACTTGGCCAACGGACTGGAAGAGATCTCTATTTGTTCCCATCCCAAAGAAAGGTGACCCAACAGAGTGTGGAAACTATAGAACAACATCATTGATTTCAGATGCAAGCAAGATTCTACTAAAGATTATCCAAAAACGACTGCAACAGCACATCAGCAGAGAACTGCCAGAAGTCCAGGCTGGGTTTAGAAGGGGTCTTGGTACTAGGGATTATTGTAGCTAATGTTAGATGGATCTTAGCTGAAAGCAGCGAATACCAGAGGAATGTATACATGTGTTTCATTGACTATGCAAAGGCGTTTGACTGTGTGGACCATAACAAAATGTGGCTGACTCTGAAAAGAATGGGAATCTCAGAACACTTGGTCATGCTAATGAGAAACCTATACTTGGACCAGGAGGCAGTCGTCAGAACAGAGCAAGGAAACACTGCATGGTTCAAAATTGGGAGGGGCATACGCCAGGGATGTGTCCTATCTCCATATATTTTCAACCTTTATGCAGAACAGATTATCCAAGAGGCTGAGCTCTGTGAGCAGAAATGTGGGGTGAAGATCGGTGGAAGATCTATCAACAATCTACGTTATGCAGATGACACAACCCTGCTTGATGAAACGGAGGAGGACCTGAAGCACTTGCTGCAGAGGGTCAAGGACTGCAGCCTCCAATCTGGACTGAGGCTCAATGTCAAAAAGACAGATTCTCACCACTGGACCAATTGACAGCATCAGGATGGATGATGAAGAGATTGAGATTGTTCACAGCTTTAGTTTGTTTGGCTCCACAGTCAACTCTCTTGGTACCAGTAGCCAGGATATTAAAAGACATATTGTGATGGGAAAGTCTACTGTTAGGGACCTCTCCAAAGTACTGAAGAGCAATGGTGTCTCTCTGGAGACTAAAGTTCATCTGATACAGGCCATGGTCTTTGCTATCACTTGTTATGCATCAGAGAGTTGGACAGTGACTAAGGAGGACAGAAGGAGAATTGATGCCTTTGAGCTGTGGTGCTGGGAATACCATGGACTGCTAGGAAAACAAACCGATTCATCCTGGAAAGGGTTAAACTGGGAGGCTCCTTGGAGGCAAGGATTCTGAGGCTCCATCTAACATACTTTGGACATGTTGTAAGGAGGGACCGGTCCTTGGAGAGGGACATCATGCTTGGTAGGGTGGAGGGACAGCGGAAGAGGGGAAAGCCCTCTATAAGGTGGATTGATTCAGCGACTGGGGCAATTGGGGTGGGCATGTTGGAAATGGTGCTATTGGGACAGGACAGAGAGCAGTTTAGGGCTGTTGTACATAGAGTCGCTATGAGTCTCAAGCGTCTGGACGGCACATCACAACAACACACACAGCCAAACTTCCTAGCAGCTGATGCAGGATCCAACATGAATCTCTTGTAAAAGAGTCTCTTCAACTTATGAGGAAAGGCTGTTCGGGATCCTGCCTGTTAAGGGCTGTGAATTTGTGCAAATAGCCATAAAATTAAACCCACTTGGTGAGAGCCATTGATTTCCAATTGGGATAGTTCGCCAGATGCTGTTTGGACTTAGAACTGTCTTGACCTCTACTGGTGACGCTGTCTGCTGTGCCGGGTGTGGTCCCAGCAGGAAAGGCCTCTCCACTAATGCTCCCTACTGGAACTTGGAAAGGAGTGGTGGGTCCCCCATATGTTACAAGGATAGGCCAGCCACACCCTCATGTTACTCTAGGGCTGAATCTGCCCCTAGGAGTTTACAGACGCTCCCACCCCCAACTAATTAAATAGGTGACCTCCAGCTGCTAAAAGGGAATGAGGGCGGAAAAAACAGAAATGCCTGATTTAACCAGGCCTTGGGTAAGTAGCTCACCAGCCAGACCCTGAAACTATCCATGTGTGCCTAAGCTGTCTCTAATGGGTCAGGGTGCTTCTGTGTTTGGGACCTGGAGTTCTGCTTAGGCTCAGGCGCCTTTGCGGATTCAATTCCTGTGGTCTCAAGCATTTGTCTTAGAGGTTTTTTCAGTTATTAAAAATGATATGGTCAAATATACCTTACAATCACTATTCCACATCCATTCTCATGTTCAAACATTGGAATAAAAGCAACTATTTATATCGGCAGTCATCTTTCTCATGAAGAGCACAAGATTCCACCTGCCTCTTCACACGTACTTGTTGTTAGGTGACCTCGAGGTAGCTCCCAACCCATAGCCAACTCTGCACAATAGAACTCTGGACATAACCACCTCTGGACAATAGAACAGAACCCTTCTTAATGCCGCACCTCCTCACAGTCTCTGCTGTGCTCAAGCCCCTTGTTGTCACTGTGCTGATCCATCTCACTGAGGGTCTCCTTTTTCTCTTTTTTTTTTTTTTGGCTGTTTTTCTGCTTTGCTAAGCGATCTCTGGTAGTATAATGATAAGAAACTGTGCTGCAATTCCAGAGGCAAATAGTTTGAATTCTGAGCTGTCTCTGAGCTGAGAAAGATGAACATCTCCTCCAATGCGTTTTGTTGATTCTGAAAACCTGCTGGAGGAGTCAACTATGAGTTGGTTCCAACTCAGTGGCACACAGCTAACTACTAACACTACTTTTCCAAGCTCAATGTCCTTCTCTGGTGACCTGTCGCTCCTCCTTACAGGCCCAAAATAGGTGAAATGAAGTCTCATCGTGCATATACACACAAGTAAAAACGTAAATTCAAAGCTTAGTGTCTGCTACACACTGAATGTCTCAACGATTTGAAGTTTACCTACAAGTTGAAATCAGGGTTGGATGAAGGAAAGAAACCTCCTAGAGTTTTTCAGCCCAGTTTGTCAAGCATGTTTCTGATATCAGTGTCTGGATGATCCGTTTTTGTTTTTGCTATAAATTAAATTTAGAAGGAAGCAGAGGTGCAAAGAGAAAGACGCTCATAATAATGGGAAATTAAAATGATCCTAAGTCATAGCACAGCTCAGCCTCTTTGCCACCAACTTTTGACATTCTAATTAGAGTAAATAGGTATGCAAATGAAGTCAGCCACCCTTCCTCACTAGCCTTGGCGCCTGGTGATTGTTTAAGTGAGGACTGTTAGTGGCATAATTAAAGCTCTCTTGAAAATAAATTTGGATGTGGAGAACAGCCTCCAAAGATGCCCTAATTTGTGCACAGCCTAGCACAGCTGTCCTTTTGTCCTGACCACCGCAGAGACGCTGTGAGTTTAACCATCAAGTGTAATAGAATGTGACACTTGAAATGCTCTCAAACCTTGGTCCATGAGAGTGGAGGGAAAGACAAGAAGCCCACAGCACCCAGGCATGTTTGAGGAAACGGAATCATGGGGTGAATCCAAAGGTGAGATGCGGACCTGGGCTCTGCCATCCATCCGCCAAAGCTGACCCACAGCCAGTTCCATGGGTTGGTCTGAGAACAGGGTCTCCACAGTCCCCCAAGCTCAAGTCAATATTTGCCCTGAGGAATATCAGTTAATTTCTAACAGTTTCTCTCTTTAAAAAGAAATGAATTTATTTTTTATTTCAGTGAATGTTTACAAATCTTGTTGGTTTTTAATTCATTCATAGACATTTTTTTACAACATTAATTACCACTGATTAATAGGGAGCTCTGCTGGTTGAGTGGTGAGAAGCTGCACTCCAAGGCCAAAGGCTCACAGTTGAAAACCACTAACTAACTGTTCTGCAGGAGAAGGATGAACAATCTGCTTCCGTGCAATTAACTTCTTAGGAAAACCCACTGGAGGGTCAGCTATGGGTTGGTCCCAACTCAGTGGTACACAACAACAAAGAACATAATTAAAAGGGAGCTCTGGTGGCCTCAGCAAGCAGGGTTGTGTCATCTGCATAATGCAGATTGTTGATGAGTCTACCTCCAATCCTGATAGAAAACCCAGCCTCCCAGATAATCTGTTCTGCATATAGATGGAAAATGTATGGAGATAGGACATATCCCTGGAGTACACCTTTCTCAGTTTTGAACTATGCAGTGTTTCCTTGCTCTGTTCTGACAACTGCCTCCTGGTCTGAGTATAGGTTTCGCATTAGTACAATCAAGTGTTCTGGGATTCCCACTCTTCTCAGAGTCAGCCACAGTTTGTTGTGATCCACACAGTCAAACACCTTTGCATAATCAATGAAACACAGACATTCCACTGGTATTCCCTGCTTTCAGCCAAGATCCATCTAACAGTTATAATATCCCTACTACCATGGCCTCTTCTAAACCCAGCCTGCACTTCAGGCAGATCTCTGTTAATGTGCTATTCGAGTGGTTTTGGGTAATCTTCAGCAGAATCTTGCTTGCATGTGATACCAATGATATTGTTCAATAAGTTCCACAGTGATAAGGAGCTGTGCTGCTATCCCAAAAGTATAGAGTTCAAATCCACCAGCTGCTCCAAGGGGGAAAGATGGGCAATCCCCTACCGTGCAATTTACTACCTCTGAAAACCCACCGGAGAGTCAGTTATTAATTAGTTACAACTCGACAGGACATAACAACAATATAATTGATCACAATGTCTCTAGTGGTCTAGTAAGAAGTTTGTGCTGCCAACTCAAAGGCAAGTCTGAGGAAGAAAGATGGGCAATGTCCTCCCTTGCTATTTCCAGACTTTGAAAACCAACAGAAGGTTCTCACTTGATAGCAATAAGTTTAAATTTGAGTTTATATATTACCTTTCCTTCACCCCACTCATCCACTTAGTAATTATTACTCCCCTCTCCTTTCCTTCCTACCTCTGTTAAGCTTCTCAAATTTATCTATTTGTGTGTAAATCTTCTTTAGCGAATAGTGATAATAAGAGTGGTCTGTTACCATATTTGCCCTTTAGAGACTGACTTATGTCATTCAGCATCATATATTCTAGATTCATCCATGTTGTTCAGTATTTCATAAATCCTTGAAATTCCACTTGTCATCCTCATTCATATACTTTAAGATATAATTTGAATGAGATGGACTTATGAGCCCCTCTTGAGCAAAAAAAATTGTAAAATTATCATTTACTGAAAACTTTTGTTAAATGTTTTAATACTTCAAAGCTATTTTATCACAGAGTCTGCTTAAATGGAAGCAAAAGAGATTTATTGATGTGTGGAGACAGTCTAGCCTAGGAAACATCCATAGTCAGAGTGAGAATGGTACTCTATTGGACAATAACAAAAGGATAACATTTTGTTCCATTGGATTGAGAAATAAAAGGAAATCATGAGTGTTAAATGTGGGGTATCCAGAAGTGAGAATTTCGCAAGGATAGGCAAATAATTGTGGAGTTTATTCAAAGTGGCTTTCCTAGTCATTGCTTGAATTTTTTGCATATGGACTGGCAGAAATCCACATTTCCAGTAGGCTTTCTTGTGGCAAGCCTATCCACAAGAGGACTGCCTATCTCACCAATCCACAAGGTAATTGGCTAGTCTTGTCATTAAAATGAGCAAATCCAGCAGCAGAAAAAAAAGAAATCTTCCCCACAAGTGAAGCACTACCACCAGCAGCAGCAGCAAGAGAATGCAACTCATCCTTCAGCCATAGCTGTTGAAGCAGAAGACCCTAGAGCCAACATCTGATGGAGTAGACTGATACTCTCCATGGACAGATCCAGACCCAAGCTAAGAGCCTTTACTCAAGTTTGTTGGGGATATAAGTTTGGGGGTTGGGGTAGGGATGAGCCAATATTAAAAAGACTAAGAACTTTGTGATGCTGGCTCAATGCTGTGAAAATCAAAGCTAAGTGCCTACGAACACATTTCTGTAGCTGTCCTGTTTCTGCTACTAATCTGCATTGCATTATAACTTTTTGATTTCTCCAACATGATTCTGTGTGCTCTGTGAGCTATTGCATTGTATTTTGGGCCCAGTAAAGCAGAAAGATTGGTGTTGAAATAAGTAGAAAGAGGTATGGGAGTGTGGGAGACATGACAGACCTAATAGGAATTGGTTTTGTGTTGTTTGTGCTATTGACAGGGACTGTTCCCCTTTGTGAAGTTGATAAAGGTCAGACATGCCCTTCCCCATTTGGCCATTGCTCTTTTTATAATAATACGTGAGATTAAATGATTGGTCAAAGGTACACTTCATTCAGTTCATTACAGTGATCCAGAATGGTGATAAGTCTAGTTTTTATAGTTACTTATTAGGAAAACAGGAAGCTTTGGTGGCTTAGTAATAAGAAATTATGTTGCCACCACAAAGGTACACAGTTCAAATCTACCAGCTGCTCCATGGGAGAAAGATGGGCAATCACCTCCTATACAATTTACTGGCTCTGAAAACCTGCTGTAGGATCAGCCATGAATCAGTTCTGACTGGATGGCTCATAACATAAAAATTAGTAAAATTATTTGCTCTATTGTGCCTCTTTCTGGGAGACCATTGTAAGGCTCTACTGATAATGCTGTGCATCAGGACGTTCCAAGTGCAAGCAAATACATCTTGCATCTGTTTGCAGAGGAAAAGACCTTTGGGGATAGATTTTGCTATCTGTCACCTGCCAGACTTCTGAGAAAAAGAAATGTTGTTATTAGGGAAAATAGTTAGGTCAGCATGAAGGTCAGAGAAAGTGCTGTTGGAAAAGTCAGCTTTTAAAAGTATACAATAAAAAAAAGTTATAAAACAATTATTGTAGAATGAGTATAAGGATCCAAGGGGGGTGGGAGAGGGTGGAAGCAGAGGGATGAAGATGTGCAGGGGGAAGGGGATTAATCATGGGGTTGTACAATTTGATCAGGGCAGGGTGAGGGAAATTGAATTTGTTCTTAAAAATAATGTATTCTAATTTTGTAAATAAACTAATAGAAAATTTTTTTAAATGCTTAAGAAGAAAGTGTAAAGAAATACACCAGAAATGTCAAGATATTTTGGGTTTATATGATTAGGTTATGAGTCATTGTTTCCCTTTTGTTTTATTTCCCTATATTTTCTTTTTTCTTTTTTTTTTTACATGTACCGTCAAATCAGATCTGATTGGTACAGGAGGAGATTGCCCCCTCCTTCTCCAGCAGAGCATCTGGTGGATTTGAACCGCGTATCTCTGGGATTGCAGTGCAGCATCTTGCCACTAGGCCACCAGAGCTCCCTTATTTCCCTGTATTTTCTAATTATTCTAAATGTACACAATTTACATCTTAAAAAAAAAGAACAAACTTTTTCAAAATAAAAAGCCCGAACACAATATATGTAAATGAAACACAATGTAAATGAACTATTGTATGAAAACCAACTAAAAGTAGTTTCGTTGTGTTTTTTTAAAAAAGTAAAACATAGATCCAAACTTATATCAACATTTTAAAATAGAGTTAAAACTCTGCTTTCAGACTGCTCTATTTACACACACTAAGCACCTTGGATAGTGAACTCTCATACGATGTTAAGGAGCTCTGGTGGCCTCACTGTAAGAAATTACACTGTCAACCTAAAGCCCTGATGTACATCTTTCTTGATTTGAAACCAGCGTTCCTCTACCTGACTCTTGGTCTAGATCTAGGTTTTGCATGAGCATAATTAAGTGCTCTGGGATTCTCATTCTTCTCAATGTTAGCCATAATTTGTTATCATCCACACAGTCAAATACTTTTTCATAGTTTATTTGCATAAAACACAAATAAACATTTGCACACACCAAGTGTCTTGAATTTTAAGCTCTCATACAAAATTATTGAATTCTCACAATAACTAGATAGGCCAGCTATATTGTAACATTCACATTATACACCAAGAGGGGGACCATGGGGCGTATGGTCCCTAGGGCCTTGCATTGGTAACTGAAAGGTATCACCTCTTGGGCAGCATTTACACAGAGGAAATGTGGGCAATCTCCTCTCAAAAACCCAACGGAGGGTCAGCTATGAAGTTCTGACTAACAGCCAAGACTTTAGACTTTTTATACCCCAGGTAATGTCTACAGTTACTCAGTTAATATATTGGATAATGGATATTGGTACCTGGGTCTCACTCTAAATCCATACTCTTAACTACTGTGATCTTACTTCTTTCCCAAACACTACAGATTAAAATAACTGAGCACTCCTTGGGGATATAAATTCATTAATTCATCCCTGTTTTCCTGCTTCTTTGGACAATTGGGGCTAAAGAAATCTTTCTTGGGCAAACAACTAAATTACTTCTGTCTAATTACCATGGAACCAATTAGCAACAACATGATGGGTGGAGAAGAGATTGAGGTTGTTAACAGTTTCAGTTTGCTTGGCTCCACAATCAACAGGCTTGGAACCAGCAGTCAGGAAATCAAAAGACAAATTGCATTGGAGAAGTCTGCTGGCAGGGATCTCTTCAGACTGCTAAAAAGCAATGATGTCAATCTAGAGACGAAGGTACACCTGAGCCAAGCCATGGTCTTTGCTATGCATTAGAGAGCTGGACAATGAGTAAGGATGACAGAAGAAAAATCAATGCCTTTGACTTGTGGTGCTGGAGAAGAGTCTTAACATATCATGGACCACTAAGAGAACAAACAGATCTGTCTTGGAGAGGGTGAAACCAAGCTGTTCCTTGCAAGCTAGGATTTTGAAGCTCCATCTCACATACTTTGGACATGTGGCCAGGAGGGACTTAGAGAAGGACATCATGCTTGGAAGAGAGGAGAGACAGTGCAGGAGAAGAAGACCCCAGATGAAATGGATTGACATAGTAACTGGAATAATGGGGTTACTTGTATTAGAGACAGTGAGATGGGCTCAGGATAAGGCACAGTTCAAAGCTATTGTACAGAGAGTTGTTACAAATGGCAGGTGACTTGATGGGACTTTACAACAACAACAATCACCAAATTAGGCAGGGAGCTATGGTAGCCTAGTGGTAATAATCTGTGGTGCAATCCCAAAAGCATGTAGTGCAAATACATCAGTTAATTGTTCTGTGGGAGAAAGATGAGAATCTTCTCCTGTGTGATTAACTGCCTCTGAAAACATGCTGAGGAGGGTCAACTATGGGTTGGTTCCAACTCAGTGGTACACAACAGCAATCACCACAGGTGCATACTTGCTGCAGAAGAACAAAGATTGTAACCTTCAATATGGATTGTATCTCAATGTAAAGAAAACAAAAATCCTAGCCACTAAACTGATAGACAGCATTGCAACAGATGGAGAAAAGATTGAGACTGTCAATGGTTTTATTTTCCTTGGATCCGCAATCAATACACTTTGCACTAGCAGTCAGAAGATCAAGAGATACACTGCACTGGGAAAATCTGTAGTCAGGGATCTCTCCAAATTATTGAGGAACAATGATGTCAGCTTGAAGACTAAGGTGCACCTTATTCACACCGTGGTGTTTTCAGTCACTTGCTATGCATCTGAGAGCTGTACAATGATTCAGGATGACAGAAGAAGAATTGATGTCTTTGAATTGTGATATTGGAAAAGAGTGTTAAATATTTCATAGACAAAAAGAACACACAGATGCATCTTAAAGAAGGTGCATCCAGAGTGCTGCGCAGAGGCAAAGACCATCAAGCTTCATCTCACATACTATGAGCAGGTTGCTAGGAGAGGCTATTCCTTGGAGAAGGACCTCATGTTTGGGAAGGTGGAGGGATGGCAAAGGAGAGGAAGACCCTCGGTCAGGTGGATTGACACAGTGACTACAGCAAGTGTTCAAGTGTGTCAAGGATTGTGAGGAAAGCACAGAATAGGACAGGGTTCAGATCAGCTGTCCATAGGGTCGTTATGAATTGTACTTGACTTGACAGCAACCAATAAAAACAACAATCACTATTTAATCAATCAACATGTGCCCAGATCTCACCCTAACTCTGCAGTTTTGAGCAAAACTGAAAAGAATGAACCGAAATCAAGAGAGCAGCAGAAGAGGAAAATCAGCCAGCCTCATATCAAGGAGAAGAGGGAGTAAGAGCCCCAGAAAATGCATCAGAAGGACAACTGAGCTGTCTCGGAATTAATGCTATGTCAAAAAAAGACCAATACATCCCTGTTTAACTTTGAAAGAAAAAAAAAACCCCACAATATTAAGTCCTTGCATTTAAAAAATTAAAAATAACTGCAGACGAAGGTCAAAATCCTCATCAGCCACAGTTCCCTTCAGCAGCCACAAGAAAAAGTCAATGTTGGGGGCAATTGGAAGTGTCAGTCCTGAAAGTGGTTTTCAGAAGATGGGGAGCCCTTGGCCACAGTAATCACAGCGCAGGAGGGCAGCAGGACTTAGAGATCACCTGCTACAAAGTCTGGGGCAACCGTAATTAACAAGCTGGTAAAAAGTAGCCCTAAGTAGGCTGTGCCCAATGGTTCCAAGCTTTGTTAGGAAAGCCTGAGAGAGCCAGTGCGGTCTAATTAATTGGTCTTCCGGTAGTAACTAACTCAAAGGTGTCTTGGGGACCCTGGAAAGCCCACATCTCCTCTTTCCTGAGACTCAATCAGCCCAAGATTGATGAAGGGCTGCAGAGGTCATGCTTAGAAACACAGAACCATCTGCCGACTCTCCAGGGCAGTACCTGCAGTGGAGCAATTTTAGGAGAACAGGTGTTCATGTTTAACTTACCTCTTCTTTTATTTTATGCTGAAATCATTATTTTAGCCAGAAAGAGCCTCTAGCTGGCTGATGGAATTCACAAAGTGTCTATTAAAGCTTTTTTTTTTTAAATTTTATTAGCGCTACAAAGTGTCTATTAGGACTTAAAAATAACCTGACCCAAAGGTATTGTGATAACCTTAACTGGTACAGTACAAAGTCATAGCTCAGACATCCCTGAGAGTGGTCACTCTGGCCTCCCCGGAAGCACTTGGCAACATCAGAAAACAATGACAAAAAGGCGTGTACCAGAAGGTCAAGCCAAGGAACATTTTCATTCTCTGACAATGCAGGACTGTGGAATAGAGTTGATTTGATCCATCTATTTCTGAAATAGCTTGCCTCTGGAAACTTCTGTGAACATGGAGAAATGATGAAAGTTACACAAGTGTTTAGGTCTTTTGTTCATAGGGTCACTATGAGTTGACTCAACAGCACTTAACAACAACCACCTGACTGACAGCTCACAAAGTCCTTGGAAGTTGATGTATAAATGTTTCTGGTTCCTTGAAAGTAACTTCCTGGTTCACTAGATTAAGAACATTTTCCAAAGTCTGAAGATAATCTTTGAGCACATCCATATTATTCACTGCTCAACGGCCGGACTTGCCTTTCTGCTTTCAATAAAAGGGGATTTTGCTTTCCCGAGGCTCCAACAACATGGCGAAAGTGGAGCAGAAAAAGAAGCGGACCTTTCGCAAGTTCACCTACCGCGGCGTGGACCTAGACCAGCTGCTGGACATGTCCTACTGATGCAGCTGTACAGCGCCCGGCAGCGGCGGCGGCTGAACCGGGGTCTGCGCAGAAAGCAGCACTCGCTGCTGAAGCGGCTTCGCAAGGCCAAGAAGGAGGCGCCCCCGATGGAGAAGCTGGAGGTGGTGAAGACGCACCTGCGGGACATGATCATCCTGCCCGAGATGGTGGTGAGCATGGTGGGCGTGTACAACGGCAAGACCTTCAACCAGGTGGAGATCAAGCCCGAGATGATCAGCCACTACCTGGGTGAGTTCTCCATCACCTACAAGCCCGTCAAGCACGGCCGGCCTGGCATCGGCGCCACCCACTCCTCCCGCTTCATCCCGCTCAAGTAGCCCTGTGACAATAAAGGTCGTGGACGTACAAAAAAAAGGGGGGGGGATTTTAACATTTACATCAAACTTTGGTTTTTATAACCTTTTCTTGCAATTTTACTTCAGTAAAAGTTTACAGAGCAAGTTGATTTTCCCATTGAACCATAGATACACACTTTGTTTTATGACATTAATTACAGAACATTGTTACAGTAATCTTCCTGTTTCCTCCCGGTGAATCTCATTTTCCTTCATTCTTCTAGCCTACCCCTTCCTGTTTTTGTAGCATTCTTCCTTTTAATGATGTACCATTGATTGTTCTAACAAGTGAGTACCTCCATGATGGTATAGTTTGCCTTACAAGTCTGTTTATTGTTTGGCTGAAAAGTGAATCACAGCAGTGCATTTAGTCTCATCTTTGGAAGGTGACTATATACCATGGTTTGAGGGGTTAGATTTTTTTCTATTTAAAGGAGTTATTTTTGTTCTTGCTAACTATTCATGTCCCCTGCTTTCCCAAGGATGTGAGAAATTGCCTCAAAACACCCTTGTGTTGCATTGTATCTTCTTAAGATGTCTTCAGCCAATATCTCATCTCACATGATCTTCTTACAATGTGATAGTCACACACTTTCATCAAGAAGTGCAATTTACGCTTCTTTCCCCTTGAAACTGGACAGATCTTTGTAATTATTTCAGCCAATAGCAAGTAGCAGAAGTGAAACTACATTATTCCCAAGGCTGGGTCATAAAAAGTGATACAACTTCCACTTGACCCTCTTCAAGCGTGTCTTAGAAGCTGAGGTGGAAGAAGTCTGGCTATTCCAAACTCACCAGGCTGGAAAGATCAGATGGAGAAACCAAAGAATTATACCAAGATACATCCGAGGAAATTCAGCTATTCAGCTGCCAGCTGTTAAGGCCATCCCAGCACAGGCTCCAGACCTGTGAGAGCAGAAATCTTTAGATGATGACAGCTCCCGCCTTAAGGCCACACCAGAGGGGCACAGGCAATCTTCCTTCACAATGTTCTGTGCAAATTCCTCTTCTATAATCTATGAGCATCATAAATGACTGTTTCATGCCTCTATTTTTAAGCCTCGTTTTATGCCCTTATCTTTTTAGATGATTTGTTGCATATAATTGCAACCAGAACGATCCTCTAAGGGTATTTCTAGAAACACAGAAAGAACATTAGACATGTAGCCGCATAGTCTGTTCTTTAATTTGGACCTAACTAAATGAGTAAGTGTAAGCAAGTTACTTATCTTTCTTGACTACTGATGCCCTTTATCTGTAAAATGGGTATAAGATTGACTGGATACACATTAATTAAAAAATAAATCAAGATTCAGAGCTGTATGTATAACTAGTGAGCAGACCATTAGAGAGACTTATGTATACACATAAAGACACATTTAAACATAAATGTGCTCACATTTACACATGCACACATAAGACTGGAAGAACACGTATTGATACAGTACTCACTTGAGAAAGGAAGGGGCAGTTAGGAAGGAGATGTAGGAAGAAAGCTTCATAGTAATAATTCTATACCTTTTTATAGTGCTTTAATCTTTTATTGAGATTATTAACTATTTTTTAAAAATTATAAGATTAAAATAAATAATTTTGGGAAATTCTATGGCAAAATTGCAATTAAAATGTAAAAAAAATTAAGGCAATATGGTATCAATGAAGGAAAAACAAGTAGTAAATGTTCTAGAACAAAAGGCTCAGAAACAGCGAAATCAACTAAGACTGAACATATCAGAGATGTTGGTCACACTGCAGACCGTGAAGTAAGCATGGACTTTCAATAAATGGTGCTGGGCCAGCAAGCTATTTATATTTTAAAAAATAGAGGATGGAAGATAAAAAAAGAAATTAAACTGTACCTGACACCATCCATAAAAACAAATTCCAGATGAATTAATGAACAAGATGTAAATGGGAAAACAATGAAGTTTTTCCAAAATAATGAGAAGACTATCTTCAGGAACTTGGATTATGATAAAAAAAAAATATTTTTTGGGGGGGGAATAAACTGCCAATATTTATTAGAAAGCAAATAAAGAAAAAAAATCCCTACATTATGTACCTGAATACAAACGCAGTGATCTGTGGAGTCACTGAATCTAGTCTCCTCTATGCTGTGACCTGGGAATCAACACTTCATCACCCATCCATTCTGTCCATGACGCTCGCTCCTCTGTTGGGAGAAGCATGCCCAGACCTGCCCCTGCGGGCCATGCCATCACCACCAAGACAGAAGGACCAGGCCAAACCCCACGCCCCCACCCTCGTTCCTATTGCAACCAACTGACGGGTTGGGGGGGAGGTCGGGGGAAGAATCTCTTAAAAATACAACATAACGAGAAAAGTGGAAAAATCAGACACATATTCTGATTTGTTTTTAGAATTTCTACAAATCAATAAACTCTTGAAAAGCAAAGGTGTCACTTTGATGACAAAGGTGCACCTGACCCAAGTCGTGTTCTTTACAGTTGCCTCAAAAGCAGTGAAAACGTAGACAGTGAAAAAAAAAATCTGAAGAAGAATTGATGCGTTTGAATTACAATGTTGGCACAGAATACTGAATGTACCATGAACTTCCTGAAGAAAGAACAAATCTGCCTTAGAAGGAGTACAGCCAAAACGTACCTTTTGATGTAAAAGTGTGAGGATGAAACTTCATCTTCTTCACTTGGTTGTCAGGTGGGACATGTTATCCCCGAGGAAGGACATCTTGCTTTTCCAGGGTCAGTGAAAGAGGAAGCTCTTCAGTGAGGTGGGTTGACGCGGTGACTACCACAATGGGCTGGAACACACCTGCTGTTGGGAGAATAGTGTAGACTGAGCAATGCACTGTCACACGTTAGGCCACTAGTGGTCGCAGAAGTGTCACTAGGCACTTCACAACAACAAAATAGATAATACATTAGACAAAGCACTACACATATACATGTATTCATTTAAAAAGAGCCAATAAATACACCAAAGCATAACCTATCTCATTAGCAAACAAAATATACAAATTTAAACTACAAGTTGATACTTGTAAACGATTACTGTTGTTGTTGTTGTTGTTATGTGCCGTCGAGTCCTTTGCGACTCACAGCGACCCTATGCACAACAGCCCTAAACCCTGCTCTATCCTGCACCACACTGCCTCTGACACACCCATCCCGATTACCCCAGTCACCGAATCAAT
>NW_006399824.1:5671049-5672600 GCF_000299155.1 Elephantulus edwardii | reverse complement strand
GTGTCAGAGGCAGTGAGATTGGCACAGGATAGAGCACCATTTAGGGCTGTTGTACACAGGGTCACTATGAATTGCAAATGACTCAATGGCACATAACAACAACAACAACAATTCTAAGAATTGGTGAGGATATATGAGCTGACATATCCTGGTGGTAGGTGAATAAGTTGGTATAACCACTTTGAAATACTGTTAGGTGGCAATTAAGAATGAAGAAGATATCTATAGTCTGTGATCCCACAAAGCTGCCATCAAGTACATAATGTTGAGAAAGTTTACACACATGTACTATGGCAGACAAAAATTTTTTCAGTAGTAATTTTGGTAATAAACACGAAACAACTAAGTTTAAAAACATGGTATTACATTCTTTCAATGGAATAGCGATGGAAATGAACACTTTACTGCTACCCACAAAAACATAGATGAATGTCACAAACAACAGGGAGTAAAGGAGCAAGATACAAAATAATACACAAAGAATTAGAAACCCCTCGAATTATCAACAGAAGGGAGAAACTATCCAATGGCATATTGTGCAACAATAAAAAATCAACTCAGTAACATATATCAGTCTCAAAACCATTATGTTGAGTGAAAGAAACCACACACACAAAAAGTCTGCATTGTTTGATTCAACTTCAAAACCTCAGGAATAGTTAGCTAATCCACGCTGAAGGCTCAGGATAGTGATTCTCATAGAGAGAGATTGAGTATTTTTGGGATTTTGTTGCTTTGTTTTGTTGTGTTGTTGTTGTTGTTGGGTTTTTACTGAGAAGGGACAGGGATCTTTTAGGTTGATAAAAAACACTATATCTCCATCTAGGTGATAAAAACACATCAGATATATGCATTAGCAAACATATACTATCTATAAAACACTTCTGACAACTCCCTTGCCCTACCTGAGAAAAAACTTTTATTGTTTCTCTTTTTCCATTTGACTTTGATTTCCCCCACACACACACCTTGAGGATTACAAAACAGCATCTCTGGACTCCAGGGCACCTGACACAGATGAAAGGGGATTTCTGAAGACTGGGGCATTAGACCAACCAATGATGGCCGCTCCTCTCAGGCAGTTCAAACCCAAGGAATTTGATGTTGATGGGCAGCAACGTCAAGTACAATTTACAGGCTCAGAAACCCAGTCCAGGGTCAACCATGACCTGGTTCCAACTCAACCAGTGATGAGTTTTTTTAGTTGAGTAAAGTCCTTTCACTTCAAATCCACCAGTTCCTCTGGAGAAGGAAGATGGACAATCACCTCCTGTGAGATTTACAGCCTCTGACAATCCACTGGAGGGTCAGCTGTGCGTCAGTCCCGACTTTGCTACGATGAATATAGTATTATGTCTTTTTAACTGAGCTGTCTGATTTATTTCTTTTCTTCAACATCACTTAACATGAGGAGAGGCTATAAGTCCTCACAGCAGTTCAACACAGAGAGGGGTTCCAGGCCTCGAGAGCTCTCCCATTTGCCTGAGGTTCTTGAACACAAATGCTTGATGTGCAATTTTTGTTTTGTTTTGTTTTTATTATTATTTTTAT
>NW_006399824.1:5666900-5670907 GCF_000299155.1 Elephantulus edwardii | reverse complement strand
CCCACCCCTCCTTCCCCAGTACATTCTTCTCTTTGAAAAGTAAGAGAAAAATTCTTTCATTGTTATACAATCCCTCCCCCGTCCAAGTCCACTCCACTATGTAGCATTCGTTCTGGACTCATGACAATAATACCTAACTATATATACCTTTTAAACAGTTCTCTCCCTCATCTGTTTCAATGCAGTATACATAATTTATCCCATATTTCTCAGTCTCTCCCCACACACACCAACCCCTTCTAAGTCTCATCCCTTCTATTAGTGGTCTCTAGTCTAGCAGTTTATATGGACATAAAACAGAAAATAAAATTGGAGAGACAATTAACAACAAAAAAAATTGTTTTTGAGTTGATTCTGACTCACAGGGAACCCTGCTTTTCAGAGGAGACCTGTGCTCAGAGAATTTTTGATGGCTAACTTTATGGATGAGGATTGCCAGACTTTTCTTCTGAGGTTCCTCTGGGTGAGCTTGATCCTATGGATTTTTGGTTAGCAGCCAAGGATGTTAACCATTTGTACCCCCAGGAACTCTGAAGAGAATAAACAGAATCTCACTGGAGGGCTAAACCAGGAGGCTGTTGGGCAAACAGAGCAAGGGAACACTGCATGGTTTACAATTAAAAAAGGAGTATGTCAGGGTTATATCCTCTCTCCGTATCTGTTCAATGCTGAGTAAGTCAAGAAGCTAGAATCTATGAAGAATGTGGCATAAGATTGGAGGAAGATGGTTAAATAACTTGAATTATGCAGATGATACATATGTAGATGATAGATGGGCATGTTGCTAGGAGAGGCTATTCCTTGGAGAGGAGCATCATTCTTGGAAAGGTGAAGGGTCGGCAAAAGAGAAAAAGACTCTCAGCCAGGTGGATTGACACACAGTGACTGCTGCAATGGGCTCTAGTGTGCCCGGAAGTGTGAGGATGGCACAGGATGGAACACGGTTCAGATCTGTTGTTCATAAAGTCGCTAGGTGTCGTATTCAACTCAAGGGCACCTGACAAATAACAACAACACTGGAGGACTACATACCTTTCAATGTGGGGATCAATTCTTGCTGGGAAAGATGACAATATTAATCGGCACTAAGTGATATTACCAAATGCATTCCTTTATATTTCACTGGGATAAAGTTTACTTTGGCTCCCCTAAAAATATTTTTTTTTCATTGTGGTTCTCAGCAGCTCAACTTGTTCTGCATATGGTTGTGTGTTTAATTACTGATCCTTCTGTAAGTGTCTGCAATTAGCACTGTGATGATTAATAAAATAATGACTTTAAAGCTCCATTTAGCCAGCAGAACTGCACCATCAGGTATAATTAATTCATCATTAATAAATCATGGCTGATTAACTAATATGTTGATTACCAACACCTTACTGAACAGCTCCCACCTGAGCACAGCTAATTTTTCCATGCTGCTTGGAGCTGGAAGCTAATGGGGAAGGAACAAAAAGCTTTTCTAAAACTGCACTCGGCAGCAAGTATATCAGTACAGTCAGGGAGATTGTGAGGCATGCACATTTACAAGTTATCAAGCTGTATGGACAATTGTCACTTGGGAGAGAAGAGGGCTAAATCTGGAAGCCTGAACATCAGTGGTTCTCAGACTCGAGCCCGTATGAGAATGGTCTGGAGCGCGAGATGAAGCATAGCCTGGTGGCCCTCGTCCCTCGGTGGTAACTCTGTTGGGATGGGAGTGGAGATTGTGCATATCCAGCAACCTCCCAGGTGATGCTGCCCTTAACCATAGTTGCAGCCTTCCTCATACACTGGAGATGACTCACCTCTGCTACAATTTCCAACTCCTTCTGACAGATTTTAAGAAACCCAAGGGTACTGAGTAACACACTGTATGCTAAGAAATCTGAGAAAGTAGTGGGATGAAGAGAAAAAACTTAGAAAACATCGAGAATGGTTGTATAACTTGACGTATAGAAACAATGTCACTGAGCTGTGAGTGAACAGACTATTGGATTGGTGTGTGTTTTACTGTGTATTGTCTTAACAATATTAAAAAAAACAACTTAGCAGACTCTTGAGAAAGTTCAGACCTTTCAGACTATGCATTTTTATACATGACTTTAGTCTAAGTTTGGGAAAACCTTATACTTCGTGGTGAGTTGTGAGCAAACTAGTGAAACATTTATTTCACTTTAAATTATGAGAAACATAATATTTCTGCCAAAAAAATTACTCTTATATAGTTTGTTGTCGTGTGCCATTAAGTAATAACTGAGTCATAGTTGAACCTCCAGCAGGTTTTGATAGGCTGTAAATCGTATGAGTATTGTCCATATTTCTCATGAGAGCAAATAGTGGGTTTGAATTACATTCCTTCAGGTTGGACTGAACTTCAACTCCTTACTACTAGGTCACAAGAGCTCCCGCTTACATCCTTCAGCAAAAATAATTAAAAGTAAAAAACATGGTAGCTATTAAGGTGAAAAAGGTAAAGCATTCACTAGTAATTCCTGCATATTGCTGGTTTAGAGATGGCTGAGTTTTGCCTCAACAAGATCACCTCAAACGACCATACTCATCAATATGAAAAAGTCCCACCCAAAAGTCAAGCATCTAAATTCAATATTACAAATGTCACTGAATATAAGGTTATGTTAAAATGCATTTTATTGATGTAAGAAATGAATTTAAGTTTTCATTGTAAAGCCACATATCAGAAAAAAAGATTGAAAGATTATATTACTCTCAATTGTTTACTTGAACAATAAATGGTATAAAGTATATACACTTTATTATTATTATTATTGATTTTATTCTGATTATTAGTTCTTGTACATGAGTTCACAATATAGAAAACACTTTTAGATACATTAAATTGCCTTCAATCATCATTCTACACATAAATTACTTTTCTATCCTTTTCCACATACATTTGTGATTCTCCATAGACATAACAGTAATAACATGTATACCTTTCTGTAATTTTCTTTATTGGTTAGAATGTGTCTTGAATCCCCTAGCTGCTGCTCCATGAAAGAAAGACAGGCAGTATCCTCCTGAGCAATTTACCGCCTCTGAAAACCCACTAGAGGGTCAGCTATGGGTAGGTTCCAACTCAATGGTACACAACACCTTTCTGTATTCCCTCACAGTTGGCCAAATCTTTTCAGCAACTACAAAATATTGTCAGACGTTCTCATCTAAATTTTAGTAGTTTAATTACTCCCCATAAACTTATCTCCCACTCTCTGATGAGTAGTCAAAATCAGAAGAATTGAGGACATTATTCTCTATTACTGGTCATTTACTTTTTCAGTTTCCACTTGGAGCCACACCTTTGTTAATTAGTCAGGAAGCATTCTTAAATCTCCACAAATGTGTCTGCATTTTTCTATTTTGGTGTAAAAATGTCTATGCAAGTTTTCCCAAGGCAGCCCATTACATTTGTTTTCTTGCAGAAAGCACTGGTTGTTCAGGACAGTGGTGGGTCAGCTCCTGCGTCTCTAGGCTGTCAGCGTGCCCTCCAGGACAACAGCAGCTCCACCCTTAATGTCCACACGTCCGTCTGCACGCACCGAGATCACCAGCTCTCCTCCTCGTAAAGAACACTGGAAGGCTAGAGAAGTCAGAGAAGAAGCCATAAATCAAAATCCATCTTATCATCAGCCCAAGCTCGTGATGGGGCAAGGTTTTGACCTATTGTTCATTGAGTCGATGAGTTGTAATTGACTCAATGGCAGCTATCCACAGCAACAATCATCCTCCAAGGTCAGCTGAAGAATAAATTTGTTCATCTGTTCATGGCTACCCACTGACATTCTTCTGAGGCCCACAAAGGCCAAAGACACAAACTGATCTATAAAAGGTACACCTTCCCTTTCTGAGACTTCTCCTGGGCCCCTTTCCTTTTAGATCTGTTCTGTGCCAGACACAGCCCACTCAAAGCTTTACGGCATTGAAGTCTATGGGGGAGAGAATAGTCTAAAAGTATTATATTTTAGGGCATTATTTTTATCGTAGGAGTACGCAATGAAGGTTGCAGA
>NW_006399824.1:5641803-5665475 GCF_000299155.1 Elephantulus edwardii | reverse complement strand
GAGAAGGTGTCCGTATAACAATGATTTTTTTTTCCAAAGGAAAAAGCAAACTTGGGGCAGGGGGCAGAGAGGAAAATAAAAAAAGGAAAATGTTAAAAAAAAAAAAGGAAAGGTAGACCCAGAAGTCATTGGTAAGCTTCTTCAAATTTTGTCTCCAAGGCATCTTCCACTTTCTCGAAGCTGAATTAAAGTGCAGCTTAGACTTGTTGACTAACTCATTGTCTGCCCATGGTGTAGAGATAAAGGACATCACATAGCTGTTTCTACTTCTTTCGAGTTAAACTAGTTAATTCTCCCTCTGTAGTACATGAGAGCTCTGAAACAAGGTCTAATTCTCCACCAAGCCGATGTTGTCTGGATCTCAAAATTTCTATTCAGTGAGATATTTCTTCACATGTTTGTACCCTAGATTCACATTAGGGACTATCTTTTAAAACTGAAAAACAAGATGTAAACTAACAATTGACAAAAAGCCTTTGGGGAAGAAAGATAGATTACATTTCCCCCTGCATTAAATGGAGGTCCAATAGGGAGACCAGCAGTCCTGGTTTGCACTGAAGGTCTTGCATTTGGAAACACTGCTAAGTCCCTGGGGGAAAAGGGGTAGTAAGTCATTGATGTCCAAAGATCTTTATGTTCCAGATAAACTTATTACAGGGGAAACTTGCCCTCTGTGCCACTCAAACTCTCCATGGGGAAACAGCTGTGTACGTCCAAATGGGCACACAACTTCTCCATGGAGAAGGATTGGGTTTAATTGTCTGGATCTCTCCAAATGGATGACCTTGGAGGGCATTATGTTGAGTGAAATATCTCAGTGACAAAAGGACAAATATTGCATAGGGCCTCTGTTGTAAAATGGGACTGACATCGGGGTTGAGGGAAGACAGAGAAGGACGGGAGAAATTATGTGTACTGCATTGAAACAGATGAGGGAGAAAACTGTTTAAAAGGGATATATGTTTGGGTATTATTGTCATGACAGGAGTCCAGAATGAAGACTGCACAGTGGAGTGGATTTGGGGGGAGGGATTGCATAACAATGAAAGAGTTTTACTTTTCAAGGAGAAGAGTGAATTGGGAGGTAAGGGGGTGGGCAGGGAGAAAAGTGCAACAATGAATGACTGGAAACCGTAAGTCTCTATAAATTTACATTAAAATTAATAACTTAAAACCGTGCTCACTTGTTGAGCCTTGCATTTTATATGTTTTGCAGCTCTGAGAGGAAGGCAAGGTCTTGAGTCATCTGACAGAACCATAGCCTCGGGGCCTCAGAGTCGGTTGTTTGGCCCTGCCTCCACCCACTCCACTTTGCCCTTTCTTCAAGCATTTCTGTCCTTTTGCCCTTTTGCTGCTCAGCTCACTGCTTTCAGAGAGGGTGAATGTTGGTGACTTGACATTGCTGCCTGTCTTTGAACTCAACCTTGTGCTTCAAACCAGTGGAAGATCCTCAACACCCCCTTTCCAAACCCATCCCATCCCACACGAAGGGCTGGCCCAGGAGAGGAGAGGAAAAGAACAGCTGTCCTGTCCCCACTTCCCACCTGCAGCCTCGGAATCTAGTCTTTGCACACCAAACTTTATCTGGGCATCAGAGATGCCACAGGTGATGATTCAGTGATAGCAGGCCTGTCACTAAGAAGAACAAAAGGCTTGGGGATCTGTTGGAATCAATCTTGGATCTGCAAATTGCAAATCTGGAAGCGTAGGCTCTGGGAGTCAGTTTCACTGATACTAAAATAGCTAATAGTTTACCAGAAGTGGGTAGGAAGAAGCAAGAAAAGAGGGTACAATGCCCAGGGGATGAAAAAAAAAGGGGGGGATGGTTTGACAGGAAAAACAGCCTACAGTTATTAGGTGTTTACTATGTATCAAACATATAACATGAATTAACATACGTGTTAACAGAATCGCGCAAGGTATTCTCTGTTACAGAGGAGGGAAATAAAACTAAAGAGTTAAGAAACTTAAGTAACATGTCTACGTTACTTAAGTAATTTAAGTAACTCAAGTCCATGGTCAAGAGCTAGAAAACTAGGATGGAAGCCAAGCTGCTGACTCTAAGCTTTAGTCCTGCGACACAGCCTTCTTTCATTTTGTGTTTTCCTCAGGAGACCTCAGTGAAGGGCATGGGGAGGAGACAGAAAAGAAAGCAGTTCAAAACCCAAGCAACTTGAACTGCCCTTTGAAGGGCGCTGAAACAGCTGCGTGGAACCCTCCTTCCTTGAACCCACAAAATCACGTACCTGTGACAGGGTCTTCAGCCACACCAACCCACGGTGCAAAATATCTTGAGTAAAAGTCAAATGCTGGCATCTGTCCAGAGGGCTCTCCTTTGAGGGTGAGGATGAGTCCTTTCACCTTCCCCGAGTTTTCAACTTGCAGCAGATTCTGTGTGTTCACTTTCAGGCCCTCCAGAAACGACCTTGTTCATAAATGGAGAGATTAGGATACGCAGACTTCACAGACTGTCAGACAGGCCAGGTGCAGCTCGTCCCAAACCACTCAGCAGGAGGAGAGAAGAGCAGGCGATACACACGGTTTTCCTCCCTACTTTCCTCCTCCAGCAGGAGAGAAACCCAGGAGCTGGTTTGGAGGGGAGGCTGGACCGCCCTGAGCTGGCCACGGGGCTCAGCCCTCTTCTGAGAGTTTATGAGGCCGGACTCCTGTACCTGTTATAAGTATCACTGAGCCGGACGAGGAGCTTCCTGGTATCCGGTGAATAACAGACATCCTGGACCAGAGTGTCCCCAATGGCAGTCTGTGACAACAAACAGAACATGCCTCAGGAACAGCCCTGACTCCCAACAACGGGAACTGCCCCCAAGGATCATCTGTCCTATGCCAGGCACATTCATTGTCTCTAATCCCCTACAGTTTGCCCTTTCTGGCCACCAGAGAGACTCCTGAGGAGCTCTTTCATTTACTCTCTGTGAACCTCAAAATAGAGTCCTTTCCTCTACTCACAGGACTCACTCCCTGCCTCTACATCCACGACTTCCTCAGGAGGTTATTGTTCCCACAGATCCCAGATGAGCAGAAGGAGAGTTAGAGAGCTGCGGGGACACACGTACGTACACACACCGTCTTGACCCAGATCTGAGTGACCCAGGAGCCTCTGTTCTGAATCACTATGATCTACTTACTATCTTTAGAGGTGGGACATCATATCCACCTCTTAAACTTGTAAAGATTAAAGGAAATAATATATATAGGATACCAGGAGCTGTAACAGAACATTCTACACAGCATGTGCTCAGTTTTAAAGTTTAATTCCCATCTAAAACATATGCTAAATTACAACATTCATAATAAGTATTTTGTGTTGTTGTTGATGTCATCGAGTCAAGCATGACTCATAGTGACCCTATGAACAAAATGTCTGAAGACTTTCTATAACAATTGTCATTTATCAAAGTTGATAGAGTTTCCAGAGGTGTGTTGTTTAGGAAGTGGATGCCACTCCTGCTTCCAAACCTGTCTTAAAAGGGGAGCTCCACCAAACACTATCCACCATGGGTAACCATTATGGCATTTGACACCCCAATGGCACAAGGTTCAGCATCACAGCAAACCCAGGTTACCTCAGAACAGCATACTGACAGAAGAGGGCTGTACTACTTAGAAGAATGTTCCTCCAAAATATAATAACTAACTTTTAAATACAAAGACCCTCCTCGAGGTCTTGTTGACTCTATACAAGAGGCTTAAAGAAAACAACCAATATAGTATGTTGTTGTTGTTATGTGCCATTGAGTCAGCTGTGATGTACAGTGACTCTATGAACAGCATCTCTGAACCCTGCCCTGTCCTGAGCCGGTCTCACTAATTCCGACACGTCAACCCCTACTGCCCTAGACACTGTATCAATCCATCTCATCCGGGATGTTCCTCTTCTACACTGTCCCTCCACCCTTTCGAGCATTGTGTCCTTCTCCAAGAACCAGTCTCTCCTGGCCACGTGCCCCAAGTATGTGTTGTTGCTGTTGTTAGGCGCCTTTAATTAAACTCCAGCTCCTTGCAAACCCAGGTACGAGAGTTTAAAACTTTGCCTGAGCCTGTATCATCCTCACAATCTCCCCTGTACTTAAAACCATTTTATAGTCACTATGTTAAACCACCTCTCTGAGGATCTTCTCCTTCACTAAGCTTCCACCTTTCCAAGCATGATTCCCCTTTCAGAGGACTGGCCACTCCTGACAACATGCCCAAAGTACATGACATTGAGTCCCATAATTTTTGCATCTAATGAGCCCTCTAGCTGCACTTCCTCTAAGACACATTTATATGTATTCTTTTAACAGTCTCTGGTAGATTCAATAATCTTCACTAACATCAATTCTTCTTTGGTCTTTCTTCAGTGTTCCCATTTTACAAATGCTGACCCTCAGGCTTAGGTTAGATTAAGGTCTCCCTAACCCTGGTGGCCTAGTAGTAAGATGTGGTGCTGCAATCCCAAAGGAACATGGTTCAAATCCACTAGCTAATCCCTGGGAGAAAGGCGGGCAATCTCATCCCATGCAATTAAGTGTCTCTGAAAATCCACTGGAGGCTCTGTGGTACACAACAACATGCTGACAAGTAAAAGTCAATAAAACTGGTCAACCTTTTCTCCAAATAGATTCATTATTAAAATTTAAGGCAGAAATACACTGCTTATTACTCAACTACAATTAGGCTGGAACATTTATACTGTTCCTGTGTTTTGGGGTCCAATCATACTGACTATTTGTGTCTAGACAATAACAAATGATCGTATCAAATAAGCACAGGTTTAATTTTTGTAACCAACCTTTATCAAGTCTTTTATTTCCTGGGAGTCCTAGTTGGGGGAGAAATAAAGAACCGTTTTATTTATTTTTTTTTTATTATTTTATTTAAATAGCATTCAGTTTATTACAAATATTTAGTATTGGTTTCCCATATTCCCCTCTTTTGTTTTTATCATAATTATGTTATCATCTAGATGAGCATAAAGAACCATTTTAAAATGGGCAAATTGTGAATTGCACATAATTTATGACAATGCATTCATTAGAAGACACTTACCTGGGGATGAGCTTGGTAAAGAGGCAAGTCCAGGATGATGCCATCCTCTGCTCTTCTAGCCTTTAGTTCTCCACTCAGTGTCACAAAGGTCAAAGTGCTATTCACATTTTCTGGCCAAAAAAAGGGAGTCTTATTTTGTCAAGTAGAAAATTTTTTTAAAAGGGGATCAAAAATAAGAGAATATATATATTAAATTGTCTTAGATTTCTTGTACTGTGGTTCTTTCTTGTGCTAGGCACCCAGGTTCAAGTTACTGGGTTCTATGATGGAGAAAATCTTTCTAGATTTGAACTTGAAAACCAAGAACATAACTGATTATACTGCGCATTCTCCTACAAAACTACATGCCCCAGCTCCTTATGTTTTGCAAACTGTGCCTTCCAATTAAATTATTTAACCTCTTTAGATGTCAACTTCCTCAATTCTAAAATGAGATTAATAATAAAATCTTGCTTACAAAACAGAGTCATCAAACAAGAGGAAAACCCTCAACAAGATGGATTGACACAATGACTGCAACAATGGACTTGCTCATGGTGGAGCTCTTGAGATGGTACCAGATGAGACAAAGTTTTCAATTTCTCATTCACAGGGGTCTTAGTCGTGACTAAGTTAAGACTCACAGCTGTGAGTCTCGGTCAACATGAAGGCACCTAACAAAAACAATTATTCCTACCTCATGGGGCTGTTAGGGCTGTTGCAATGGTTTTTAATGTACTCTGTATTTGTGTGTGTGTGTGTACGTGTGTACCGTCGAGTCAGACCTGACTGGCACAGGAGGAGATTGTCCTTCCTTCTCCAGCAGAGCATCTGGTAGATTCAAACAGCCCGTCTGTGGAATTGCAGTACAGCTTCTTGCCACTAGGCCACCAGAGCTCTCTTATAATGCATTTTTTTAAATCGCCACCGACAATAATCACAGTTGTAAATCTTACTAGCTGACGGTATAATGTGATTACAATGTTGTTGTTGTTGCTGATTGCCTTCAAGTCAAGCATGACTCTGCGACCCTATGAATAAAAGGCCTGAAGCCCCTCTACAACTATCGGCATAGAATATATAAATTATGAATAGTATGATAGTAAACATATCAAGTGTGCCCTAAAGAAATCAACCTAGATGTAAAAATTTTACTTAAAATAGATACCACAGATGCTGATATATTTTTATGTCACTAATGCAACTTGGACCATTTATCTGACCTTAGTGAACCTAATAGTTTTAATAAAATAAAAAAAAATTGTGGTTTGAACCTCTCTTAAAATTTCTGGAACATATAATAAGATCTTTTTTAAAAATTTTTTTAATTATTTATCATCATTATTAGTGTGTGTACCATCAAATCAAATCTGACTGGTACAGGAGGAGATTGACCCTCCTTCTCCAGCAGAGGATCTGGTGGATTCAAACTCTGTACCTCTGGGATTGCAGTTCCGAACAAGATCTTAAAGATTAAAAAAACTCTCATTATTCCTCCCTACACACACTCACTTGTATACATAAAAAGGGAGCTCTGGCGCCTAGTGGTAAGAAGCTGTGATGCAATCCCAAAGGCGTGCTGTTTGAATCCGCCAGGGCTCCTTAGAAGAAAAATGGGCGGCAATCCCCTCCCGTGTGATTTACTGCCTCTGAAAACCCACTGGAAGGGGTTGGTTCTGACTCAAAGGCACACAACAATATATATTTAAAATAAATAAACCATAGGTCCTATTCCATAGGGAGTTGTTGACCCAAAGATAGCACCTCTCCGGTAGTTCAAACTCACCAGTTTCTAGGGGTGTGTGTGTGGGAAGATGGACAATCTAAGAATTACCGCCTCAGAAACCCAATGGAAGGTTGCTATGAGTAATAAAGGATTGGACAGTGGTGAGTTCGAGTTTTTGTTATGTACGTTAAGTTGGAACTGACCCATAACTGACCTTCCTGAGGGTTTTCAGAGGCAGTAAATCACACATGAGAAGAGATTGTCCACCTTTCTCCCGCAGAGCAGCTGGTGGAATGTGAACCATGTGCCTGTCGGCTGAGAGCACAGCTCCTTACCACTACGTCATCAGAGTTCCCTAAGAGTCTTTAGTATAAAATATAAATTCTGCACCAAAAATTTGTAATATAAAACATTGTTATTTAAAAGCTTATTTTTCATACCTTATTTCCTCTATATTTATTTCTACCCTAAGTCTTGGTAGATGGGGGTAGAAGGAATGCTTTCCTAAACTTCAGAATCATTAAACTAAAGAGTGGCTCAGTTTGGGAATGGTCCTCAATTCAGGTTAACTACTATGCCTGTGTGTCCCTTAAAATGCACATTTTAATGAAGCATTCCTCTCATATGCCAAGCTAAACTCTTGCTTGCTTTATTCTAGTCTCATATCTGACCCTGCTGCAGGAGTACTGGGGGCTGACAGCTCTCAGGTGAGTGCTTTAAGGACTACTGGTGACTAGAGTACCAGCAGTCAAGAAATCAGAAAATGTATTGCATAGGGCAAGTCCACTGTTAGAGACCTCTTCAAAATGATGGAGAGCAATGATGTCAGTTTGAAGACAAAGGTGTGCCTGATTCAAGCCATAATCTTCTCAATTACCTACTATACATAAGAGAGCTGGACAATGAATAAAGATAACAGAAGAAAAATTAATGTCTTTGAGTTGTGGTGCTGGAAAAGAGTCCTGGCTAGCCCAAGACCTGCCAAAAGAACAAACCAGTATGTTTTGGGGGAAATGCAGCCAGAGTGCTCCTTGGAAGCAAAGATGGTGAAACTTCACCTCACATACTTTGGGCAGGTGGTCAGGAGGGGGTCAATCCTTGGAAATAAAGACATCACTCTGGGAATGGAGTAATCAGAGAAAAACAGGAGGACCCTCAACAAGTTGGATTGACACTGTGGTTACAACAATGGGCTTGAGCATGATAGAGATTGTGAAAATGGCACAAAGTTCAGATCTGTGTTTCCTGGGATCACTATGAGTTGTAATCAATGTGGTGGCACTTAACAACAACATGCTCCTTTGCCATGTTTGTCACAAAGACAGAGCCCCTGTTTGAAATATAATTGTGTTCTAGGCATCTGGGATTATGGCTTTTTCATGACACCCAGAATCTACTCAGAAATACTGACATGTTGCTATTGTTCACTCTCTTCTGTTTCTGCACCGTGAACTACATGAAATAAACTCTGCAGAGTCTTAAACCAGTCACTTGGCTCCTCAGAAAGACTAAGGATTTACAAATATATTTGCTATTTTCTAACTGAAAGGTCCAGAAAAGAAAATAACTTTACTTATTTTGTGAAATAGGACAGCTGCAGAAGCCAGCGTGGCGTGGCCACAGAGTGGGACCTCACTCGCCGGAGTGAACCACCGTAATCCAAAACAGGAACCTGTGGAGAGGAGAACACAAAGACAGGGAGATGATGCCATGCTAGCTGGTTGTAAACTTTTCATCTTCTTAGTCTTTCCTAGTCATTTCACAAGCATTAGTAACAGCTTAAATATGGCGGGAAAGGAGGTGTAAAAACTAGACTAGTAACAGATAATTGAAGAAATGCTCAAAATCACTAGCAATAAGAAAGACGCAAATCAAAACCACAATAAGATATCATTTCACTCCAGGAGCATTGGTAAAGTTTAGCAGGACAGCAAGCAGTAAATGTTGGAGAGGATGTGAAGAGGTGGGAACATTCTTACACTGTTGGTGGGATTGTAAAATGGTACAACCATTCTGGAAGGCAGTTGGGTGTTTCCTCAAAAAGTTCAACATAGGAAAAAAAAAGTTCAAAATAGGAACTCCGTATGACCCAGCTATTCCACTATTAGGAATTTGTTATTGTTATTTGCTGTCGAGTCTTCTCATAGAAACCCTATGTATAACACCCTAAACCCTGCTCTATCCTGTGCCAATTTTATTGTCTCTGATACACCTACCCCCATCACCCCAGTCACTGAATCAACCCATTTTATTGAGGAAATTAGGATTGAGACACAAACAGAGATTTGTACACCAATGTTCATAAGTAGCATTATTAGCCATCGCAAGTATGTGGAAACAGACCAAATGTTCAACCACAATTGAATGGATTAAGAAATTATGGTACCTTCTCACAATAGAATACTATGCAGCACTCAGGAGCAATGATTTCGAAAAATACTACATAACTTGGGGAGAGACTGCAGAGCATTATGCTGAGTGAACTAACTCAGCCTCATAAGGACAAATACTGCATAAGACCATTATTGTAAAAATAGAAGGATAACTAGTAAAACATGTATGGGGAATCAAGTGGGAGAGGATGGGAATGGAAGGGTGAGGATGGATAGGGGCAAAACCACAGTTTGGTGGGTGAAGAGAGGGGGAGAAGCAAATGGGAAAAATCAGACAAGGACCTGATAAGAGTAATGATAGGCAAGGTGCAATGGTGATTTGTTTTATAAAACATAATGCACGGGAACGATTGTGTGAAACACAATGTGAGTGAGGAATAGTATGAAACACAATGCATATGAACTTTGTAAGCAAACCAATATAAAATAAAAATTATCTCAAAAAAGTTGAGGGGAAAACCCAGACACAACAAGGCTAACTAAGTATCGTAGGGCTTCCGAGTGCTGGGGCTGAAACTGAAATTGTCAAATCAACAAATACCAGAAACTAAAGACCATGTCAGAATTTGCCCTCTATCCACAATCAAACAAATAGGATATGCCCCTTCAATATCACTCCTTTATCTAAAAGTGCAGCTTTGGTGCTATTCACGAATGTTGAAAATGCTCCATTTACTTTCAGTGAAGTTGTCAGTTGGGTGTAGTTTTCGGATAAAAGCCGTTTCAGACAGGTTCATTTCTCTTGCAATCTTTTGATGCATGTCTTCATCCAGTTTCTAAATTAGAAACAAAAGGTTATTGAGACCCCTGATATACAACCAGACTTGCTTGGAAAGCAACAACCATCAATTAATAAAGCTCTTTATTAATATTAAAACTCACATGTTTAAAGACACTTTTATAAAGATTATTCTTCTGAAATTCATGCTTGAGATGACAGATAAGAACTGTGAATAGATAAAGCTTGAAGAATTTGTGAAAAATTGACTGCCCTGACCTCTGTCTTTCATACTGGAAGAACTTCCTCTCCTCTGAAAAGTCTCTACAAAGGGAAACTATAGCCTCACTTTCTGTTGAATATGTTGGATAAAGAAATGTCAGGGAGCTCTGGTGGCTTAGTGGTAAGGAACTGTGCTGCCAGTGCAAAGGTGCAAAGTACAAATCCAACAGCTGCTCAGCAGGATAAAAATGGGCAATCTCCTCCCATGTGAATTACAGCCTCTGAAAACCTGCTGGAGGGTCAACTATAGGTCGGTTTTGGTTCAATGGTACACAACAACAACAATAAAGGTTTGGTACCCACTCTGGGCAGACTGATCAACTCTTTAGCACCCACTTTGTAGGGTTCACACTTGCTCGGTTCAGGCCCCAGGTCAGAAGATCACTCCTCCAGGAAGACTTTTTAGACTTCTCTGTTTAAAGGTATACCTGGTCTCCAACACATTCACCACCACCAGTTGCTCTGAAGTCAATTCCAATGCATGATAGTCCCATCTGTGTCATGTACAAACTCACATACTCACAAAGGTACACAGAAACTCAAGGAAATAACTGGCTCAGAAATAGAAGTTTAAGTATGAATTTTCCTTATGAAACTAAAAATACAATTTTTTAATCAACAAAATGCTTCCTCCATAGATATTTAATAAAAAAGGACTCTCAACTGTGGATGTAAAGATGAACTAAGTAAAAAAACCCCAAACTTTATAATGTGGATGTTTTAATGGATGTCATAAAACAAATGTGTGTAAGTAGTGGGATGGAAAGCCAATTTGCTCTGTAAACTTTCACTCAAATCCCAATTTTTTAAAAGGCCCAAGAAAAATTAGTTTGCCCAAATTTCTTATTCCTGAGCTTTCCTAGCCATTATGAGTATAACTCTCACCACGTGGTTTGGTAGGACTGTAAAATGTTTGGGGCCCACCAGAGGGATTGGATAGCTTGAGAATAATGTAAATAAGATAAATAGCACTTTTAGGCTAGGAATATGCAAATATGATGTGCAGACCACCCAAGTGGGAGGTGGTCACCTTTGCCACCCTTCAGTTTGATCTAAAGAGGTTCAGAGGGAGAAAACGATAATCTCATTACCCCCAGGGAGCTCTGGGCACCTAGTGGGTAAGAGGCTGCACTGCAAAACCAAGTGCAAGTAGCTGGAGAATGATGGACAATCTCTTCTTGTGTGATTCACAGCCTTTGAAAACTTGCTGGAGGGTCAACTATGAGTCAGTCCTGACTCGACGACCCATAACAACAGCATTACTATCAAGAAAGAAGCAGAAAGTGCCGTGCACGCTTGAAGCCAGAGATTTCTGCCCTAGACACACACTGAGACCAACACGGGATGGGCATGGCCAGTGGCAACGGCAGCAGTGTCAGCAGCAGTAGAGGTGACAGAGAACCAGAGAGCGGTGTGACAAGAGCTCAGCCAGATCCACCACTCCACAGACCAGTGCCTGGTCTGATGGCTGAAGGGACGGGGGGAGGGGCACAGAGTAGTCAAAACTAAAAGAGCTTTGTAAAAGAGCTTTTGTAAAAAGAGCTTTTTGCCCGAGCTCGGGGCAAATCCTGAAACTGTGAGGCCTATGATCTGAGGCAGACCTTGCTGATAGTATGCCTGAGAAGAAATTGTCTTGATGAAAGAATTGTCTTCTGTGTGTTTCTGAACTGTAGCCTGTTACTTCTCTAATAGGGAGTTCTGGTGGCATCGTCTACAGGGAGCTGAGATGCTAAATCAAAGGTTAACATTTCAAATCCACCAACGGTTCTGAAGGAGAAACACACCCTCAGAAAGCCAACAGAGGATCAGCTATGGTCAGTTCCCACTCAGCCATCAGTCTAACAGTTGAAGAAAGTAAGTTCAGTGAGTTAAATGACTGATACTTATTGTGTGAAAATCTAAATGTGTAACAATGAGTTTTTTGTTTCCTTTTTAAGGAATGTTTTTCTTTCAAGAGACTGAATCTAGTAATGCATGTAAAGTGCTTTTCACAGCGCCAAGTACACAATGCTCAGTACACAGTAAGTCCTCAGTAAATGTTAGCTTTTGATTTTGAGTGGCGCAAAGCCCGTGTTTTACCTGCCACACTACACTGCCTCCCTGTAACAACGACAAACTAGTATTATCCCTTTAACGTGCTGTAGATAGGAAAATCAATGTTCAACAGTGAAAATGCACTCCCACAAGGTTTCTGAGCCAATGCAGCAATGGGTTAACTTCCAGGTGCTACACTCATTTTGTGGCTATAGAAATCTGAGACTCAAAGTGAGGTCCCCAGGTTGACAGCATCAGCATTACCAAAGAAATGTCCTCTCAGGGCCTACCCCAGACCTTTTGAACCTGAATCTTCATTTTCACAAAAGATCCTAGGGATTCATATGCACATTAAAGTCTGAGAAGTTATGGCACATAACACACAGAGGTTAACCATCTAGGCAGGAAGTTAATACAGCCACAGAAAACAAAGCTGAGCAAAACCAGAAGTAAAGAACTGAAACATCAAAGACTATATAAGCAAGTCGACATGCAATTTCAGTGGTACAGTGAGGAGCATAGCTGCCTTCCAAGCAGTTGACCTGGGTTCAATTCCTGGCCAACACTGTCAGTTGACCTTTTAATTTTTTTTCCACAGAAGAGGAGCAATCCCCTCCCATGCAATTGTCTGCCTCTGAAAACCAGCTGGAGGATCAGCTATGGGTCAGCTCTAACTCAAAGGTACACAGTAACATATAATTGAAATTTAGCCTGTAAAATCTCTAGGACTGTAAACATAGAACTTTGAGACGTCGAACTAAAAAAAAAGAGCTCATATTTTGGTGAGTTAGGTAGGCAATGGTGGGAAAGGGGTTCTCTTTATGTTAAATCAGGGATTGAACTTTATGATAAAGATTCTATTATTCTATTGTTCTAGGATTCTGTGAGCCAAGGTTGGAAAGAATTAAGAAGAGAGAAATAAAGTGAGGTTAGAGTCCATCATACCTGTCAGCACTTGCAGCGTGGGGGAGTAAGAAGATTCCCCCGAGTAGAGGGATTATGGGGTACAGACAGAGAGTCCCAACCAAGAAAGCAATGATGTGAAGTATTGAATTCCACAGCCTGTTACATGTTCTCTGTACACTAGTCCACATGCACATATACCATCCAAAAGAAATTTGGGGCCATTAAGTCCCCAGTGAAGTGTGATTGCAATCACAGGTTTCAACAGTGGTTGGAAGGGTGAGAAAGCTTTGCCTGGTCTCCTAGACTTGCTACCTCAGTTGCAGGAGCCTGCACTGCCCACCAGTCTGTCGCCTCTGACCAAACTCCCTATCCCTGTCCTTCCTTTCTTTGATTATTGTATCTGAGTGGTTAAAAGTATTAAATAAAGCATTATAAATTATAGCCAAACTCATCATCTATTGGCAACAGATTTCTTTCCAAATAAACTGGTTTTGCACATCAGCAAGGATCCACACTTCACTGTTCATCAGTAAGGTGCCATCACTGCCACTGCTCTTTCAGCCTCACTATTTATATGAGTTATACCAATTGTCACTAGAATCCCTATGCCTGTCATTCTTGTCCCAGAATGTTTCAAACACACCTGCTGTTGTTTGTCTGAGGCACCAGAGACCATGCAGAATGTTGTTGCAATCTCAAACATACACCAAAGCTAAACATTCATTGAATTTCTACACAGGAGTCAGAGGTTAAGAGGGTAGTAAAGCATGAGGAAGCTAATTTAGGGAGTGAGGCTTTTCAGAGGGCTTAGCCATGAAAGGGAAGAAGAAGAAAAATAAACCAACCAACCTAGTTCATTGAAAATACTGAACCTTATTTCCAGGTCCACTTCACAGTCCAAGCCTATATTCAAACACAGCACCTGTCAGTTGCAAGTCAACAGCTCTTATTCTTTTGCTGTAATATCCTCATTGACAATCTCACATGAATCAAATTTCAAAAGCAGCCACAGGATTGTGTTTATTTTTCTGGGTTCCAGTGAATTTCCATCACCATATGACCATAGAAGTTTAATGATTAGAAAATCAGAGTAAGGTTTTAAAACACTCCCATCTTGTGGTCATTTGGAAATATGACAGCACACCCTTACCCGTCCCATCTTCGTCCATTTGTCCCTCTGTTGTAGGTAGATTTCACCAAAGGAAAATCACCTGAATGTGGAAAGTATCCACAAAACTATCTCAGAAGAAATGGAAAATTCCATATGCAGCAATTAGACCTCCTATTAGGAAGCTTTGGAAGGAGGAGTGGCATCTACTTCCGTAATAGTTTGCCTCCGGAAACCCTATGAACCTGGAGAGAGGATGAGAGACACCCCAGCGTTGAAGACTCTCCTTCACAGGGTCTCTATGAGTCGCCTGCGACTAGGCGGCACTTAACAACAACAATTAGGAAGCTACATTTATTCAACACAGCAACTAAACCCACAGGCCACTTGCAATTATTCCTAGTTAACAGATGCTGTTAATGGGTACCTAGTCTTCCCTAATTCCATGACAGCACCCCAAAGTCATACTCGTTTTGCACACTGATCCCTCTATGCTGACAACAAGGGCATAAAATCAAAACATATTGCTCCACTAGGAGGTTTAGAGGAAAGGTTTAACACAATTTCATTCATCATAATAGTTTCACATTTACCCCATTCTACTTTATTTAGACATCCAAATTGTGAAAATAGATTGGCACAGTGGTTGCGACATGTGCGGAAGCACAGCAGAGATTTTGAAAAGGATGGAGGGGTAGGTAGTGTTTCATTCCATTGTAAACAGTGTTATTATAAGTAGAAGCTGACTTGACAGCACCTAACCAGGAAGGCTATGTGGTGTAGTGGTTAAATTATGAACTGTTAACTGAGGAGTCAATGGTTTGAATCCACCCTCTGCTCTGTGAAAGTAAAGATTTGGCATCAACTCCTTTAAAAATTCAAAGCAAGACAAGAAACTGAGGAATGTGTAAACTGCAAAAGCTGGAAGACACAAGGATCTTCTAAAGCTGATGCTGTGAATCTGAGTCACAGCAAGAAATACAAAGCAGCTGGAGACAAGGAGAAGACATGTGTCTCTTGGGAATAAAATGATTTTATTTATCTACAAGATGGCCTAGGAAAATATACTTTGTTGATATGAATAAAAATAGTTCTTTTGTATGATTAATTATATGAGCACATAAAGATCTTCCTCTTGTTACCATGTTGTAGTGAGAGCACAAGGCCTCCTCTTGGCCCCAAGAAAATGCAGCAGCCCACTTCTGGCTTCAACTTTCTAAGGGGAGGCACAGAGCAGGAGATATATGCCATATCTCTTTCCAAGATAAATAAGAAAAATATCAGTTATGGAAAGGAGAATTCTACCTAAGAAATTTGCCAGGTTCCTTTTCATTGGCCTGGCTCCTTCGCTCACCTTTCATTCTAAAGGCTGAGATTTGTCATCCTTAAACAAGAACAAGAGCAAGTACAAGAACAAGAACCTTGAATAAGTATCTTCATTCCAAAGGATCCCTGAGAATGAGATGGGAAACTATGATTTTCCCTCAATGTTTTTCCCAAAGACGTTGATATTCATGTGGTTCTTGTTGAGATATGCCAATTGATATGCCATCAATTCCTGGAGCCTTGTTTGTTGCCAATGCCTTCAGAGCAGCTTGAACTTCCTTCTTCATCACCATTGCCTCTTGATCATATGTTGTTTCATGAAATTCTTCTGTCAGCCAATTCTTTTTTGGTACAGTGGCCCTGTGTACTCCCTCCCTTCCATCTTCTTTTGTTGCTTCGGAGTCATTCAACATTCTTCCCACAGCATCCTTAAGTATTGCAACTTGAGGCTCGAATTTGTTCCTCATTTCCTTCAGCCTAAGAAATGCTAAGTTCATCCCTTTTGATTTTCCAACTCCAGCTCTTTGCACATTTCATTATAACAGTTTGCTTTCTCTTCCCAGCCCAGTAAATCCCACAGGCAAGCCTATTCCATCATCTATGGCCACCATGAGTCAGAATTGGTTCAGCATACTAAAACTGCAGCAACAGCACTAGAAGTAAAAGTCCCTGGGAAGAGTAAACAGCTAAGTTGTCATCTGCTAATCAAAAGTTTGGAGGTTTAACTCCTCCCAGAGGGTACCAGAGGGGAAAAGGCCTGGCAATCTATTTTTATTTTTTAATTTGCCATTGAAAACTCTAAGGAATGCAGTTCAGCTTTAATACACATAAGGTCCCTATGAATTGAACTGTCAACCATTAGGTTAGTGTAGCATATGCTACCAGCACTACTTTAGGTTCTAAGCAACTACTGAAGAATGATCATGTTTATATGTCTGTTTTCTTCACTAAATGTTGAGCACTTCAAGGACAGAAAAACTAGCCAATTTTTGTACTTCAAGTCCCAAAACCCACAATCTGGTTCAGAATTATGTTGTTGTTGTTGTTGCTGCTGCTAAGTGCCACCAAGTCAAGCATGACTCATAGTGACCCTAAGAACAACCAGTCTGAACCTCGTCCTATCCTGCACCATCCTTACCCCCAACACACTGGAGCCCATTGCTATAGACTGTATCAATCCAACATATTGATGGTCTTCTCCTTCTTTCTCTGACCTTCCATCTTTCCAAGCATGGTGTCCTCTCCAAAGATTAGCCTCTCCTAACATATCCAAAGTATGTGAGGCAAAGCTTCGCCATCTTTGCCTCCAAAGGGCCCTCTGGTTGCACCTTATTTTGGCAGTTCATGGGATATTCAGCACTCTTCCCCAACATCACAACTAAAATGTATTGCTTCTTCTTTTGTCATGTTCATTCATTGTCCAGATGCATAGCAATTGGTGGGAAAGACTACAATCAGGCCCTTCTTAGTCTTTAAACTGACATCATTGCTCTTCAGGTCATTAAAGAGGTCCCTGACAGGAGACTTTTCCAATGCTATATGTCTCCTGATCTCCTGACTGTTGGCATCAAGGAAGCGGATTGTGAATCTAAGAAAGATAAGATTATTATATCAATCTTTTCTTCATCTATCATGATGTTGTCTATTGGCACAGTGGTGAGAATTTTCTTTTTTTTTTTGTGAATACATAATCCATAGTGATGCTGCAGTCCTTGATCTTCTGCAGCAAGCACCTCAAGTTCTTACTTTCAGCAAGCAAGGTTGTATCATCTGCATTACACAAGCTGTGAATGAGCCTTTCTCTGATCTTGATCCCACACTCTTCTCTAAAGTGTAGATTCTCATATTGAATGACCTAAGAAGCATCAAAATAAGATGGTGTAAATACACAGAGACACTGTGGAAAAAAAATTGGTGTACATTGAAATATTTCTGGAAGTAGCATGTGACAAAGAGCCAGTGCTAATGAGGAAAGGTCAGGCTGCAATGAAAACACCGTCAAAAAATAAGGCCCCAGGAATTGATGGGATGCCAATTGACATGTTTCAGTTAGCATGAGCCATGGATGTGCTCACCAGTCAGTGGCAGAAAATTTGGAAGTCTACTACCTGGCCAACTGACCGAAAGAGATCCTTATTTGTTTCCATTCCCAAAAAACGTGATCCAACAGAGTATAGAAATTATCAAGCAATATAATTAATATCACACACAAGCAAAATATTGCTCAAGATCATCCAAAAACTAGTAAAACAGTACATTCACAGAGAACTTCCAGAAATTCATGCTGGAACCACTAATCATTTGGTTAGTAGAAAAATGCTTTAGCCACAGTCCAACTAGAGCTGCTGAACAACATACAAAATATATATAGTTCAGTAGAGAAATAAGTATGTAGACAATAGATAATTTAAATCTGTTTTCAGTGAATGGATTGGAAGTAAGAGAAGTAAGTTGGAGAAACAATACCCATTCTGGTTATCTAGTTAAAACTGAATGTTTATAGTTCAAGGATTATATGGATAGATGCCTTTCAATTTTGGTGTTGGTGAAGTGTATTAACTATACCACGGGACAAACAAATCCATCTTGGGGGCCAGGATGGTGAACCTTCATCTCACATACTTTGGGTATACTGTCAGGAAGGGTCAGTCCTTGGGGAAAGACATGATACTGGGAAAGGTGGAAGGTCAGAGAAGAGAGGAAGGCCATCAACAGAATGGACTGAAACAATGGGTTAGAGCATGGCAAAGATCATGCTGATGGTAGCTTAGGGCAAGGTTCAGATCTATTGTTCACAGAGTCACCATGAGTAGTAGTGGACTTGATGGCACCTAACAAAAACAATTCAAGAGTCGTACATAGGGACATGGGCAAATATACTGACTCTTGTCCCAGCAGTTTCTATCAATTCCTTATCATGAACTTGTGCTTGCCAGATTGACTTTAATAAAAGTTCACAGTCTGAAACCTGTTAATAATTTCCTCACTAATCTGCCCCAAGCTCCTTGTTACTTGATAAGGCTTGTGTTTGGTGGAAGGAATGTGCCAGCTGGAGGGTTGCCTCATGCACACATTGCAAAGGTGAGATGAGGACTCTGTTAGTTTCTCTGATTGTTGTTGTTTGTTGATCAACGTTTGACTGAACCATCTGAGGCAGAAATAATAAAATATTAAGGACTCCATTATTCACCTGAATCAGTAAAACCTTACTAATTTCTTGACCTTGATTGTGTGTTAGAATGAATGCTTGGGGAGCTTTGAAAAACAGTGACATCTAAGTTTTATTTCCACCCCCTCCCCCAAGATTATGTGGTAACTGGACTGAGATGCAGCCTGGACACAGGAATTTTTAAAGCTCCCCAGGAGATTTTAATATGCATGCCAGAGTAAGACACATTACTCTCCAATGCTTCCGTGTATACCAGGTTAATATGACTTGTTAAACATTATCGGTTGCTTCTAAAGTAATTCTCAGATAATTTACTCTTGCACTAATGACTCTGAGTTGAAAGTAATTTAAGTTTTGTTTCTTGCTACCCAGGAAACAACACAAAGTGCCAAATTCATGAAATAGTTAACTATTTTGTTAATATCTGTCCTAATAAAAAAGTTCTTTCCAAAATGAGCTTTTTCAAATAAGTTAGAGGTACTGAAAAATTTCAGGAAGTATCAATGGTAATGAAAGAAGAAGTTGAAGTTGCACTAAGGGCACTGGTAAAAAATAAGACCCCAGGAATTGATGGGTTACTAATTGGCATGTTTCAACTAAAAGATACAGCCCTGGACATGTTCACCAGTTCATGCTAGAAAATTTGGAGGGAAACTGCCTGGCCAACTGACTAGAAGAGATACATGTTTGTTCCCATTCCCAGGAGAGGTGATTCAACAGAATGTGAATACTATCTAATAAAATCATTAATATAAAAAGTAAGCAAAATATTGCTCAATATTTTCCAAAACTGGCTAGAACAGTTCATTGATAAGGAACTTTCAGAAGTACAAGTGGGCTTTAGAAAAGGCCATAGCATCAAGGATATCATTGCTATGTCAGATGCATCTTGACTGAAAGCAAAAAATACCAGAAGAATGTCTATTTGTATTTTATTGACTATGTATGCAAAGGCATTTGATTGTGTGGATCATAACAAATTATGGCTTATACTTAGAAGAATTTGTATCCCAGAACACTTAGTTATCTTCATACGAAACCTGCATCTCAAAGCTATTATCAAAACAGAGCAAGGAAAGACTGTATTGTTTAAAATCAGAAAAGGTGTACCTCAGGGTTGTATCCTTTCTCCATACCTATTCAAACTGTATGCTGAACAAATAATTCAGGAAGCTGTACTCTATGAAGAAGCATATGGCTTCAAGGTCAGAGGGAGAGTCCTCAAAACCTGCATTATAGAGATGAGCCAACCTCACTTGCTGAAGGTGAGGAGGACTTGAAGCATTTGCCGCAGAAGATCAAAGACAACTGCCTTCAATATAGTTTTCATCTCAGCATCAAGAAGACATAAATCCTCACCATCAGACCAATAAGCAATGTAATGATGAATGGAGAAAAGTTTAAAATTGTTAACAAATCCATCTTACTTCAATCCACGTTGATTAACTCCCTTGTTACCAGCAGTCAGGAAACCAGGAGACACACTACATTGGGTAAGACCACTGCCAGGGACCTTTCCAAAGTACTGAGAAGCAGCGATGTTAGTGAGAAGGCTAAGATATGCCTGATTCAGGCCATGGATTTTCAATCACTTGCTGTGCCTCTGAGAGATGGAAAATTAATAAGGATAACAAAAGAAGAATTAAAGCCTTTGAATTGTGTTAGAGTATTGAATAGCCTATAAACTGCCAAAAGAACAAACAGATATTTTTATTTAAAAAAACAAAATACAACCAGAATGTTCCTAGGTAGTAAGAATGGCAAAACTTTGTCTCACACATTGTGGGCTCATTAGTAGGCGTCTTCAGAGCAGAAAATGGGACATGGAGGCACACAGGCCCTTGAACATCTCTCTGAAAGAGCCTGAGGCACAGCCTTTCACCTTCCCAGAGCAGAAAGCAAATAAAGAGCCCATATCCCAGACTTATGGTGCCTCTAGAGCCATGTCAAAAGAAAGAGGTTTGTTTATTTGTTGTTGACTCACAGACTCACAGTTGTGGTACTAAGAATGGGGTTTAATAAGGAAGTAATTTGGAGAATGAGGGAGGCAAAGAATATTACCCAATACAAGTCTAGGTTTTAGCCCAAGTTCCAAGGCATAATTCCTCAATTAGTCCAGGCTTTGGTTTTAGTTCAGGAGTCAAATGCAAATCATCCAGCAAGTTTTGCCTCAGAGCAGTTATAAGTTATCTTCTCCTTCAAGTATTCAACAACAACAGCCAAAACCTTTAACTTACACAAATGCAAGAAGTCTCCAGTCACACCCTGTCATAGTTTCTCCACAGAAATGTCACAGTCTCTCCAACACCAGGGTCTCACTCTCAACTAGGGTCTTGCTCCAGTCTCCCTCAAGTCTCACCACCACAAGTTTTGTCTCTCCTCAAGTGTTGCTGTTCAGTGTGGAAAGCACTCTTTCTATTATCCTAGTCCAACAGCTGTTCATGATTTGCAAGACCATGTGTCTACAGTTAAGGTAGCTAGAGACCAGAAGGGGCTAACGGTAATGGCTAAAAAAAGGCGGGGGGAAGTGCCAATTTTTAGGCTAACACCACACTAGGAGAGGCTATTTTGGAAAGAGTCATCATGGTTGGAAATGAGCAAAAAAGAGGAAGACCTACAATGAGATTAATAGACACAGTGACTACAGGAATGGGCTCAAGTGTGTCAGAGATGATGAGGACAGCACAATATAGAACAGGGTCAGATCTGTTTTTCAGAGTCACTGTGAGTTGTACTCAACATTACCTAACAACAACAAATGTTCAATGTACTAGAGCTTAATTTTTCCTACTTATCTACTTTATAATTCCATTTCTTGCAAAATATTTGTGATTCTGAAAAGATTTTCAGGTTGTCGGAATTATAGACCAAAACCGTTACCATTGTGTCAATTCCAACTCATTGTAGCTCTCAAAGACAGAGTAGAATTGCTCCGTAAGGTTTTAGCCTGACAAGAAACCCCTGAGAAAGCAGCACCAGTAATTTCCTTCTGAAAAATCTGAGCCTTAAAAACTTGGAGCAGTTCCATTCCACACACATAGGCTCATTATGAGTCAATACAGGTTCCAAAGTAACTAACAATTAAAACAACCTTCATGGAGGCATTCTTCATAACTTTAATCAAAATCAACTTGCAAATAAAAGCACAAACCAAAAAGGTAAGTAAGAAGGTAGATCCTACTTTTTGTTTTATGGAAATACTTGGTTCTACAGAAATCTTTAATTTCAGGTCCTCACACTTTGAAACTAAGTACTTACGTTTTCTAAGAGGCAAACAGCAGCAGGATTCCCACGAAATGCTTTTGCTGTAAATGCATCTGCTATGAAAATAGGGAGCTTCATTTTTGTGCAAGCTGTTTTCTTCAAGCTCTCAAAAGTGCTGGTATCTGTTTCACTTGTGATTGTTGTGAAAAACCAAAAAGTTAATGTTTTACTTGGTATACAGAAGCAATTAACAGTTTCCAGATACAGAGTCAAGCAATTATTTCTAACACAACTTAATTAATGATACATAATCCTGTAACATTTTAATTTAATTTATAAACGAGTTTGTTTCAAAATACTACAGAAATAGAATATTTTCATATTTTTAATGAGTTCTTTATATATGTGTGTATATATAATCTAACAATACTACCATATCCTTTCTTAAAGTAGCCCCTATTAGCTATGTTTTTAATGAAGTGTGTGAAAAGTCCAAGAGATAAGTAAGCTGGCCCTTCCTAAATAGTATTACTACCCTTTAAGCCCCTTTAAAATAATTAATAATAACTTAAAATTTTTAAAATCATAAAATTATAATTTACTTTTATCAACATAATATATATTTTAACTTTTCTAATTATAAAAAATGTGCTCACATATAAAGTCTGGAAAATAAAAAAATAGAAACAGAGGGGTTTGTGCGGGGAGAAGGGTGCAACAATGAATGAATGGAATTCCAAAATCTCTGTAGATGTTCATTGAAATGAAAAATAAACAAACTAAATTAAAAAAAAAAGCTTCCAACCCAGCTCCCTCTAGGAAGATGCAAGGGTGTGTGGAAAGACTAGATATCTCACCAGATTGTTAAAGTTAAAGGAACTTTAAAACCTTTACATGTGTCTGATACATGACACTTTATCTTTAAATGGACAGGAAGCAGGCAAAGGAGCAGCAGCTTGAAGTCTCTATTATCATGTACCACTGAGTCGATTCTGACCCACAACAACCCCAAATGATGAGTAGGACTGTCTCATAGGCTGTTATTGTAAGCAGAGCTCTAGTCTAGGACTGTCTCACAGGCTGTCAATGTAAGCAGAACTCTAGTCTTTCTCCCTCAGAACCACTAAGTGGGCTTGAACTACCAACTTGCTGGTTGGCAACCAAACATTTAACCATTGCACAGCCAGGGTTCCTTAGCTTACAGTTAAAACTCAAACCTCATAGTCATCAAGTCTAAACTGTCTCATAGCTGATCCTCCAACAGATTTTTGGGGTTGTAACTCAAACAGGAGGAAACTGTCTTTTTCCCAAGGTGTGGATTAGAATCTTGAGGGAGGAATTGCTTTTGGGTTAACAGTTCAATGTCCTATGGAATAGGCCACCCGAGCTCCCAGCTTAAAGTCAGGCAAGTGGGAAAAAACAAACAAACAAACAAAAACCAGAAAAGAGCAGTCTTACCACGCATCTCCTTCTTCCCCAACTTCTGGGACCAGTAACTGCTGAGAACTGTATGTGCAGACCCTTCAAAGAAGCAAAAAGTTATCATTATAATACGTCAACCCAGAAGAAAACAGAGGCTTTTTGGTAAATTTTAAGCAATTACAATCTATCATGCACAGTGATTCCAGTTTTACTAAGCCATCCACAACCTAACCACCCTCTTGGGCATGGCCACAGAAGAGTATCTAATTAGGAGTTGTAAAGACAGACCCACCCATCAACAAATGAATGGATAGAGAAGCAGTGGTATATTCACATAATGGTATATTATGCAGCAC
>NW_006399824.1:5618671-5641703 GCF_000299155.1 Elephantulus edwardii | reverse complement strand
GGAGAAGGGTGCAACAATGAATGAATGGAATTCCAAAATCTCTGTAGATGTTCATTGAAATGAAAAATAAACAACCTAAATTAAAAAAAAAAATAGAAACAAAATTACTCACAGCCATGCAAACCAGCAAGAACATGATTAATATTTTAAATATATATTTTTTTAATCAGAAATTTTCCCGTCACAGTGTAACATTAATATCTTCTAGAGGCAAAACAAGGCTTAAAAAAATTATTGTTTTAATATATTTACAACAGGTTTACTGATATATTAAAAGCTATTTAGCCATTTTCTATTCATTTAATATTTAAGTTGTTTCTTTTTTTTTTTTACTTTTATAGATAACTGCAATAATCACTCTTCGACTATAACTCTTGGTCTGTGTCCCTGATCATTCAAAAATTATAATTCTCCAAAGTAAAAAACTCCTAGACCGAAGTGTGCAGATATTTAATTTTATTTAAGGAAAAAATGCCATTGAGTTTAGGACTGGGTAGAACTGCCCCATGGGGCTTCGCCAGGCTATAAATCTAAAACAGTCAATTTGCCACACCTTTCTTGGGCAGAGTCGTGAACTACTGACCCTTTTAGTTAAAAGCCAAGTGCTTTAACCACTGCTCTACCAGGAGTTTTTCAATTTATCATCTACATAAACTTAAATGTACTGTCGGTAAAAGTGTACAAATTTAAACACAATATGAGACTGTCTCACTATTAGCTAATATGCAGCATGAAAAACAATATTTTGCATTCTTATTTGCTTTTTTCTTGGATTATTATAAGAAGTAGCCCTTTTTGCTTTTTCCCGTGGGTTTGTTGTTTTACACTGTAGAGTCGGAATTGACCCTCCCCGCAGGTTTTCTGAGGGAGATTGCCCATCCTCCCATAGAGCAACTGGTGGCTGCAAACCACGTGCCTCCAGGATTGCAGCGCAGCTTCATGCCACTAAGCCACGAGAGACTTCCCTTGGAATTACAGCAGTATATTCCCAGCTTCCATCCAAAAACAGAGTGGACATGGGGACTACAATTATCTGACTCCTCGAACTTCACAAGGAAAAAGAATTAAAAAGAGCAGCACCCCAAAGCTAATTTCTGTGAGGTAAAAACATGATCCTACACTCCACACGCTAAACCTTTTCCACTCCTCCCCGCCCCCCACACCGTCCCAGTACTCACAATCGCTCTCCTGGGTTCAATAGTTCCTTGCAATGGTCACATAGAACTCACAGACAACAGTTCTCGGGTTTATTAAGGAAGGGACAGTTTACAATTTGCGTTCAGGAACGGCACAGGAATCATTTCTTCAATCAGGACAGTCCCTCCGCAGTCAGACTAAAATGGAGGCCTGTCGCTGCTCCTTCCAGCAAGTATTACAAAACTCTTTTAGCTCTGTGAAGGCGGCCTTCTCTCTCTGGCCCTTACACAAGCCAGCTTGGCTTCTTGCCTGTTTGGACAAGTGTTACAAAAGCTCTTTTCGCTCTGCCAACTATGTAATCTGCAAGTAAAAGGAAATCCAAAAGCACTCGGCCCTAGCTCCACGGGTTGGCAAGGTAATCTCCCCAACAAATGACGAAAGGCACCCCCACTGCCAGCAAGCACTCGGCTTTCTTGCTCCCGGGTCCAGGGGTCTGGAGCTCTGTCTGAGATGGTTTCTGCCATCAGGCAGCAGATCACTCCTCACTACCATCTTTGCCTCCTGCTATTTTCTGGTCATCTCTTAAGTCTTGCACTTTCAGATCTCTCTATTGATGGTACAGTTCTCAGCCCCAAAAGGTGGCCTGCACACTCTGGCTCTTAATACTTTGTTGTTGTTTTTTTTCTCTCTTTATTCCTAATAGAAATAAGATTCTTATTTTGCACCTCAAGGACAGCTTGATTTAAATGCACCAGGATGTCAAACTGGCCAATGTCCCTATGTTAGCATTCTACCCATTTTATTTGCATGATCCCAACAAAAGGTGGCCTTTATCTTTCTGACTTTATTAAAAATCTCTCCAATTCCCTTAGCAGGCCACAAACACTTCAGGTTTGCATAACCCTACTCAGCCATGTAGAGAAATCTTTTGACAGAGAAGCCTGTTGGGATTTATACTGCTAATCCAAATATGACTCCAATCCATTTAGAGCCTTGCAAACACAACAAAGGGTCAGCTAAAAGTCAGTTCAGACTCTATCACAATGAGTTTGAGTTTGACCCAGTCATGTGGTGAAAGCATAGCTTAAAAAGGCCACAAGATCAAAACAACTATGAGGTATCATCTCACCCCAGTAAAAATAGCAAAATTTAAGAGAACAGCAAAGAACAAATGCTGGCGAGGTAGTGGAGAAACTGGAAACCTTATTCACTGTTGGTGGGAGTATAAAATGGTGCAGCCACTGTGGAAGGCAGTGTGGCACTTTCTCAAAAAGTTGCAAATAGAGATACCATTTGACCCAGCAATTCCACTAGTGGGGATATACCCCAAAGAGACCATAACTGTCACCCAAGCAGTTATATGCCCACCCATGTTTATCATGGCTTTGTTCACAATAGCAAAGAGTTGGAAACAACCTAAGTGCCCATCATCAACAAACGAATGGATAGAGAAGCTGTGGTATAGTCACACAATGGAATACTACGCTGCATTGAAAAACAAGGAACTCATGCAGTATTATTCAAAATGGGTGAGTGACCCTAGAGGACATTATTTTGAGTGAAGTATCTCAGTCACAAAAAGACAAATACTGTATAGTGCCACTGCTGTAGAACAAAACTGACATTGGGTTTGGGGGAAGACTGAGAAAGATGGGATAAATAATGTATACTGCATTGAAACAAATGAAGGAAGGAACTGTTTAAAAGGGATATGTGATTAGGTATTATTGTCATGACAGGAGTCCAGAATGAACGCTGCATAATGGAGTGGACCTGGGGGGAGAGATTGTAAAACAATGAAAGAATTTTTCTTTTACTTTTCAAAGAGAAGAGTGAACTGAGGGGGTGGGGGAGGCAGGGAGAAAAGTGCAACAATGAATGAATGCAAATCCAAAGTGTCTGTAAATGTTCATTAAAATGAATAATAATAATTTTAAAAATTTTTAAAAAAGAATTAAAAATTAAGATTTAACAGGTTGTTGTTTTTTTAAAAAAAAAGGCCACAAGAAATTCACTGCAACACACCCTACAATAAGGCCTCACATACGATTGATATTAAATTAGTTCATTAAGAAAATAGATAGTATGCTGAATAAACTAAAGCTGGACTTTCACACATTGCCTAAAAAGGGAGGATTGGTGGCCTAGAGGTAAGGAGTTGCACTGCCAACCCAAAGGCATGCCTTGTTCATTATTTTAGAAAAAAAAAAGACAACAGAAAGAAATTAAAACACAATTTTCATAAATGTTGTAGAATTGAGATTAATACAGAAAGCACGTCATTGTTGTTGTTTTTAAGTGTCACTGAGTCAAGTACAACTTACAGCGACCCTATGAACAACAGATCTGAACCCTGTCCTATCCTATGACAACTTCCTAATTTCAAGCCCATTGCTAAAGTCAGTCATTGTGTCAATCCACCTGGTTGAGGGTCTTCCTCTCCTTTGACATCCCCCTGACCTTTCGAAGCATGATGTCCTTCTCCAAGGAATAGCCTACATACCCAGAGTATGTGAGACAAAGCTTTACCACCCTTGCCTCCAAGGAGCAATCTGCCTGCACCTTCTACAAGACATATCTGTGTGTTCTTTTAGGTATGTGATAATAAACACAATTTTGGTGTCTGAGGAATTCAGCTTCATTGGTTCTAGCCATCAACTAGGCTAATCAATTAATATTCCAGTTCATGCCACATAGTGGTATATTGTACTTAAGACGAGAATGACATAAACAACTTCATTTTCACAAATCACTGCATATTTCCACCTACAACCCAGAGAAAATAAAATAGATGAATGGGACCTTCTAACAATCAAATTCCTATGCACATCCAAAAACTTCTACAACAGGGTAAAAAGGGAAGCCACAGACTGGGAAAAAGTATTTGGTAATGACATATCAGATAAGGGACTTATATCCAGAATTTATAAAATACTTGAGCACCACAACAAGATAAAGGTAAATAATCCAATTGAAAAATGAGCACAGGATATAAACAGACACTTCACCAAAGAAGACACTCAGATGGCTCACAAGACATGAAGAAATGTTCAAAATCCCTAGCTCTAAGAGAGATGCAAATCAAAACAACTATGAGATATCATCTCACCCCAGTCAGATAGCAAAACTTAACAGAACAGTAAACAACAAATGCTGGTGAGGTTGTGGAGAAACTGGAACCTTTATTCATTGTTGGTGGGAGTGTAAAATGGTGCAACCACTGTGGAAGGCAGTATGGTGCTTTCTCAAAAAGTTGCAAATAGAAATACCATTTTACCCAGCAATTCCACTACTGGGAATATACCCCAAAGAGACCACAACTGCCGCCCAAACAGATATTTGCACGCCCATGTGTATCGCGGCTTTGTTCACAATAGCAAGGAGTGGAAAACAACCTAAGTGTCCATCAACAAACGAATGGATAGAGAAGCTGTAGTATATTCACACAATGGAATACTATGCTGCATTGAAAAACAAGGAACTCTTGCAATATTATTCAAAATGGGTGACTTTGGAGGACATTATGCTAAGTGAAGTATCTCAGTCACAAAAGGACAAATACTGCCTGGTGCCATTGTTGTGAACAGGACTGACCTCAGGGTTGGAGGGAGACTGAGAAAAATGGGTTCAATAATGTATACTGCACTGAAAAAGAAGAGGGAGAAAACTGTTTAAAAGAGATATGTGATTAGGTATTTTTGTCATGACAGGAGTCCAGAGCAAAGGCTGCATAGTGGAGTGGGCCTGGGGGAGGTTTTGTAAAACAATGAAAGAATTTTTTCTTTTACTTTTCCAAGAGGGTAGTGTACTGGGGGGGAGGGCTGGGGGGGAAGTGCAACAATGAATGAATGGAAATCCAAAGTCTCTGAAATTTTCATTGAAATTAATAATAAAAAATTACTATTTATTTCCCTAGATAATATATACATCCTAAATTTGGGGACGTAAAATGATGACTTCTTGTTTTGGTTGTTTACCAGTAAGTCTGGAATCGACCCATAACTGACCTTCCACTGAGTTTTCAGAGGCAGATTTTAATTGCACAGTAGGAGATTGTCCATCTCTCTCCCACAGAGCAGCTGGTGGATTTGAACCTTTGGGATTGCAGTGCAGTTTCTTACCACTAAGCCACCAGAGCATCATATGTTGTTGTTGTTGTTGTTGTTGTTGTTGTTGTTGTTGTGTGCCGTCGAGTCGCTTGCAACTCATAGCCACTCTATGTACAACATCCCTAAACTCTGCTCTGTCCTGTGCCAATCACACCGTCTCCGATACACACATCTCCATTATCCAAGTCACTGAATCAATCGACCTCATAGAAGGCCTTTCCTTTCTGCGCTGTCCCTCCACCCTCCCAAGCATGATGTCCTTCTCCAAGGACCTGTCCCTCCTTGCAACATGTCCAAAGTATGTTAGAGCCTTAGAATACTTGCCTCCAAGGAGCAGCCCGATTTGATCCTTTCCAGGATGAATCTGTTTGTTTTCCTAGCAGTCCATGGTACCCTCAATACACTTCTCCAGAACCACAGCTCAAAGGCATCAATTCTCCTTCTATTCTCCTTAGTCATTGTCCAACTCTCTGATGCATAACAAGTGATAGCAAAGACCATGGCCTGTATCAGATGCACCTTAGTCTCCAGAGAGACACCATTGCTCTTCAGTACTTTGGAGAGGTCCCTAACAGCAGACTTTCCCATGGCAATACGTCTTCTAATTTCCTGGCTACTGGTGCTGAGAGTGTTGACTGTGGAGCCAAGCAAATGGAAGCTGTGAACAATCTCAATCTCTTCACCATCCATCCTGATGCTGCCAATTGGTCCAGTGGTGAGAATCTTTGTCTTCTTGACATTGAACCTCAATCCATATTGGAGGCTGCAGTCCTTGATCCTCTGCTGCAAGCGCTTCAGGTCCTCTTCAGTTTCAGCAAGCAGGGTTGTATCATCTGCATAACGCAGATTGTTGATTGATCATCCACCAATCTTGACCCCACATTTCTGCTCATAGAGCCCAGCCTCCCGGATAATCTGTTCTGCACACAGGTTGAAAAGGTATGGAGACAGCACGCATCCCTGGCTGGTGGTGGTGGTGGTATTAAGTGCCGTAGTGAGGTGGGACTTACATAAACAATTTCATTTTCAGAAATTACTCTATTTTTCCTAGATTTCAGACATGTGCTAGATTTTAGGAAACAAATAGGTGACTATCACTCTCTGAAGTAATTCACAGCCACTATGGAAGGCAGTATGGTGCTTTCTTAAAAAGCTGGAAATAGAAATACCGTTTGACCAATGATTCCACTACTGGGAATATACCCTAAAGAAACCAGAACTGCCATCCAAGTAGATATACGCACACCCATGTTTATTGCTGCATTGTTCACAATAGCAATGAGATGGAAACAACCCAAGTGTCCATCAACAAATAGATAGAGAAGCTGTGATATAGTCACACAATGCAATACTATGCAGCACAAAAAAACAAGGAACTCATAATATATTATACAAAATGGGTGGCCCTGGAGGACATTATGTTAAGTGAAATATCCCAATCACAAAAGGACAAATACTACATAATTCCACTGTTATAAAACAGGACTAACATGGAGATTGGAGGGAAACTAAGAAAAGAGGGGATAAATAATATACACTGTATTGAAAAAGATAAGGTGGGGGGGGGAAACTGTTTAAAAGGAATATATGATTAGGCATTATTTGCATGACAACAGTCCAGAACAAGAGGTGCATAGCAAAGTGGGCTGGGGTGGAGGTAGGAGGGAATTGTGCAACAATGAAAGAATTCTTTTAAAGAGACAAGAGAAATGGGTGGGGAACAGAGGAAAACATGGAACAATGAATGAGTGAATGGAAATCCAAGTGCTTGGTAAACGTTCGTTCATTAAAATCTCATTAAAAAAAAAGTAATTCACAGCCATGAGGAATACCAACACTATGAGGAAGCAGTAACTCTACTCCGAAGACAGCAGGGGCTCCAGAGATGAGGTGATATTTGAGTGACCACCAAAACACAAGGATGACCAATGGATTAGAACTGGGAACCCAGAAATAAATTTATCTACCCATGGACAACTGACCTTTGACAAAGAGATAAAATCCATTCAGGGGGGAACTAGAGCCTCCTTAACATAAGGTCCTAGCAAAACTGGGTATCTATTTGCAGAAAACTGAGACTCATACTTCATATACTATATACACAAAACTATCTCAAGATGAACCAAAGACTGTAACGTTTACAGGACTTTGTATAAAGATCATCAAATAAGAAATAGGGGTAAACTGAGGAGCCCTAAATCAATAGCAAAAATACACTACTAACTATACCTGAAAATGCACAATCATGTTGTTGTTGTTTTGTGCTTGTGACTCATAGCGACCCTATGTACAACAGCCCTAAACTCTGCTCTGTCTTGTTCCAATCGCACTGTCTCTGACACTCCCATCCTGATTATCCCAGTCACTGAATCAATCCACCTCATAGAGGGCCTTCCCCTCCTGTGCTGTCCCTCCACCCTCCCAAGCATGATTTCCTTCTCCAAGGACCGGTCTCTCCTCACTACATGTCCAAAGTATGTTAGAGCCTTAGAATCCTTGCCTCCAAGGAGCCACCCGGTTTAACCCTTTCCAGGACAAATCTGTTTGTTTTCCTAGCAGTCCATGGTATTCTCAATACTCTTCTCCAGCACCACAGCTCAAAGGCATCAATTCTCCTTCTACCCTCCTTGGTCACTGTCCAACTCTCTGATGCATAACAAGTGATTGTGAAGACCATGGCCTGTATCAGACGCACCTTAGTCTTCAAAGAGTCACCATTGCTCTTCAGTACTTTGGAGAGGTCCCTAACAGCAGACTTTCCCATGGCAATGCGCCTTTTAATTTCCTGGCTACTGGTGCCAAGAGTGTTGACTGTGGAGCCAAGCAAACTAAAGCTGTGAACAATCTCAATCTCTTCATCATCCATCCTGATGCTGCCAATTGGTCCAGTGGTGAGAATCTTTGTCTTGTTGACATTGAGCCTCAATCCATATTGCAGGCTGCAGTCCTTGACACTGCAGCAGGTGCTTCAGGTCCTCTTCAGTTTCAGCAAGCCGGGTTGTGTCATCTGCATAATGCAGATTGTTGATAAATCGTCCACCAATCTTGACCCCACATTTCTCCTCATAGAGCCCAGCCTCCCAGATAATCTGTTCTGCATATAGGTTGAAAAGGTATGGAGACAGGATGCATCCCTGGCGTACACCCTTCCCAATTTTGAATCATGCAGTGTTCTCTTGCTCTGTTCTGACGACTGCCTCCTGGTCCAAGTATAGGTTTCGCATTAGAATGATCAAGTGTTCTGGGATTCCCATTCTTCTCAGAGTCAGCCATAGTTTGTTATGATCCACACAGTCAAATGCCTTTGCATAGTCAACGAAAACCACAGATAGACATTCCTCTGGTATTCCCTGCTTTCAGCCAAGATCCATCTAACATCAGCTACAATATCTCTAGGACCACGACCCCTTCTAAACCCAGCCTGGACTTCTGACAGTTCTCTGTCGATGTGCTGTTCCAGTAGTTTTTGGATAATCTTCAGTAAAATCTTGCTTGCATTTGAAATCAGTGAGATTGTTATGTAGTTTCCACATTCTGTTGGGTCACCTTTCTTTGGGATAGGAACAAATATAGATCTCTTCCAGTCAGTTGGCCAAGTGGTTGTTCTCCAGATTTCTTGGCACAACTTGGTGAGCATATCCAGGGCAGCATCTGTTAACTGAAATATGTCAATTGGTATACCATCTATTCCTGGAGTCTTATTTTTTGCCATTTCCTTCAAAGCAGCCTGGACTTCTTCTTTCATCACCATAGGCTCTTGCTCATCATATGTTGTTTCATGAAATTCTTCTGTGTCTTCCAATTCCTTTCTTTTTTTTTAACTTTTTTACCAGATAGACACCTTTATTTCACCCTGATTACACCATGAATTCATAGGGAATAGGTTCCAGCAGCTCGGGCTCCTTTCCATTTATTCTTACAAAGTGTGCCTCTCTGGGGGGAGCGGGCTGGCATTTTAGCTGGACCCAAGGGCCTTTCTCCTTGACTTCCTTCTTTTTCTGATCATTTTCCTTCACTCGTTTCAGGAAGCTGTCTCTGCTCTTAGAGTGCTTAATATGCTCAATGCACACGTTAATTCTCTTTGCATGAATTTTACCCCTAACTTGTTTGTTCACAACGATGCCAACAGCATGCTGGGTAACATTGTAGACTCTTCCATTTTTGCCATGGTAACATTTGTGAGGCATTCCTTTTTGAACAGTGCCCATTCCCTTGATGTCTACAATATCTCATTTCTTGTAGAGTCGCATGTAAGTGGCCAAAGAAACAACCCCATGTTTTCTAAAAGGCTTAGAGAACATATAGCGGGTGCCCCTCCTCTTTCCCTTTGTGTTTGTCATTTTGGCGGATCACTGAAAGATGGCGGTTCCGGCCAAAAAGAAGCTCCAATTCCTTTAGATACAGTGACTCAGTATATTCTTTCCATCTTCTTTTAATACTTCCCTGGATCACTTAACATTCTGCTGAAAGCATCCTTGATTATAGCAATTCTAATTGGGACCACCTAAAAGTTAAATATGCATCAACAGACTTCTATAGAGAATCGATAGACTGCAAAAAATATTTGGCAATGACATATTTGATAAGAGACTTGTCTCTAAAATGTATAGAAAATTCTACTACCTCAGCAAGAAAAAGATAAGTAAGTTAATTACAAAATTGGCAGAGGACATGAATAGACACTTTGCCCAGGAAGACATTCAGACCACCAACAGACACATATGTGGAGAGACTGGGACTCTCATACAGTGCTGGTGGCAATGTAACTGGTACAACCTCTAACTTCCTTAGTAAGTTAAGACTAGAAATACTACTTAATCCTGTGATTTCACTACTAGGTATATATGCCAAAAAAATATAAGCTGTAACACACACTGATATAAACACACCCATGTCTTCTGCAGTATTATTTACAATAGCAAAGAGTTCTAAACCACCCAAGAGTCCATCAACGGATGGATGGCTAAAGAAATTGTGGTAGACTCATACAATGGAATATTATGCATCACTCACCAGGCTGCTTCTTGGAGGCAAGGATTCTGCAGCTTTGTCTGACATACTTTGGGCATGTTGCAAGGAGGGAACAATCCTTGGAGAGGGACATCATGCTTGGGAGGGTGGAGGGAAAGCACAGGAGAGGAAGACCCTAGATGAGACGGATTGATTCAGTGATTGGGGCAGTTGGATGTAGGTCTGTCAGAGACAGTGAGGTTCGCACAGGATAGAGGAGGGTTTAGGGCTCCTGTACATAAGGGTCGCTATATGAGTCACAAGTGACTAGATGGCACATAACAACAGCAGCTAATAAACCGTAAGAATCTGTGAACTATTACACAAAATGGATGAATTTGGATTCAATTCTGCTGAGTGACTCAGGGATTCAGATCCTCAAGGTATTGGTATGGCTGAGAAGTTTGCATAGTTTTTACTTTTTTATGCTTTCTGGTATAGGTGGATTTATTTACAGCACATAACCTGGGTGGGTGGGTTCATTGGTTGGTTGGTTTTGAGAACACTGTAGACTATCCCCTGAATTCTAATGTTGGTTTCATTTACCATGTTGGTTTCATTTACCATGTTGGTTTCATTTACCAAGAAAACCATAAATCTCCCTGGTTCAAATATCTTCATCGTTAACCTGTTCATGGGTGTGCCTGAGAACACTGATGCTTTATTTGTCCCTTTGTTTACTTATAGTTGCCTGGTTACAGAAAGTTGATGCATGTTATTCTTTAGCTTTTCCATAATTCACTTGGCTTTTGTCTGGAACAGAAAACCCATCTGCTAACCAAGAGGTAGGCTGTCTCTGGCAGTTCAGATCAGCTGCCTCTTTGGGAGAAAGAAGGGCAGTCTCCTCCTGTAAAGATTTATTGCCTCAGAAAACAAGCGGAGAAACTGGAAACAACTTGATGGTAGTGAGCTTGAGTTTTGAGCTTTTGCCTATTACTTCTGGTTCAAAGTTAGATTGTTCATTAATAAATACCAGTTTACTTTTTTATGTAAACATTTCATAATAGAGAACTGAACCCACTGCTGTCAAGGCAGCTCCAACTTCCAGTGGAATGAGAGCAGAGTGCTCATCGTTCTCCCACAGATGGCTGGGGACTCGAACTGCCGACCTTTTAGCCGTCCAACATGTTACACTCTATGACACGGGGGCTCCTTTAACAATTTTGAAGTAGACACAGATGCTATGTGCTTCAGAAGTTCACTAAAAGAAAATAAGCATTAAAAAGTCACAAGTAAAATTCTGAGGAAAACTAAATTTTAAGTTATTCTTTTCTGACTGGGAAGGGTGATTGCCAGGGCTCTATCCTGTCTCCATATCTTTTCAATCTTAATGCAGAACAGATTATCCAGGAGGCTGAGCTCTGATGAGGAGAAATGTGGCATCAGGCTTGGAGGAAGAATCATCAACAATCTACGTTATGCAGATGACACAACTCTGTTTGATGAAACTGAGGAGGACCTAAAGTGCTTGCTGTGGAAGGTAAGCGATTGCAGTCTTCAATATGGATTGAAGCTCAATAGCAAGAAAACAAAGATTCTCACCAGTCAGCCAATTGGCAGCATCATAATGGATTGTGAAGAGATTGAGATGGTTCACAGTTTTGGATTGGTTGGCTCTACAGTCAACAGTTTTGGCACCAGCAGCCAGGAAATAAAAAGACATATTGCACTGGTAAAGTCTTTGGTTAGAGAACTCTCTAAAGTACTGAAGTGCAACAATGTCAGACTGGAGACCAAGGTGTGCCTGATACATGCCATGGTCTTTGTAATCACTTGCTATGTCTCAGAGAACTAGACAATGACTAGGGATGATAGAAGGAGAGTTGATGGCTTTGAGCTGTGGTGTTGGAGAAGAGTATTGAATATGGCATGGACTGCTCAGAAAATTAACAGGTTTGTCCAAGAGAGGGTGAAGCCAGGGTGCTCCTTAGAGGCAAGGATTCTGAAGCCTCGTCTGACATACTTTGGACATGTTGTAAGGAGGGACCACTCCTTGGAGAGGGACGTCATGCTTGGGAGGTTGGGAGGGTGGAGGGACAGCACAGGAGAGGAAGACCCTCAATGAGATGGATTGATTCAGTGACTGGGGTAATCGGGATGGTGAGATTGGCACAGGATAAGGCAGAGTTTAGGGCTGTTGGTCGCTATGGGTCAAAGTCGACTCGACGGCACATAACAACAACCAGTTATATTAGGGAGCTCTGGAGATCTAGTGGGTAGGAAATGCATTCCTAACACAAAAGCGATGTCTCTCTGGCAGCTAGAATCCACTAATGGTTCCTCAGGAAAAAGATGGGCAGTATTCTCCCATCCGACTTACAGCCTCTAAAAACCTCCTAGAGGGTTAGCTGTAAGTGGGTTTGAACTCCACAGCAATGAGTGAGGGTAACAGTACTCTGTACAGTCTGCTCTGGTGGCTTGGTTCCTAGAGACTTGTACTACTAATTCAAAGGCCAAGTGTCTCCAGGATTAAATATCCACCAGCAGCTCTGTGGAAGAAAGATGGGAAAGATAGTTCCTTTCTATTATGATTTACAGTCTCTGAACCCCAGTGGAGGGTCATTATGGATTGGAACCACCTGGATGGCAATGAGTAAGTGAGTAATTAATATTGAGAGAGAGAGAAAGTCCTAGGGGTGCAGCAAAGTGAAAGATTAGCAGGAAAAAAATGCTGGAGACATACTGTCCCCACCCCCAGAAAATGTGTTGTTATTGTGTGTCTTGGAGTCCATTCTGACTTATACATAGCAATCCAACAGGACACTTATAGATTTCAGAGCTGCTCATAGATTTTTCTAGGCCACCTTTATGGTGTGTCAAGAGGTGGGGCACCTAGCCTCGGGCAGAATCCCTGCTGGCCTCAGAAGAGCCTATTCTAGTCTTTCTGCCTGGAGATAATATCTTTGCCAGTCCAAGGAATGGGTGACTCCCAGTCAGAGGTGGTACCTTCACTAATCCGGGGTATGGTTGTCTGCCAGGTATAGTCCAACAGATTCTGGGAGGAAAGCCCTAAGAGCTTCCAGCTCCAGATATAGGATAGCACGGCCTGAAGTAGAGCTGGGTCTTAGAGGCGATGGAGGAAGGAAACACAGTCTACCACTTGGTGGGCAATATGTTCGAGTGGACTTGAGGGGGAGACACTACTCACCACCTGATGGGTGGGGGTAAGACATGGGCACAAAGAGGGGAGAATGGACCTTTTTAGCTGCATTAATACTGTTGCTGTCACCACTGCCCTCCATCCATGGTTGGCTGTTCAAGAATGAAGAACATGGTATCAGTATTGGAGGATGACTCATCAACAACCTGTGTTATGCAGTTGGCACAACCTTACTTGCAGGAAGTGAAGAGGACTTGAAAAACTTGGAGAAGATTAAAGACTACCACCTTCAGTATGGATTACATCTTAATAGCAAGATGACAAAAATCTCACCACTGGACCAATAAGCAACATCATGATAGATGGAGAAGATTGAAGTTAGCAGTAATTTAATTGTACTTGGATCCACACTCAATACTCAGGGTAACAGCAGTCAAGAAAGCAAAAGATGTGTTGCATTGGTAAAAGCTGCTGTCAAAGACCTGTCCGAAAGTATTTTTTTTTAAAAAAAGAGGGAACTCTGGTGGCCTAGTGTCAAGAAGCTGCACTGCAAACCCAGAGGTGTGCTGTTCTAATCCAGCAGATGCTCTGCTGGAGAAGGAAGGACAATCTCCTCCTGTACCAGTCAGATCCAATTTGATGGTATACACACACACAAAAAAATAATAAAATAAAAAATTTTTAAAAGACCTGCCCAAAGTACTAAAGAGCATGAATGTTGATTTAAAGGCTAAGATATGCCTGACTCAAGCCATGGGGTTTTTTCAGTTGCTTTCTATGCATCTCAAAGTTGGAGCACGAATAAGGATGACAGAAGAATTCGCATTTTTGAATTGTGACTTTGGAAAAGAATGCTGAATATTTCATGGACTGCCAAAAAGACCAAAGAAATCTGTCTTGGAGGAAGTACCATCAGGGAGCTCCTTAAAGGCAAGAATGGTGAAACTTCATCTCACCTATGTTGGCCATGTTGTCAGGTAAGGCCAGTCATTAGAAAGAAAAAAAAATCATGCTGGGAAAGGCAGAGGGTTGAGGAAGACCCTCAACAAGATGGACTGGCACAGGGACTGCAACAGTGGGCTCAAGCGTGTGGAAGACCATGCAGATGATGCAGGATAGAGCAAGGTTCAGATCTGCTGTTTACAGGGTGGCTACAAGCTGTAGTTGACTTGGCAGCACCTTACAGCAATAATCTTTACAGGGCAGACTGACAGGTTCTTTCCTCTCATAGATCCTCTCTTGGTTCAAACTGCTGAATTTAACCACTAAGCCACTAGGCAACCTTCCGTGTAACTTATAGCCTCTAAAAAACTAACTAGAGGGTTAGCTATATTCAGACTCGACGGCACAAAGTCCTCAGGGCTCACTCTAATATAGAATGATTACATCCTAACGAATTATGTCTGCCAAAATCCTATTTCCAAGTAAAATCACTTCTTTTAGAGAGACTGAAGTTGGCAAAGGATAGGACAGGGTTCAGATCTGTTGTTCATAAGATCACTCTGGATCATACGCAATTCAATGACATCTAACAACAACAACAATAAGAAGAGTTTGATACCAAGATTAGAGGAGGAAGATTCATCAACAACCTCTGATATACAGACGGCACAGTTTGCTTACTGAAAATTAAGAAGGCTTGAAACACTTTTTGATTGCTAACTATATAGTCTTCAGTATGGATGGTGCCTCAACATGAAGAAAACAAATGTCCTCACAAATGTATATCAAGATAAATGGAGAAAGGACTGATATTGCCAATTATTTCATTTTACTGGAATCCATTATAAACACCCAGGGAAGCAGCAGTTAAAAAATCAAACAATGCACAGAAATAAGTAAATAAGCTGCTAAAGACATCTTTATTGTCGCTTCAAACAGGTGCACCTGACCTAAGCCAGGGCATCTTTAACAGCCCCATAGGCACATGAAAACTAGATCATGAAATAGGAAGACAGGAAAAGAATGATGCCTTTGAATTGTGGTGTTGGTGAAGACTATCGAATACCCTATTAACTACCAACAGAATAAACAAATCTGTCTTGGAAGAAGAACAATCAGAATGCTTCCTTAGAAGTGAAGATGGAAAAAAAAATTAAAAAAAAGATGTTAAGATGCTGAGTCTTCACACTTGGGGCATGTTATTAGGAGTGCTGAATCCCTAGAGAGGAGCACCATGCTCAGAAATATGGGAAAAGTAAAATAAAAAGGAAGACCCTCAATAAGATGGATCAACAGTGTATCATTCTGTTGTGTGTAAGGTCACTATAAGTTGGAGTCGACTTGATGACACCTAACAACAGTTTTTGCTCACGTGAAACCTAAACCTAAGACAAAAAACTGTTGTCTAATCAGAGCAAGGGACTACTGCATTGTTTAATACTCAAGAAGAGTATGCATCCAGGCTGTATCCTGCTCCATACCTATTCGGTTTTTATGCTGAGTAAATCATTTGAGAACCTGGGATAAATGAAGAAGAATCTGGCATCAGGATTAGAGGAAGACTCCTTAACAACCTGCATTATGCAAATGATACAACCTTGCTGAAATTGGGGAAGACTTGAAATGCTTGCTGCAGAAGATCAGAGACTATATCCTTCAATATGGATTACGTCTCAACATCAGGGGGGAAAAATCCAAAACAACTATGAGATATCATCTCACCCCAGCAACAATAGCGAAGTTCAACAGGCCAGAAACAACAAATTTTGAGAGGCTGTAGAGAGATTGGAACTCTCATTCACTGCTGGGGGAATGCAAAATGGTACAGCCACTATGGAAGGGGGTCTGGCACTTTCTCAAAAAGTTGGAAATAGAAATAGCATTTGACCTGGAAATCCCACTACTGGGAATATACCCTACAGAAAGAAGAGAGCCATAACTCAAAACAAATGTATGCAGATCCATGTTTATTGCTGCATTCTTCACAAAAGAGATGGAAGCAATCCAAGTGCCCAACAACAAATGAATGGATAGGAAAAACTATGATACATTCACACAATGAAATATTATGCAGCATTGAAAAACAATGAACCCATAAAACATGTCACCATGTCTTTTTTTAATAATAAAAAATGTTTTCTTGAAACATAAGATTTTACATAAATTTCCAGACAAGCCATAAAAAAAATGGTCACAAACTTTTTCTTGAAGGGAGGATTCTATGCTTGACAGCAAAGTCACAATATTATTACTGAGTGCTATGATGTTTTTTAATGTTCCCATTTTGGTTGAATCAAGCTTGTCCATTTACAGCATCTAAATAAAGTTAGACTCGGCTAGAGGGTGTATTCTAAAAAACAACTGGTCAGCTTCTTTTAACCAATTGATCTTTAGATCCCACAGAAAGGGAGAAAGAAGCCCATAAATTTAAAATAAAGTTACCTCCCTCTCAAAAAAGAAAAAAAAAAACCCCACATCCCTGCAGCTAACCCTGACTACCGTCTTCATTCACAATGCTTTATACTTAAACCACCATCATGTCTTTTAGCCTTCACTAGACAATGGCAATTTCTCAGACTTTTCTTTATTTTTTTTATGACCTTGTAAGTTTTTAAATGTACTGGCTGAATATTTTGTGCTCTATCAAGCATAAGGTGCACCTGATACAGGCCATGGTCTTTGCAATCACTTGCTATACATCAGAGACAATGGCTAGGGAAGACAGAAGGAGAATCAATGCCTTTGAGCTGCGGTGTTGGAGAAGAGTAGAATATTCCATGGACTGCTAAAAGAACAAACTGGTTCATCCTGGAGAAGGTCAAACCAGGCTGCTCTGTGGAGACAAGGATTCTGAAGTTTTGGACATGTTGCTAGGAGGGACCAGTCCTTGAAGAGGGGCATCATGCTTGGGAGGGTGGAGGTACAGCGCTGGAGAGGAAGACCTTCAATGAGATGGATTGATTCAATGACTAGGGTAATGGGGATAGGTGTGTCAGAGACAATAAGATTGGCTCAGGATAGATAGAACAGGATTTAAGGCTGTTGTACATAGGGTCCCTATAAGTCACAGGGGACTCTAGCACATAACAGCGACAACATCAAGCATGGATTTGTCTGATTTCTTTTTTCTTTTTGTTCCCAAGTTTTATTCAAGGGTTTATACAAAATATTCAAGATAATTGAGTTTCACCCTGGTTAATCTGGAAGTAACAGAATTCATAACTTTCTTGGCTGTTAGCAACTATGCACAAGCAATCATGTAGATGATTCTTCTACAAATATTTTTTGAGGGGTGAGATATTTCAAATACCTTTTGGGAAAAGGCACACCAGAGGTTATAGTTATCTTGCTCTTACTTCTTTCGATGGTTACAACCCCTCCGTCAAGATTACCAGCTTTGGCATTAATTTTGATTTTTGAAGAAAATGCTCAAACTTGGCAGCATCCATATGTTCATCTTCTCCTGAATGGGTACAGTCATGGCTGATCTTCAAAACCTGCTTCTTTTTAACCCCCTTTGTCACAGACTTTTTCACAGCTGCCATGGCACTGCAAAGTCAGAAAGAATATCTGATGATTTCTTATTATTAGACTGTAGTTTCTTGAAATAAAGACCATAGAGGTAAAGTGACCTTCTTATCATTTATACTTTTTTTTAAAAAAGAAAACAAAACTCCAACATGCGATCTACAAGATTTTCCACCAATCTACACAATAGTGTTAACCCAAATCACCTGGCTGAGGTAACACCTCTCAGGTTTCTTTGCTGTAAAGCTTGGGAGTTTGTTTGTTTGTTGTTAAGTGCCATTGAGTCGCAGGCGACTCATAGCAACCCTATGAAAGAGAGTCTTCAATGCTTGGGTGTCTTTCATCCTCTCTCCAGGGTCATAGGGTTTCCAGAGGCAAGCTATTACGGAAGTGGATGCCACTCCTGCTGCCAAGCTTATTTTAATTGGGGAGCTCCACTCAACTCTGTCCACATTGGGTAACCAACCATTAACACATTTGACACACCAGTGTCACAGTGTTCAGCCTCACGGCAACCACAAGTTACCGCTGTACAGCAACTTGTACACCAGGGCTATACGACTAGAGGAATGTCTGAACAAAACCCGTGAAAGACAGGCCCAAATGCCACAGATTAAAAGTCAACCACCTTTGGCTTGGTAGCATCGCTTTCTGTCTACTGGGCTAGCTGATCTCTCTCTATGTTGATTTTATTGTTGTTAAGTGCCGTCAAGTCAAATACTGTACCCAGTAAAATTGTCCATCAAATATGAAGGACAGAGCAAGATGTTCCCAGAAAAACAGAACCTAAGGGAGTTTGTAAAAATAAGACCAGCATTGCAGGAAACACTGAGAGAGGTCCTTCTTACAGAAAGCAAGATGGACCAACGTTAACTAGCAAAAACACCAAAAAGAACTAAACAAAATGATAGCAATAAGACCTTGTCTCTCAATAATCACACTGAATGTGAATGGTTTAAATGTACCACTGAAGAGACAAAGAGTAGGGGATTGGATAAAAATCCAAAATCCATCAATATGTGGTCTAAAATAGACACACCTGAAAAATGTAGATAAAGACAGACTAAAAATAAAAGGATGGGAAAAATATATACCGAGCAAATGGCAACCACAAAAAAGCAGGTGCAGCAATATTAATCTCCAAAAAATAAATTTGAATACAAAACCCATCACAAAGGACAAGAAAGGTCACTACATAATGCTTAAAGGGTCAATAGAACAAGGGCATAACAATAATAAATAGCTATGCATCAAATGAAAGACCTGCAAAATATATAAAACAAACATTTAAAAAACTGAAAAAGGAAATAGACATTACTACAGTACTTGGAGGCTTCGATACACGACTCTCAAGAAAAGACAGAACTACCAGAAACAAACGCAACAAACATATTGAAAATTAAACCACACAATAAAACAACTCGATCTCATAGATATTTATAGGCTAACACACCCCCAAAAAGCACAGTATGCCTTCTTTTCCAATGCGCATGAAATGTTCTCCAGAATAGATCACAGTTTAGGTCACAAGGCAAGCATCAATAAATTTAAAAACATAGAAATAATACAAAACATCTACATAGTCCACTAAGCTACAAAATTAGATATTAATAACAAGAGCATAAAGGAGAAAAAAACGATACATTTGAAAGCTGAACAACACCTTGCTTGAACATGAGTGGGTACTAGAAGGAATAAAAAATGAAAGTAAACAGTTTATGGAAACAAGTAACAATGAAAACACCACTTACCAAAACGTCTGGGAAACAGCCAAAGCAGTAATCAGAGGTCAATTTATAGCAATAAACAAACACATCAACAGGCAGGAAAAAATGACCATTGACTATCTGTCAGAGGCCTGGCTAACTTGCAAGGCAAGACTAGCACTACATTTGTAAAACGAGCAGAACTGATTCCATCTTGGCTAGAACCATCTCAAATGGAAACCTAAATGAGATAATGTGATTACCCCTGCAGGGGTGTTTCAAAAACCTAAATGAGATAATGTGATTACCCCTGCAGGTGTGTTTTTAGGAAACCTATATAAGTCTTTTCAGAGATAATAAAGAAAGGGATTCGTTATCAATGCTGAGGCTCTCTGCATCTTCATTCAATCCTCATCCGTTCTCTCAGCAGAACTGTTTCAATATATCGGGGCAGGACAGTGATAATTAGGGACCCAAGAATGAAGGAAAAGGCACAAAGGACTCCGTGAACATGTAAGGTAGGAACTTACTGAAATTGCCTTCGGTGAAGGTAAGATCAGAGAAGAAGAACAGAGATAGGAATTAATCAGGTAAAACGTTGTATACTGGCAGCGGTGCCAGGACCATGTCGGCGGAGACCACGAGCGGCCCCACCGAGGACCAGGTGGAGATCCTGGAGTACAACTTTAACAAGGTCAACAAGTACCCGGACCCCACCACGCTGTGCTTGATTGCGGCCGAGGCCGGCCTCTCCGAGGAGGAGACCCAGAAATGGTTCAAGCAATGTCTGGCACAGTGGTGGCGCTCTGAAGGCCTGCCCTCAGAATGCAGGTCCGTGACGGACTAACCTCCATGGTGGCCACTGGCAGCTGCCCTCTGTGAAGACCATCTGCTGTTTCTCTCCTTGGCTTAACCAAGCTGTTATGGTTTTACAGTATAGCGTTGTCTATTCCATTGTTAAGTGTCCTGCTATGTAACTCAATGCTGTATTTTTTTAATGTGTGTAAATAGAAAAGAAAATAATATTAGGATGCTCTGTGAAGCTTCTGTGTCAAGCAGTGGCTTGGCTGGGAAAGCGGTGTGGCTTGCTATTACCCCTTTGGGTCACAGTGACAGATGGTCGGAAAACCTATCACATTTGCTCTTGACCAGCACCTCCCATTAGTATTTTACTGCCTCAGCCACGTTGAGCAAGACCGCTGTTGAAAAGATAATAAAACTAAAAAGAGAAAACAAACAAAAAGAAAACGTTGTATACTGAAAATGCTGAAAATCTGTGGTTTAAAATGAAATCCCCAACAGCTTTATACTTTCAGCTTGTGGAGATTAGTTCTAGATACCTTAGACTCTGGGAATGAGTTAGATGAATTGAAAGATGAAGCTGAAAGTAATCATATATTAGAAACGGAAGTTAGATAAGTTGAAAGTAATCATATATTAGAAATGGAAGAGTCTAAAATATGGTTAAGAATAGGAAAGAAAAGGTTTTAACACAGAAGTATAAAGAAAGCTTGAAAATAAAAAAGAAAAGTGTTATAACTCACAATTGAGGCCTCAAAATGTTTATGTTAATTGTTTTGTCTTGTTTTCTGTCTAAATTCATTTACTGTCTCCGTGTTCATTGTCTTTCTGTCTTATGTGACAATACTTGAGCAGTTTCAGTAAAGAATAAGAATTGATAGAGACAAATTTAAGTTAATAACTATATGAATTCTAAATTTCATAGGTGAGGAAAAACCCAAGAGCCGTGTCTCAAATATCTCAAGGCACCAAAAGGAGACGTTTTGTCTCAAGAGATCTTTGGGAGATCAGCTCTTGGCATCCTCCATCACCTTCACAAATCCATGCATTTTAGTTGGTATCTACATACTTAAGTAAAAAATTTCTATCTGCTTTAGCCAGTCTTGAAAAATATGCATGCCTGTGGCCGGCACTCCAAGTCTGTGTCAGCTGTGCCTGTGCTTTTGCTATACTTTAAATGAAAACCTGTAGAAGTAAAAATAGAAACTCTCCACTCTGTTGTTCTTTATAGCCCCTTAATTAATGCTTGTCTGTACTGAATATGGTTGTATAAATAAAAGCTGTGTAGCTTGATAATCACTTGAATCTGGTTGTATAAGTAAAAGCTGCATAGCTTGATAATCACGTTCCTTCTTATAGACTCTTTTCAAAGTCCAAATAATTATATTTCTCATTTACAATTTATTTTAAATTTTTAAATTTTGGATGACAATAAAAGGTCTGCTGCATACAGACAATGGGGAAACATACAATTAAAGTATGCTGAAATTAAATGGAAGGATGCATCAACAAAACAATGAAAAATACCCGGCCCTGTGTTAATATGGGGTCGAGGCTATGTTTGTTTCCTTCCACAGAACTCTGAAAGTGCAAAGTGCCTTCCTGAAAAGCTGGTACACTTTGCAGAGGATGTCTCGCCTGACAGAAATAAGGATGGTCATGTTGCTGACTCTGATGATGAGGATTCAAGCTGAGTCTCAAAGGACATACGTTCCAGATCCTCTTCTCCTGTACCTGGTGACATGGAATGAGTCCCTTATACATGTTTTTGTTAACAATACTTATACTTTAGGATATCCTATCTGTCTTACCAAAAGTAAACCAAAAAATGGGTGTTTGTTAATAAGATGCAAAGAGAATATTTAAAATTAGACAGTGGAAACCCATCGTGGATTGTACAATAGAAATATTTGTCTTTCTACCAACGAGCTTCCAGATATGGTGCAAGTAGAATAAATACCATCTTAGGGGAGCTCTGGTGGTCTAGTGGCAAGAAGCTGCAATGTAATCCCAGAGTCGCATGGTTTGAATCCACCAGATGCTCTACCGGGGAAGGAGGGACAATCTCCTCCTGAACCAGTCAGACCTAATTTGATGGTACACACACACACACACAAATAATAAAATAAAAATTTAAAAACAAAAGAAAAAATAAATACCATCTTTCCAGCAGATGCCAACTTTCCCTCATGTTTTGAGAAAGGTCGTGCTGGCATCTGGCAACCACTGTGGAGAAAATGTCTCATAACAGCGCTATGGACATTCTCTTATCTAACATTAATGCCGGTAATGTAATTTTTAAAGGACCAATGGTTGGAATGCTACCTCGCTTGGACTACCCTATGTTATTAGACTGGTCACTGCTTCATACATCTGGTAATGGACTTCCTATGAAAGGATTTGTGGGAGGAATGTGGACTATTAATATGAAGAACTTTCAAAGTGAATTGTGGAAATTAGTTGCAAGCATGGAATTGATAAATATTTCTTGTATCCCAAAGGATAAATGTAAGGGAAATAATGTCACAAATGCCAAAGTTATGTCTTGTGTACCTGAACCATATGTCTTATTAATTGGTAATAATGTGATCACTGCTGATTATCCAAAATACAATGAAATGTGCGAGGAGCTAGAGTCAGAAAATCAAAAGGGCCGAACTCGCTCAGCATTTCTTAAGCTCAAGGAACTGAAGAACAGA
>NW_006399824.1:5615345-5617136 GCF_000299155.1 Elephantulus edwardii | reverse complement strand
ATAGAGCAGGGTTTAGGGCTGTTGTGCATAGGGTCGCTATGAGTCGGAAACGACTCGATGGCACATAACAACAACAACAACAACAACAATAATGTAAATTGTTCTCGTTGTAAAATCTCTAACTCTATCAGCTTTATTACCAAATGTAATTTGTTCTCATTGCAAAATCTCTAACTATATCGGCTCTATTACCAAAAATGATTCAGTTGTAATTCTAAAGAATCCTCCCTTGTATTGGTCATATATTAGCCAAATGTTATAAAGAACTGCTGTGTAAAAAGCACGGAACTCAATTTAAGGCCCTCCCCAGACAAATGCAGGATGCATAGCCAATGATGGGTAAGGAAAGAGACTTGCTAATGATCCTAAGACAGGGAGTAGCATAAATTGCTATTAACCCCATGATGGGCAACTTGAGTTTGAGTTCTCTTATCCACCTAAGACTGGCAGCATCCAATTTTTTATTTTAGAAGGGAGGAACTGTCAGAGGCCTGGTTAACTTGCAAGGCAAGACTAGCACTACATTTGTAAAACGAGCAGAACTGATTCCATCTTGGCTAGAACCATCTCAAACAGAAACCTAAATGAGATAATGTGATTACCCCTGCAGCTGTGTTTTTAGGAAACCTATATAAGCCTTTTCAGAGATAATAAAGAGAGGGATTCGTGGTCAACAATGAGGTTCTCTGCATCTTCATTCAATCCTCATCCCATCTCTCGGCGGAACTGTTTCATATATATCGGGGCAGGACCTCGATAACTATCTAACCCAACATCTCCAACATACTGAAATAGAACAGCTAGAAAATCCAACACCCTCTAAAAAAACTGAAATGATAAACATTAGAGCAGAAATAAATGAAATAGAAAACTGAAAACCAACTGAAATCATAAACAAAACTAGGAGTTGGCTCTCTGAAAAGATCCATAGAATTGATAATCCACTAGCAAAACTAACAAAAGACAAAAAAGACACAAATAAGCTGAATAAGAGATAAAACAGGCAACATCAAAACAAAACCAACTATAACAAAAAGGCTAACATTGAAATTTTATGAAAAACAACACTCAAATATGTACCTAGAAAAAATGGACAAATTGAACACTTGAACAGACCATTACAAACAAAGAAATTGAAACAGTAACAAAACAACTTACAGCCAAAAAAGAGCCCTGGACCGGATGGTTTTACAAGTGAATTTTATCAATTTACAAGTGAATTTTATTAATGTGTTTACATTTTTTATTATTAATTTCAATGACAATTTACAGAGACTTTGGATTTCCATTCATTCACTGTTGCACTTTTCTCCCCTCCCATCCCTACCCCCTAGTACACTACCCTTTTAGAAAAGTAAAAGAAAAATTCCTCCATTGTTTTACAATCCCTCCCCCCAGGTCCATTCCACTAAACAGCCTTCGCTCTGGACTCCTGTCATGACAAAAATATCTAATAATTATTCCTCTCAAACAGTTTTCTCCCTCATCTGTTTCAATGCAGTACACATATTGAACCCATCTTTCTTAGTCTCCCCCCAACCCTGATGTCAGTTCTGCTTTATAACAGTTGTCCTTTTGTGACTGAGATACTCACTCAGCATAATGTCCTCCTCTTTAATGAAGCTTATAATCCTTGGTTTTAGTCATAAAACTTGTTTTGTATCCTCCTCTGACACCCTGCTCTTTGTATATGTGGCAATAAGTATAGCCCACATTCAAGTTGGTAGGGAAATTAAGCTTCATCTCTGTCATCTTCTGGAGCGGCAGTTGGAGGAGCTATATAAATTATAT
>NW_006399824.1:5603750-5604265 GCF_000299155.1 Elephantulus edwardii | reverse complement strand
ATTTTACACTCCCACCAACAGTGAATAAGGGTTCCGGTTTCTCCACAACCTCGCCAGCATTTGTTGCTTGCTGTTCTGTTAAATTTTGCTATTCTTATTGGGGTGAGATGGTATCTCATAGTTGTTTTGATATGAATCTACTTCAACTCAATGTCAATGAATTTGAGGTTTGGGTTTTTGGGGTGGTTTAAAAAAATTTTTATAGGGGTAGATTGTCAGCTCTTGCTCCCTTGTAATCACTTGGGAAAGTTGGAACTTTTTAGTCATTGTGCCACCAGTATTCCTTGTGGGGGGCTCAGTGGTCATCCAGTTCAATCTCCCATTCTTCTCAGATTCAGCTACAGTTTGTTATGATCCACACAGTCAAACACCTTTGCATAATCAATGAAGCACAGATAGACATTCTTCTTAGCTTTCAGCTGTTGTTGTTATGTGCCGTTGAGTCGTTTGCGACTCATAGCGACCCTATGTACAACAGCCCTAAACCCTGCTCTATCCTGTGCCAATCGCATTGC
>NW_006399824.1:5592234-5603650 GCF_000299155.1 Elephantulus edwardii | reverse complement strand
AATGTTTTTTGTTTTATTATTATTAATTTTAATGAATATTTACAGAGACTTTGGATTTCCATTCATTCATTATTGCACTTTTCTCCCTGCACACCCCTCCCCCCACCAGTTCACTCTTCTATTTGAAAAATAAAAGAAAAACTCTTTCATTGTTATACAATCCCTCCCCTCCTTCCCCAGGTCCACACCATTATGCAGCGTTCATTCTGGACTCCAGTCACAACAATAATACCTAATCACATATCCCATTTAAACAGTTTTCTCCTTCAACTATTTCAATGCAGTATACATTATTTATCCCATCTTTCTAAATCTCCCCCCCCCAATCCAGATGTCAGTCCCATTTTACAACAGGGGCACTATGCACTATTTGTCCTTTTGTGACTAAGATATTTCACTCAGCATAATGTCCTCCAGGGTCACCCATTTTGAATAATATTTCATGAGTTCCTTGTTTTTTAATGCAGCATAGTATTCCATTGTGTGACTATAACAGAGCTTCTCTATCCATTCGTTTGCTGATGGGGAAATTTTTTTTAGTTAATTTTCATGAATGTTTACAGAGACTTAAGAGTTTCCAGCCATTCATTGTTGCACTTTTCTCCCTATCCACCCCTCCTCCCCAATTCATCTTCTCCTTGAAAAGAAAAAGAAAAACTATTTCATTGTTATGCAGTCCCTCCTCCCCAAGTCCACTTCATTATGCAGCCTTCACTCTGGACTTCCGTAATGACAAGAATACACATTCATATGTCCCTTTTAAACAGTTCTCTCCCTCATCTGTTTCAATACAATATACATAATTCCTCCCCTCCTTTTCTGTCTTCCCTCAACCCTGATGTGAGTACATTTTACAACAGTGGCGCTATGCAATATTTGTCCTTTTGTGACTGAGATATTTCACTCAGCATAATGTCTTCCAGGGTCATCTATTTTGCATAATATTTCATGAGTTCCTTGTTTTTCAATACTGCATAGTATTCCATTGTGTAAATATGCCAGAGCTTCTCTATCTCTTCATTTGTTGATGGGCACTTAGGTTATTTCCAGCTCTTTACTACTGCGAACAAAGCCGCAGTATACATGGATGTGCATATATCTGCTTGAATGACAGTTATGGTTTCTTTAGGGTAAATTCCAAGTAGTGGAAATGCTGGGTCAAATTGTATTTCTATTTGCAACTTTTTGAGAAAGCATCATACTGCCTTCCATAGTGGTTGCATTATTTTACACTCCCACCAACAGTGAATAAGGGTTCCAGGTTCTCCACAACCACACCAGCATTTGATGAGTGCTGTTCTGTTAAATTTTGCTATTCTTACTGGGGTGAGATGATATCTCATAGTTGTTTTTATTTGCAACTCTCTTAGAGCTAGGAAATGTGAACATTTCTTCAGGTGCTTGTTGGCCATCTGAATGTCTTCTTTGGTGAAGTGTCTTTTCATATCCGGTGCCCATTTTTCTATTGGGTTATTTACGTTTATCTTATTGCGGTGCTCGAGTATTTTATAAATTCTAGCTATAAGTCCCTTGTCTGACATGTCATTACCAAATATTTTTTCCCAATCTGTGGCTTCCCTTTTTACCCTGTTGGAGAAGTTTTGGGATGTGCATAGATATTTGATTCTTAGAAGGTCCCATTCATCTATTTTATCTTATCCTGGTTGTAGAGGGGAAATATTTTTTTAAAATAAGATTGTCTCTTCATTTCTTGAATCTTTTCATATCAATATGTTGTTGTTAGGTGCTGTTGATTGAGTCACCTGTGACTCAAGGTGGTGGTGGTGGTGGTGATTGTTAAATGCCATTGAGTTGAATATGACTCATAGTGACCCTATGGAAAAAAAGTTCCAAATCCTGTTCTATAACTATCTTCATTTCTCTAATGTTCATAGAGTTTCCAAAGGCATGTTGGTTAGGAAGTGGATGCCAATCCTGCTTTCAACCTTTCTTAAACTGGGAGCTCTACTAATCCCTGTCCACCATGGGTGACTACTATAGTATTTGACACACCAGTGGCACAGTGTTCAGTATCACAGCAACCCCAAGTTATCTCAGTACAGTAAGTTGACAGACCAGTACTGTACCACTTAGAAAAATGTTCTTTCCAAACATAATTAACAACAGATTTAGTCAGGGCCCAAAAAACTTTTAAATACAAAGGCCCGCCCACTACATCCTGATTCACTTAATCAAGAGGTTTCCAGCCCACAGGTGATTGTTAGCTAAATCCAGGCAATTTGTGAATGAAATAAAAAATAACCAACAGTTTACATCCAATTTTCAACTAAAACAAGAGAACCTACCTTTCACAATCCAACTGCTTCACACATGAGCTTCCAAACTGGAGACTTAGTCAGGGTCCAACTGACTTTTAAATAACTGGCTCATAGTACCCTATGTAAAACAGAAAGAAATCCTACGTTAGCCTCAGTTTCTTCTGTATCATTGTAGTTACTGTACCAATTACTGCGATAACTATACGTCTTGTTTTGAGTTTTCCTTTTTTGTTGTCACCCCTCTTCTTTTCCAAGTATTTATCCCTCCCAGATGTCCAAACTATGTGAGATAAATGCCCAAAGAATGTGTGAAGAGAAAGGTAATATATAAGAAGGTGATTGTTGTTGTTATATGCCTTTGAGTTGACTGCAACTCATAGTGACCCTATGTACAATAGCTCTGATCCCTGACCTATCCTGAGCCAATCTCACTGTCTCCAATACATCTACCCCCACTGTCTCAGTTACTATGTCAATGCATCTCATCCTGGGTCTTCTTTATTTTTATTAATTTTAATGAAAGTTTACAGAGACTTTGGATTTCTATTCATTCCTTTTTGTACTTTTCTCCCCGCCCACCCCCCAATTTGCTCTTCCCTTGCAAAAACAAAAGAAAAATTCTTTCATGGTTATACAATCTCTACCCCCAAGTCCACTCCACTATGCAGCCTTCATTCTGGACTCCTGTCATGACAATAATACCTAATCATATATTCCTTTTAAACAGTTCTCTCTCTCATCTGTTTCAATTAAATATACATTATTTATCCCCACTTTCTCAGCCTCCCCAAAACCCCGATGTCAGTCCCATTTTACAACAGTGGCTGTATTTGTTCTTTTGTGACTGAGATCTTTCACTCAGCATAATGTCTTCCAGGGTCACCCATTTTGAATAATATTGCATGAGTTCCTTGTTTTTCAATGCAGCATAGTATTCCATTGTTTGGATATACCACAGCTTCTCTGTCCATTCATTTGTTGTTGGGCACTTGGGTTGTTGCCAACTCTTTGCTATTGTGAACAAAGCTGTAGTAAACGTGGGTGTGCATATATCTGCTCGGGTGTCATCCTGGGACTTCTCTTGCACTGTCCCTCCACCCTTCCAAACACGATGTTCTTTTTTCAAGGACTGGTCCCTTCTGGCCATGTGCCCAAAGTGTGTGATATGGAGCTTCAAAATCCTTGCCTCCATGGAGCAACTTGGCTTCACCCTCTTCAGGTCAGATGTATTTGTTCTTTTGGCAGTCCACAGTATGCTCAATACTCTTCACCAGCACCACAGTACAAAGCATCAATTCTCCAACTTTCACTGTTATTAATTGTCCAGATTTCTTTTTTTTTTCTCTTTTTAATTGTCCAGATTTCTGATGCATAGTAATTAATTGCAAAGACCATGGCCTGAATCAGGCACACCTTAGTCTCTAGACTGATATCATTAGCATTCTGGAGAGGTCCCTGACAGTAGATTTTTCCCAGTGCAATTTGTCTTTTGATTTTCTGACTACTGGTGCCAAGGATATTGATTGTGGAACAAGATAAGCTGAAATTACTAACAATCTCAATTTCGTCTCCATCTATCATGATGCTGCCAATTGGCCCAGTGGTGCAAATCTTGGTTTTCTTGATATTGAACTTCAATCCATATTGAAGACCGCAGTCCTTGACCTTCTGTAGTAATGCTTATCATTGATTAATTACATTAACCTTTTGTAATTAGTGTCAAACCCAAAATCTCTATGAATATCTCTATGAATTTGATGGGTTGAGGGGCTAAGGGAAATGGGAAGGATCTGGTGTGAAAAACAATGTATTTGAATTTTGTAATAAACTAGCATAAATAATAATGTAAAACAGAATATATATGAATGATTATATTTAAAAAATGAAAGATTGTATAAAACACAATGTATGTGAATGGGGGGGGGAAGAAATTGAAACACTTAGTGCAGAACAATGGAAAAAGAAACAAACAACAACCCCACCAACAGTAGGAAGAATATACTCAGGCAGTATTTTATGTAATCTCAAAGCAATATTCCAGAATTTGCTTAAATAAAAGCAAAAAAGGTTTCTTGAAGGATAAGGATGGTATGAACAAGGGAAATGTCTATTGAAAACTAACTATAGCCCTTAGAAAAAGACATGTTTGGAAAGGAGTTGGATCAGCGAAAGAAAGTAACCAAATGGATTGACACAGTGACTGTAAGCATGAGGTCAAGTGCATTAGAGATGGTTAGGATGACACAGCATAGGGCAAAATTCAGGTCCATTGTTCATAAGGTTGATACGGGTCATAATCAGCTTGAACATATCTAACAACAATGTCACATCGTTCTCTCTCAGAGCAGCTAATGTGTTCAAACCACCAAGCTCTTCGTTAGCAGCTAAGTAGCTAATCACTACACCACCAAGGTTCATACATAATGAAATTCATATTTTTGAACTTGCACAGTGACTATAACAATTGGATCTAGCATGGTGGACATTGTGAGGATGTCATAGGACAGGGCAAGGTTCCCATCTGTTGTTCACAAGTTCACTAAGAGTCATAGTCAACTCACAGATTTAACAACATATTCTTATCATGCTTGATAATGTAATTGTTATGTGTTGTCAAGTTGCTTGTGACAATGTACAACAGCCCTAAATGACAAAGCTTCAGAATCCTTGCCTCCAAGGAGCAGCCTGGTTTCACCCTCGCTGGGACAAACCTGTTTGTTCTCCTAGGAGTCCATGGTTTATTAATACACTTCTCCTGCATCACAGCTCAAAGGTATCAATTCTCTTGTTTTCTATCATCCCGAGTCATTGTCCAGCTTTCTGACGCATATCAAGTAATTTCAAAGACTATGGCCTGAATCAGGTGCACCTCAGTCTCCTGACTGACATCATTGCTCTACCTTGATCTTCTACAGCAAGCACTTCAGAGCCTCCTCAGTTTCAGTAAGCTGATTTGCCTTCTGCATAACGCAGATTGTTAGAGTGTTCCTCCAATCATGATGCCACATTTCTCCTCATAGAGCGCAGCCTCCTAAACAAAAGGTATGGAGACAGGACACATCACTGGCATACACCTTTCCCAGTTTTGAACCATGCAGCATTTCTTTGCTTTGTTCTGATGACTGCCTCCTGGTCCAAGAATCGATTTCTCATAAGCACAATTAAATGTTCTGGGATTCCCATTCTTCTCAGAGTCAGCTACAGTTTGTTGTGATCCACACAGCCAAATGCCTTTGCATAGTCAATGAAATACAGACAGATATTTCTCTGGTACTCTCTGCTTTCAGCCAAGATCCATCCAACATTAGCTATAATATCCCTAGTACTATGGCCTCTTCTAAACCCAGCCTGTACTTCTAGCAGTTCTCTGTTTATGTGCTGTTCCAGTCATTTTTGGATCATTTTCAGCAGAATTTTGATTGCATGTGATAATTCTGATATTGTTTGACAATTTCTGCACTTTGTTGGGTCACCTTTCTTTGGAATGGGAACAAATACGAATCTCTTCCAGTCAGTTGGCCAAGTGGTTGTCCTCTAGATTTCTTGGCAAAACTTGGTGAATGCATCCAGGGCAGCATCTGTTTGTTGAAATATGTCAGTTGGTATGCCGTCAATTCCTGGGGTCCTGTCATCTTTGCCAATTCTTTCAGAGCAGCTTAAACTTCTTCCTTCATCACCACAGGTACTTGTTCATACATTGTTTCATGAAATTCTTCTGTGTCCGCCAATTCTTTTTGGTACAATCACTCTGTATATTCTTTCCATCTTCTTTTAATGCTTCCTGGATCATTTAATAATCTGCCCAAAATATCCTGAAATATTGCCACTCGAGACTTGAATTTGTTCTTCAGTTCCTTCAGCTTAAGAAATGCCAAGCGAGTTCGGCCCTTTTCATTTTCTGACTGCAGCTCCTTGCACATTTCATTATAAACTTTACTTTGTCTTCTTACACTGCCCTTTGAAATCTTCTGTTCAAATATATACACCAACAACTAGAACCAAAGGGAAGAAAATAGATTTCTACCAACTTTCTCAGTCAGAAATCAATTGAACACACAATCAAGATGCATTAATAATAATGGGTGACTGGAATGCAAAAGTTGAGAACAGAGAAAAATTATCAGTAGTCAGAAAACATGGACTTGCTGAAAGAAATTAACCTGGAGGTAAAATTATAGAATTCTGGAGGCAGTCTTTGAGGTGATGCGCTGTCTTCCCAGATCAGTAATAAAGTGTATGTGGATATTGAAAAAAAAATCAATAGGAGTTAAAAAAATAGAATAATAGAATTCTGTATAATCAGTGATTTCATCATTGCAAATACTTGTTTCTTTAATTTTCAAGTCTATTTACAAAATTCAGATACATTGACTTCCAGAACAGATTCTCCCAATCTCCCTTACCCCCTCATCAAATTATACAAATGATTAATGATTAATCCCTCCTCCCCTTGCACGTCTTCATCCCTCTGCTTCCACCCTTCCCCACCCCTTGGATTCTTATACTCATTCTACGATAATGGTTTTACACAAAAAATACTTTTTATAAGAAACAAATGCAGGCTGTACACACAGATTTCACCTGATAGCATGCACAGGAATCAGATAGATTACATCTGTGGAAAAAATCGCTGGAGAAGCTCAATATCAGCTGTGAAAATAGGTCAGGTGCTGACTGGAACTGACCACTAACTACTCATATGCAAGTTCAAGCTGAAGCTAAGGAAAATTAAATCCACAGAAACCAAAATTTGACCTTGAGTCCATCCCACTTGAGTTTTTGATAAAGTAGAGGGGTCAGCAAAAACAAAGACCCTGGATGAGATGGACTGACTACAGTGGCCTCAGAAATGGACTCAGCACAGCAGCGACTACGTGTTTGGGGCAGTGTTTGGTTTTGTTATGCAAAGGAAGAGAGTCGTTACAAGTTGACGCGACCACACCTAACAACAGCAGGGTTTTTTTCTATTACAGAAGACTAACATCGTGTAAGAGGAAATCATCTGTAACTCTATTATCTATTTATGTTGTTTTTCTAAGTTTTTAAGGTGCCCGTGGTACACCAAAAGTAGCACAATAACCTTAGAATCCTGAGGTAACTACCATTTATAGCCGTTTTCCCTGGGCTTCACATAACAGAAAGGGCTTCTAAACTTTTCACTATTTTTGACAAATAGAGAATATGTGCTGTCTTTACTTCAGGTTCCATTTATTTACTTTGTATGATAATTATTCCATTTGAACGAGATATTCTTTTCCTCAAAGGAGCATAATCTCTTTCAATTCCTCTCTTTCTTGGGCTCCGCATGGAATTTTCCTCTGCTCTTCACCCTGATCCTGTACTTCTGGTCTTGTTTCTCTCTGGGTGATATGGGTACTTCTAGCTCCCTCTCATTTTCCATCTTTTCTTTCAGTGTGGCTTCTAGCAAGATTCTCTCCAGGGTTCTTATAATCTCTATGCTAATAACAAAGCAATAAAATGACCAAAAGGAAGACAAAAGGGAGGGATACAAAAAGTAATTGGGAGCCTTTAGTTCTCGGCAGTTCTTACCATCTCTATGGAAACAATGCCACAGAGATCTGTGAGCAGCTCTGTGGGGATCAATGAAGCAACGGTGAGTCAAACTCTTCAAGTTTTATTTACAGGATTCAATTGGCAAATGTCAACTACTTTTTATTATTTTTTTCCTAGAAAACCATTAAAACAAGAAGCCAAGTGAACATTAGACTTCCCTCTATTTTGTGTGTTCTTTTATTAACTCAAAACTCCCTATTTGCTGTAATTATGTAAAATATTCAAAAGCTGTGCAGGTAAACTAATTCCAGCTTCCGAAGCATTCATATTGTCAAACAACAGAGTATCTAATAATTTGGCGAGGGGGCACCCAGAAACCATTGTCAGTTATTTAGTGGTGTAAAGTCACTTATGTCATTAGAATGATTTTAGAATTGTGCTCTATAATCAGGAAAAAAAAGTATTTGGGAAGAATGACAAATTCAATCAGGCAGTAAATAGACTATTTTAATTCAGTCAAGGAGTGAAAGAGATTACAGAATTCCACCCACCAAATCAGAATAAAAGATTAAAAGGATAAATAGCACTGTAACTTGAAGCTAAGGAAGAAGGGTCCTGTCTGAAGCGTGGGTGTTTGGAGTCTCATTATTTCAGCATTTATCTTAAAACAAGTGTTCAAGTATTGGGGTTGGGGAAGTGTTGAGAGTATCAGAAACGCCAGGATTATTGAGTTTCACATCTCTTTAAATATTTCCAGTCACTAATCTGGTAACTGAAGGAGAGAGTCTCAGTACGAAGCAGGTTAAGTGTTGAGCTGCTACTCATAAGGCTGGCAGTTCAAACCCACAACAATCTAAAGGAGAAAGATAAGGCAGTCTGTAGAACCAAAAGAAGGTTGCCATGAATTAAAATCAACCGGATGGCAGTGGGTTTGCTTTTCTAAAGGAACCCTAGCTGCACAGTGGTTAAGCATTCACTACTAATGGAAAGGTCAGTAGTTCAAATCAAACAACAACCCTTCTGTAGTTGTTTTTATGTGCCATTGAGTCAACTGTGACTCATAGTTACCCTATGAACAAGAGATCTAAAAACTGATCTATCCTGTGCCATCCTCACCATCTCTGACACACTTGAGTCCATTGCCAAAGTCTTTTTTAGGATCTTTCTTACACTGACCCTCCATCTTTCCAAGCATGAGATCCTTTTACAAAGACTGACCCCTCCTAATCCATGCTGAAAATATGTTAGAAGGAGTCTCATCACTCTTGCTTTCAAGGAGCACTCTGATTTCACACTTTCTCCAAGACAGATCTGCTTGTTCTCTTAGTAGTCCATGGGATATTCAATACTCTTCTCCAGCACCACAACTGAATGGCATTGATTTTTTCTTCTGTCATCCTTTGTCATGCCCAACTTTCAGATGAGATGCTTAGCAAGCAATTAAGGAGACAATAAATTGGATCGGGTGTACCTTAGTCTTTAAGCTGACATTGCTGTTCTTTAGTATTCTGGGGAGGTTCCTGACAGCAGATTTTCACAATACAACTTGCTTTTTGACTTCTTGACTGCTGTTATCAAGGGTGCTGATTGTGCATCCAAGCAAAATCCATCTGCCAGACTCTTGTCCCAGAACCTGAACCCTGCCCGGTTCTAAAAAGGGAAATATAACTGCCAGCTAAGGAAGCAAAGGTGGATGAAACCCCAAAGTTCAGCCAGCCACTCCCACTGGACTCACCCACACTGGACCTTGCAGTCCAGAGGGCAGAATATATCAGGAAAATATCTTCTAACTGAACAAGAAGGTAGTGAAGCTTCAACTGAAGACCACCAATAAAGTGTTAAGGTTGGCTCCCTTTCTCCTTCATCTCAAGGTCCCTGTTCAGCACTAAGCAGCCAAAGTCTGCACCCCATGCCCAAATGGGAAATCCACAAATAAAAAAGACAATCTCTTTGTAAAAGAAAAAAAAAAAAAAAGACAGCATTAGTGCTAAAAAAAATTGACTGGTAATCATACTCTTCTGATTTTCCTGTGACCACTAACCTTATTTTTTTTTTTTTTAAATTTCCACCTCCCTCCCTTTTCTTTTCTTGTGTACCATTGAATCTGATCCGACTGGCACAATAGATTACCCTTCCTTCCCAGCAGAGATGGTGGATTCAAACTGCATACCTTTGAGATTGCAGTGCAGCTTCTTTGCCACTAGGCCACCAAAGTTTCCTCAACCTTGCTTTTTAAATGTTTTAATTTTATTTAATAAAAAGAACACACACAAAAAGAAACCCACTGCCACTAAGTTGATTCCATCTTGTACCTCTAACCTATATGGCAGCGGAGCCACCAGGTTGCATGCCATCAGGGTTCCTGCTAAGGAGGTGTAACAAGCTAAAAATTGGTTTAGAACTTTAATATTCAATTTTCTCACCACTAGGTGATTGACAGTATCATGGTAGGTAGTGAAGAGAGAGAGACTGTAAACAGCTTTAGTTTGCTTGGCTCCACAGTCAACACTCTTGGCACCAGCAGCCAGGAAATTAAAAGACATATTGCATTGGGAAAATCTCCTGTTAGAGAGCTCTCCAGAGCACTGAAGAGCAATGATGTCAGTCTGGAGACTACAGTGCCCCTGATACTGGCCATTATCTTTGCAATCACTTTTTTCTTTGCTATGCATCAGAGAGCTGGACAATGATGAATGACTAGACAGAGTTGATGCCTTTGAGTTTGGTGCTGGAGAAGAGTATTGAATACACCATGAACTGCTAAGAGAATGAAAAGGTTCGTCCTGGAGAGGGTTAAACCAGGCTGCTCCTTGGAGGCAAGGATTCTGAAGCTTTGTTTGACATACTTTGGACATGTTGCAAGGAGGGACTAGTCTTTGGAGAGGGACATTATGTTTGGGAGGGTGGAGGGACAGCACAGGAGAGGAAGACCGTCAATAAGATGGATTGATTCAGTGAGGTGATGGGGGTAGGTGTGTCAGAGAAAATAGGATTGTCACAGGACAGAGCAGGGTTTAGGGCTGTTGTACATAGAGTCACTATGGGTCCCAGGCAACTCAGTGGCACATAACAACAACAAACAATATTTAATTGGACCTCACTGATTTATTACATTGTGTCAATTTTCCACTCATTAATGATCATGTGGCAGAATTAAGGCTGTAATCTATTCAGAGGCTCTGGTGATAAAGTCGCAGGGAATTGCACTACCAACCCTTATGCCTCTGGAAGTTCCAATCCACCAGCAGCTCCATGGGAGAAAGATGGAAAACCCCTCCCACATATTTACAGCCTTAGAAACTCAAGGGAGAATCCACTATGAATCTGTTTCTTTTTTTTTATCATTTTAAAAAATTAATTTTAATGAAAATTTACAGAGACTTTGGATTTCCATTCATTCATGATTGCACTTTTCTCCCTGCTCACCCCTCTCCCCAGCACACTCTTCTCTTTGAAAAGTAAAAGAAAAATTCTTTCATTGTTTTACAATTCTTCCCCCGAAGTCTACTCCAATATGCAGCCTTTGTTCTGGACTCCTGTCATGACAGTAATACCTAATCACATATCCCTTTTAAATAGTTTTCTCCCTCATCTGATTCAGTGCAGTATACATTATTTATCCC
>NW_006399824.1:5587145-5588865 GCF_000299155.1 Elephantulus edwardii | reverse complement strand
TTTCCTACATTCATGGTTCTCACATTCCATGTCCCAATCACCAGTGTCTGCTTACAACTGTTCCTCTTCCTTTGTATTTCCATACTTGAAAACTCAACCTCCTGTGCCATTTCTGTTATCTAAATGTGTTCTGTTGTACATAGGGTTTTCAGAGGCCTGCTATTTCAGAAGTGGATGGCCAATCCTTCTTCCTGGTCTGTCTCAATGTGAATGTTCAGATTTAGAGAAGGACAGTCAATGTAAACCTCGGTGTTTTTATGTACCATCAAGTAGGAACTAACTCCTAGCTGTCCCTCCAGTGGGTTTTCATAGGCAGTAAATCACGCAGGAGAAGACTGCCCAACTGGTGGGTTCAAACTGCATACCTTTGTTCTGGCAGCACAAATACTTAACACTAGGGAGCTCTGGTGGCCTAATGGCAAAAAGCTGCACTAGAATCCCAGAGGTGCACGGTTCAAATCCACCAGATGCTTTGCTAGAGAAGCAGGGGCAATCCCCTCCTGTACCAGTCAGATCCAGTTTGATGGTGCACACACAAAATACAAATAAAAATTTTTTAAAAAATTAATTTAAAAAAACTAACAACACTTAACACTAAACCACCAGAGCTCCCTGTAAAACTGTTGTTGTTTTTGTTGTTGTTGTTACGTGCTGTCGAGTCGCTTGCGACTCACAGCAACCCTATGTACAACATCCTAAACTCTACTCTGTCCTGTGTCAATCGCACCGTCTCCAATACACCCATCCCGATTACCCCAGTCACTGAATCAACCCACCTCAAAGGGGGCCTTCCCCTTCTGCGCTGTCCCTCCACCCTACCAAGCATGATGTCCTTCTCCAAGGACCTGTCCCTCCTTGCAACATGTCCAAAGTATGTTAGACAGACCCTGTAAAACTACACAGTGTAAAAATAATATTGACACAAAAATGCATTTATCAATTAAATTGTGCCTCAGAAAAACTAACTCAAGAAGAGTAGTCTAACTGTGCAATACAGAAATATTAAATATGGAATTAAAGTCAAGAAAAGCCTACATAACAATGCTAGTTTGTAATACCTGGAACCAATACCTTTTAAGCCCTGATTCAAAAAGAGCTCAGTGGCAATAAGTTTAATGGTGTTTACTACAGAAAATACTTTGTGAAAATTTACTGGTGTTGATATATTTCCAGTTAAAGTGCTATTTATTCCTAAATTTGAACTCAATTATAGAACATATTGTTAAGTTGCCCTAAAGAAAGGACTGTAAGTTATGAGCCCAGAGGAAAAGAATAGGGAGGAGAAGGATGTCTACATTATTCAGCTTTAGTTTTTATCGATCTGGAAGCTGGACTAGTGTGGCATCAGGATTAGAGGGACTAAGCGAATTTCTGAATTCTCCCATACCAAAAAAATTTAAACAAGAGTCTTGGAAAATATTTAGAGCTAAGGCCTACTAAATGTTGGAGCTACTAGAAAATGTTTAGTGCAAAGGCCTTCTAAATTAAACATGACTTTTACTAAAATCTCTCCACTGCAACATGTAATACAAAGCCTTTTTTTTAATTTTTAAGGTTTTAATTTTATTTCCTTTTAAAATTTGCTACTTACTGGGTCTTACAGCACATATGCACCTTTTATAAAAGTCAATGACTTCTACAACCAGGAGAAGATAAAATAGATGAATGGGACCTTCTAAGAATCAAATCCCTATGCACATCCAAAAACTTCTCCAACAGG
>NW_006399824.1:5565521-5587045 GCF_000299155.1 Elephantulus edwardii | reverse complement strand
GTAGTTCTCTGCTGATGTGCTGTTCCAGTCGTTTTTGGATAATCTTCAGTAGAATCTTGCTTGCATGTGAAATCAATGAAATTGTTCTATAGTTTCTACACTGTTGGGTCACCTTTCTTTGGGATGGGAACAAATATAGATCTCTTCCAGTCAGTTTGCCAAGTGGTTAATCTACATACCTAACAATTTTATTAGGATTGTCTTCTACTTTTACTACAGATATTTAGTTTCCATCTTTTCTGAAACTAATAAAAAAGGTCATAAGGTGTCATTAGTCATGACACTGTTTGCATGATTTGTTAGTTGCCAGCTCATAGCCACCCCACGTGTGCAGAGAACTGCTACAGTGGGTTTCCAAGACTATGACCTTTTGGAGCAAATTCCTAGGACTGTCTTTCCAGATATCTCTGGGTGAGTTCAAACCTCCAACCTTTTGGTTAATAGTTAAGTGCTTATCCTTTTATGCCACCCAGAAACTTTCAGGGGTAGGGCAGCATGTGTATTAGGCATAGTTTGTACTAGCGGTATTTGAGAACATAAAAATAGGTTTAGAAAACCCAAAGTCAGCTATCATAAGAAGGATGTAAAAGTGGGAGAAATGAAGATAGCATGAAGTGAAACTGATGAATGATTTACAGAAAGAACAAAGGAGATAAGAAAGAGGTGGAACATCTCTCTGGAAGCACTTTGGTGAAAGCTGACCTTTGGCACTCCAACCAGGCTGGGTAGACAGCAGGGCCAGCAGCAGTGGAATGGTTAAGTGGAAGGACCTCCAGCGCCCTAGGGCCGAAATCCCCCAAAAAAATGCCCCCCAAAATTCAAACTCACTAACTTGAGTTCTGGCTAGAAATCTTTACAGGGAACTTTCCATCTAAGAAGTAGTCTTATTATCCATGACAGCCAAATTATGACCTCGAGTATATTCTGAATTAAGAGATCCATTTCAAGAATAGATTGCTGTATATTGTGTGAATGTACCATAATTTCTCTATCCTTTCGTTTGTGGTTGGACATTTGGGCTGATTCGTCCAATCTATTCTTGAAATGGATCTCTAAATTCAGAATATACTCGAGGTCATAAAATACTACCTAACGTGGGAGGGGACTGGAGAACATTATGCTGAGTGAACTCAGTCCCACATGGATAAATATTGTATAAAACCATTATTGTAGAATGAGTATAAGGATCAAGGAGGGTGGGAGAGGATGTAAGTAGAGGGATGAGGATGTGCAGGGGGAGGGATTAATCATGGATTAGTACAATTTGATGGGTGAGGGAAATTGAATTTGTTCGTGAAAACAATGTATTCAAATTTTGTAAATAAGCTAGTAGAAAATTTTTAGAAAAACAATAGATTGATGGAATAAGCACTGGAATAAGCACAATGTGTCAAATCTATTCTCGCAGTTAGAACAACACGTAAAGCTCTACGCCATCAGGGCTCCGTGTAATGAAATCATAGTACAAGAAAGGACCTCTAGCGTTGACAGCCAAACTACGTACCAACCTTTCCACTCAGGTGATGCCTTTGAGAAATTGTTTATAGCAGACTGCAGTTGTTCAAAACACTACACATCCTCCTTGGGAAAATTAAAGTTGTCCCTGAGACTGAGGATTTTACAGTAAAGAAAGAAAAGGCTGTTTTCTTCACCACTTAAAGCAGGCTCTCCCACCACTGTCCAACCACACACACACCACCACCACCACCACGCATGCGCATGCCGTCTCACCGCGCCACTGACAGCAGCTCGGACTCTTCTCGCGAGAGCTTGGATGGCAGGTCTCCGAGGCTCTCGCTCCACCCCCTCCTTCTCGCTCGCGCGCTCCCCTCCCCCCAGCCAGTCGTTCTGCTGCGCAGCTTTCTTAGCGGTTGTTGCCGCCGGAGACGGTTGGAAGGACCGTTGTGGGGAGTGCTACGCCAGGCGGCCGCCTTCTCCCTCCTCACGACCGCACCCTGCGGGCACCGGAGAGGGCGTTACTGTCTCCTGACAGGGTATCTGAACTAAAAGGGGGTAGGTTGGGCTGGTGGTTCCGAGAGCGCAGTTGGGAGAAGGACAAACAGGAGACCGGGAGGGGCTGGGGTACGGCGGGGGGGAGTGAGTGGAGGTCGCCCCTCGGAGACAGTAGGGCTGCGCTTCGCGGCCGATGCCCCTCTTCCAGGCGGGCCGCCAGCGGAGGACGAACTCGGGCAGGTAGCAGTGAGTGAACGAAGCAGAAGCCCGAAGCGGGGGACGTCCAGCATCCCCCCCTCTTTATTCCCCCCTACTGGCTAAGCCCTCCGCCATCTTGAGTTGGGTTGCGGGGCCACCTGGGCTTCCCGCCCTTCCCGGCTGTTGATGCTTAATGGCTCTGCCGCCAGCTTGAGAGAACGGGTCGGAAAGGCGGGGGTGTCGGCGGCGCGAGGGTGGGGAGTGAGGGGAGCCGGGCGAGGCCGGTCTCGGGGGGTCGGCCCGGGAGCTGGGATGCGCTCCCGGTGGAAATGGCGCCGCGCGGGGCTCCCGCCCCCCGTTCCCCGCAGTCCCTGCGGGGCTCCCTGGGCCGGCGGGCCCGGGGCGACTTCTGACGTAGATCCCCGAGACGAGAGCGTCCGGGACGGGGCGAGGACGAGGGCGCGCCCTCGATCCCGCAGCCGGGACAAAGGAGGCTCCTTTGTGACTCCCCGCCCGGCGGTGGAGGCTGAGCGGCCAGGCTCGGCGGCGGCTTCGCCCCGCTTCCCGGGACTCCGGGTGAACCCCGGCTCTGGGGAGGAAACAAGGACGCCCAGCTGACCCTGGGGGTCCGGGTTTGTTTCCCAGGACGGAGGTGTGCGCGCTTCTCTAAACTTTGTTTTCCCCTGCGCGCAGCGGTGCAGCGGGGAGGAGAACCGGTGACTTAGCGCCCGGGAAGGTGCACGGGGCCGGTTGTGAGAGGTGGTCGGGGCGCGGCGGCTAAAGTTTAAGTTTTAGACAGCCGTTAAAATAGTGTCAGCACTGTACGTTTGCGCTAGCAGCGCTGCGTGCGTATCGAGTTACTAGCTTTTTAACAGGATTTCCCACGGGCGGGCTTTTATGCACAGATTTCCCGCTTGGCAGTCAGGAGCTTGGCAGTCAGGATAGACGTGGAATATTTAAAAATACAATCAAGGTTTACTCTCTTTTGGAAGCTAAGCAAGTGTGTTTTGTTTGAAATGCATTGTTGTGTGGAGTCGAGTGGGAACAGACCCATAGCTGACCCTCCAGCGAGTTTTCAGGTTAATTGCACAAGAGAAGATGCACATCCTTCCCCCGTGGAGCAGCTGGTGGATTCGAACCTGATTGCCTTGGGGATTGCAGCGCAGCTTTTTACACTAGGTCACCAGAGCTCCCTGTTTATAATGTATGTGTAAACTAATATTTGGCTACAGAAAAACACTCTTAAGTAGAAAACAAAACCAAGTCTGGGCATGTGGTAGTGGTGGGTTTTGGTCTTGAGAGCTGAGAACTAACTTGAGTGGGTAATTTTTACTGAGGAAAAAGTAAACTAGGTAAGGAAGGCCTAAAAAAGTTTCCAATAATCCGTAGGAATCTTATGTTTTCTAAAGCGTTGGTTACCCACTTTTAAAAAAAAAAAAGTCTTCGTGCTATTGTTGCAGGTGGTCCTTGGTGCTTGGTTAAGGAAAAATTCCCAGATCCTATTGAAACTTTTAATAGATTTGGAAAAAAAACAGGTTAACCTTTCCTATAAGTAGTGGCATAACTAGCAGCTTTCCTAATGGAATTTTTTCCGGCCTTCTTTCATCTGCATCATAATCTGAAATTCATTTTCATCTAATTACTTCCAGAGAGAGAGAGAGTGAGTGTGTGTGTGTGTGTGTGTGTGTGTGAGAGAGAGAGAGAGAAAACAGTTTTGTACTATTGAAAAACTCATTGATGGCCTTTGAGGTAGCTCTTTATATTAAGGTGTGTCAGAAGTTTTATTTAAAACTAAGGAGCAAACTTGTTGGGAAGGGAGAGATGAAGTAAATATGTGTGTATTTCTTTTTTGGCCAAACAAATTGAGTCATTTTTTTTTTAAGAACTATTGAAGTTCCACTTAAAAGATACTGTGGTTTCAGATGTTTATTTTATGTTTTGTATTTCAGTATCTCAGAAGATAGAATATGCCCTTGTATTAAAAGGGACTCTATTCTGGTCTCTTTAAGGTGTTCCCCCCCCTTCCCCTAAGCCTCCTTTTTTAGATATAAGTCATTAAAGTAAACAGAGTTGTAAAAGTATCATGAAACTGTGGCTTTCAAACATATTTATCATCAAAAAAAAAGAAATACCGGTTCTCCTTAGGAGTATCTCCTGACAACATCTCCTCACTGCCCCACATGCCACACACCCTCTTGTGTCTACAGATTTCCCTATTCTGGACTTTTCCATATAAATAACAATATGTGATCTTTGTGATTGGCTTTCATTTAGTATGTTTGAAAAGCAGTATTTAAAATAAAATTGATGAAAATTCTTTTTCAATATAAACTGCTGGTACTTTAAATTCATGGCAACATTTGAAATTCTTTATTATTACTAATTTTAATGAACGTTTACAGAGACTTTGGATTTCTATTTGTTCACTGTTGCACTTTTCTCCCTGCCCAACCTCCCCCCAATTAGCTCTTCTCTTTAAAAAGTAAAAGAAAAATTCTTTCATTGTTAAGTGATCCCCCCCCCCCCAAGCCCATTCCACTATGTAGCCTTCATTCTGGACTCCTGTCATGACAATAATACCTAATCATATATCCCTTTTAAACAGTTCTCTTCCTCATCTGTTTCAATGCAGTATGCATTATTTATCCCCTCTTTTTCAGTGTCCCCCAAACACCGATGTCAGTCCTGTTTTAAAACAATGGCACTATGTAGTATTTGTTCATTTGTAACTGAGCTATTTCATTCAGCATAATGTCCTCCAGGGTCACTCATTTTGTATAATATTTCATGAGCATCTTGTTTTTCAATGCAGCGTAGCATTCCATTGTGTGAGTATACCACATCTTCCCTATCCGTTTGTTGATGGGCACTTGGGTTGTTTACAGCTCTTTGCTATTATGAACAAAGCTGTGATAAACATGGGTGTGCATATATCTGCTTGGGTGGAACATCAGGAATTCTTAAAATCATAAGATTTTAAGCCAGGACACTGGTTCAATGAAAGGTTGTGGTGGATTGTAATTAGTAAATTGTAGGTATGAGCTGTGGTTGCTTAGTGGTAAAGTGTTGCACTGCCAACCCAATGGTACACGGTTCAAATCCCCCAGCTGCTCCATGGGAGAAAGATGAGCATTCTGCTCCCATGCAGTTTAACGCCTCTGAAAACCCACTGGAGGGTCAGCTATGAGTCAGTTTCAACTTAATACATAACAGGTAATTTCTGAGACAACCTTAAAGCATTAGAAAAAGATCACTTTTTATAATTTTTGTAAATAGAATTCTCCACTCAAATTTGTAGAAGGGTTAATGCCTGGGCAGTGCCTCCACCTCACCCCAGTCCCACCCTTTAAAGTGAATACTCTATATTTATGAGGTGAAAAATCATCCTATAAAATCCTACCAGAATCTGGTTGAGGTTTTCAGTTTTAAATTTGCTGAAAATTTTAGCTATGATGACAGTTTGATCTCCCTTTGTGAAAGAATACAATTTCTCTCCACCCTAGTTAGCCATTTTTCAGTCTGTTTTTCTAGTCTTTTTATTTTTGTTTATATAGATCATCTTGTTGCTCTACCCTGATTAAACAGGCACAACTAATTTGTTTGCTAGTTCTACTTTAGAAAGCTCTGGTGGCTTGGTAATGAACTGCATGGCCCACCCAAGAGATATATGGTTTCAGTCCACTCCACAGGAGAAAGATAAGCTGTCTCCTCCTGTGCAGTTTATTACTTTTGAAAACCTACTGGAGGGTCAGCCATGACTTGGTATGTCTTTGGAGGTAGCACTGAGATTTACAGCTAATTTGTTCTGGCAACCCAAAGACAGGCTGTTCAAATCCACTAGCCTGCTCCACAGAAGAAAGATGGCCAATATCTCCCCTGCTTTTTGCATCCTCTGAAAACCTCCTGGAGGGTCAACTATGAATCTATTCAGCAGCAGTGAATGAGGCTTTCCAGAATGACTTAGATTAGCAGCACAATTAAATTGTTCATGAAAAAGTAGCATTTGGTTTAGATTCTTTACACCTTTCCTTCTGTTATTAAATGACCCTTTCTAGGAATCACACTCAAATCTTTTAGAATTTAGAAGAGCTTTCTAAATATTTATGATTGAATTGATTTGGTGCCTTATCTAGAACCCACCCCATACCTTTTGCTGTTGAGTCAATCCTAACTTAATAGGAACTTTCCATCAGATATCTGAGGCTGTCAAAATGTACAGGAGAATGCCCATTTCTCCCTTGGAGCAGAGCTCATGGATTCTGACTGCTGACCTTGTTAGCAGTGTAACACATAACTCATTATAACACCAGAGCTCCTTAACAAAATTTTTCAGACTTGCTGGTTAACACATGTGGTATATGTATTTCTGATTTCTAAAAATTTCCTTTAAAAATTCTTAACACAGTTTGTAGATGGCGAAACTTGTGTGTTTTGGAAAAGATAAGAATTGTTTTAACAATTATTACAGCTTTCCTTTCAAGACTCAGGATAATTTTCTCTACTTTGAGCCTCAGGTATTTTGTGGTGTATTTATTAGTTTTGTGCCAGTAACAGTGTCCAGGCCACCATTGAGTGCATTCCATATGGCAGACAAAGCACTTTGATTTTTTTTTTTTTTTTTTTAACAAGTGATAAGGAGGCCCACTGCTAGAAGAACAGAGGCTCTGCAGGTAATTTTCCTCAGTGAAATCAAGTACATGTAAGAGTAGGGATTCAAACTCATGGCTTTTTCCTCTTAAAAGTACATAATCCAATAACAACAAGGGAGTTGTTCTTTTCGAGAAGAGTGATTTGTGGCGGAGGGATTGGGCAGGGAGAAAAGTGCAACAATGAATGACTGGAACTCCTAAGTCTCTAAACTTTCATTAAGATTAATTAAAAAACAACAGCAACAAAAAAAGTATATAATCCAGATATTTGTATGCACAAGAATTAGTTGTGATGTCAGTTAAAATTTTCAGTTTTTCCATTTTGAGTCTGTTTATAGTTGCCCTTAAGAGTTTTAAGAGGCAAACTATAAAAGTCGCTTGCAAATTAAAAAACCACACACACATTTGAAGGATGTCTGCATTAGCTTAAGGTATGTATGCACATTGTCAGAAAAGAAAATTTTAACTTATTGCAGATGTCATGCCAAACAGTTGCACAGATAATGAAATCTAGAGGATAGGAAAGAAATCCTCAAGCTTAAGAGTCAAGCCAAGCATATTGGGGGGTGTGTGCGTGCGTGCAGGAATAAGTAAAATGTTTGCAAACTGGTGAGTTAAGTTTCCGACAGGTGCATAGTGAAATTTGTATGACTGGTAAGTTTCCATGGCTGTATAATACCAACTTCTGTGTTAGCTTTTTGAGAATTTATGGAATTTTTATAGAGCTGTATAATTGTTTCAGGGAACTGAGGAAGGGTTCATATTGGACAGCAATCTTACTGTGCTCTTTACTTTTTTATTACTATTGGTGTTACTGTATCTGTTCTTTGACTTAAAAGGTAAAGCAACTATAAACTTGTTTCAATATAAAGGCTTCATTAGGTGTGAAAACACTGATACTGTTACAAGATGAGAAGGCATTAGTTTTTGAGTGGCTTTTCACTTTCATTTTTAAACTTTTGCTCTCAAGGAATATTTAAATATTTGTTTAAAATAGAAGGGGGAATTCCCCCTGCTCCATTCAGAAGTGATTCCAGTGTGTTCACAATTAACTTTAGACTTTCATAATAGCCTTCTCAATAAATAAGTACACATTCTATAGTTTTTAACTTAAGCTCTTAACATGAGTATGCATAGAGCACCCAAAGAAATATGCATTCTTTTTTAACTTGAGTGTAGCCAGGGTACTATGGACAACTTCTGAATTAACTCAAGTTTTCAGGAATTTGTGTCTTTGTTAACTAACAAAATATGAAGAAATAGAAATGAAAACTGGACAAAGAAAGGAGTTAACTTGAAGACAACAGGTCAAACTAGGGGTAGTTTGAAGACTGATAGTGGACTTTTAAGTCTTACTAAAATACATGTCTCATATAGTCATCACTTTGAGGGGAGGTTTCACTGCCCCAGTATTCCATCTACTTCAGAATAGAAAGCAGATGTACATTTTGATGTGACATAATAGTAGAAATTACTCACTGGGGCATGTAGCACTACTAACAAGTGTTTCTTCAGTACCTCTGACAAGGGTATGTTTTGATTGACTACTTTATGTGCTTGTTTATTTTTATAGCATTTAATCAAACGGTATTGAGATGGATTGGGTTATGAAACATAATGGTCCAAATGACGCTAGTGATGGGACAGTACGACTTCGTGGACTGCCATTTGGTTGCAGCAAAGAGGAAATAGTTCAGTTCTTTCAAGGTACCGCTAGTATTAGTCAAAGTTTAGTACCATTTTAATTTTATAGTTGCTTTATATTCTGAATTTTAATTTGTAAAGCCCAACAATTTTTGGAATCTTTGGCTAAAAGTTCTAAACCAAAATATGCTCCAGTTCATTTTTCTACATAGAATGTATAAGAACTGATACCCAGTTAACATAATTGAAAGTAATTATGTATAATGAAATGAACCATGAATTAGCTTTTGGAGCATAGTTAAGTTTTATTTATAGCCCCCCTTTTTTTAAAAAAAAAAATATAGATGGCTTAGTGTATGTATGTAATTTTTTTAAGACACTGGTTGCAAAATATATCTCTCTATATAGTTAATCCAGTAATATTTTTAGAACATAATCTTCCATTTGCATTATGGGGTGATGGGAAACTAAGCTTTTTGTTTTGTTTTGTTTAGACTTGTTTTAAATATTTGATTCAGATGGGAATGTTTCAGCCTTTAACACTGTTCCCCTTGATGGGGTTATTTGTCCTTGGGTTAAAGGGTTGGAAATCGTGCCAAATGGGATAACATTGACGATGGACTACCAGGGGAGAAGCACAGGGGAGGCCTTCGTGCAGTTTGCTTCAAAGGAGATAGCAGAAAATGCTCTGGGGAAACACAAGGAAAGAATAGGGCACAGGTGGGGATGGAGAGTTTGGGATGGTATTAAATTTTTATTTTTGGGGGTTGTGGGTCACTATTTATTAAATGGGGGGGGTTACCATAACATTTTTCTGGGGTAGTTTAAAAGACTTGCTAATTATCTAAATTTAACTTGGAACTACAGATTTGGGTGGGGAATTAATGCTAATGGCTTAATTAAAATTAGATTGTTTCCATTTCTATGTAGGATATTGTTGATAAATGTTTTTGTGTAATCACCTATTTTCTTTAAAACATCTGTAATATACTAAAGGAAACAAAATAATGATTATTTTATGGATTGCTTTCAAATGACTCATTTGTCTATGTAAAACATAAATATTTAATTATTTACATTTGTAGGTGTAAAAACTGTTAACTTATACAGTGTATTTAGGCAATTTAAATTGGGTTATGTAATTAGATGTAGATAACCTTACTGCATTTTGCCCAATATCTTATTTACTCTATTGCATTTATGCTGAAACTTGTACCTTAAAACATTTTTAAATAGGTATATTGAAATCTTCAGAAGTAGCAGAAGTGAAATCAAAGGATTTTATGACCCACCGAGAAGATTACTGGGACAGCGACCGGGACCATATGATAGACCAATAGGAGGAAGAGGGGGTTATTATGGAGCTGGGCGTGGAAGTATGTATGACAGAATGCGACGAGGAGGTGATGGATATGATGGTGGTATGTGTATCTAATGAACAAAGGTTCTGTTGTCATTTTCTTATTGTTTCTGACACTTTGTCAAGAAATACAGAAATGGCAGTAATTTCAGTACCTACTACGTTTTAAAACCTGTTCATGAAAATACAGATTCCCATGACTAGCTCTGGGATATGATTGATGCACATATTGACACCTAGGTATCTTACTCAGCTTAAAAAAATAATAAGCTATTTTGGTACTTTGTTTCACATTAGAATGAGTTCTGGGTTTATCCATTTGAGAGTTTTACCAAATGTTAACTGCTTTTATCATGTTTATTGGGTTGAAAGTTGAAAGTTATTGCCTAAATATACTTTAAAACAAAGTTTGTTTTTTGTGAACAGAATAATAAAATTCCTCCCTGGAAGGAGTGCTCATGAATTTTTCCTTGAATTGCATAGGTTATGGAGGTTTTGAGGACTACGGTGGCTATAATAACTATGGCTATGGAAATGATGGCTTTGACGATAGGATGAGAGATGGAAGAGGTAATTTTTTTTTTTTTTAATTCTTATTTTGAGGTACATTCTAATGCTTGGTTTGCAGTCACTGAGTGACTGTTGAGATGATGGAGTTTTTTAAAGTCCTTTTCATTTTTATGGAAGGCTTGTATTACATATTTCAGCTGTTTATAGTCTTGGGAAATTTTATTCTTCAGGTATGGGAGGACATGGTTATGGTGGAGCTGGTGATGCAAGTTCAGGTTTTCATGGTGGTCATTTTGTACATATGAGAGGGTTGCCTTTTCGTGCAACTGAAAACGACATTGCTAATGTAAGTAATTTCAGTAGTTGTTAGTTTTTGAAGCATTCTTAAAGGATTCTTAAATCTTCCTCTTACAAATTTTACTGGTTTTGTTGAAAATAACAGCAAAACATACACATATACGACAACTTCTACATACCATTTCATTGACTGTTAGCATCCTTCAAGTTGTCCTTTTCTGAGCAGGATATTTTTTTTCTCTCATTAACATAAATTCAGTGGCTCTTTAAGTTCCTGTCAGTTTTTTGCCACTTGCTGTTGCCAATTTGATCATATCGCAAAAGTTCAATAATTTAGAGCAGTTTTTTTTTTCTTCTTTCCTTGCCATAGCAGAACTGACTTACTGCTGAGCCCTCCATTGGCTCTAAATTGCATGGGAGATTGCCCAGCTTACTTCTGAAGAGAGGTTGGTGGAGTCCACCCAGTCCAACCGCCAGAGGCTCAGCCTTTGGTTTAGCTGTACAAGTCTTATTTGTTAAGCTTTTGTTCATTTTAAGATGATTTAGGGGCCTTTTGGTTTGAGACCAATTCATCTCAGGGATTCACCAACTTTTGATGCCTCTTGAAACCTAGGAGTCCATAAGAATTTGACATTTTCTTTTGCATTTTTCCCCTTTTGATACAGATTCTTTTGTGGAATCTTTGGTCAGAAAGCTCAAAGAAAAGAATGCTCAAAGCACCTTCCAATTCTTCTGGCACATGGGGTGGCAGTTGTTCATGGAGGCAGTTGGCCTCTGTATCCTCCTCCTTGAGTATGTCCTTTAGTTAATCCTTTGCAAAACTTTTAAGGCCTTAGACAATTAAAGAAGAACTAGAGCAAAACAAGTAAACACTACGATTGTATACTGTTTAGTCAGACTGTCTAATAGCTGATCCTCCAGTAGATTTTCAGGGACAGTTTAATCACATGGAAGATTGCTTAGCTTTCTCCTGTAAAGCAGCTGGTAGATTGAAACTGAGTGTTTTGGGGATGGCAGCCCAGCCCTTTGTCACTAGGCCACTAGAACTCCCTTCCAAACCAAAGAACGAAATCCAGTTAAGTGCTTAGTTAAGCAGTTCAGCAACTTTGTGAGTGTGGGGGAGAGGATTGTCATTACTGTAGTACACAACCTTTGCAAATTGAACTTTATAGGTATGAAACTTACTGATGGCAATTATAATAACTATACAATCCTACCCTTAATGTAAATTTTTCTTGGTCATCTTTAATGTCTCTCCTTCTTGCCAGCCTTTGGTGCCTTCCCTTTGCTTTTTATACAAATAAGATCATACAATATTTGTCTTTTCATTATTGGCTTACTTCATCATATCTTCATTAGGACTGTAGCATCATATATTTTCTTTTACTAGGTTAAGTAATATTCCATTATGTGCATGCACCATAATATGTTTATTCATTCATCTGATGGACATTTGTGTTATTTGTACAGCAAAGAGCATTGGCATTTATATTTCATGAACTCTGCTTTCAAGGATTTTTTGCGTATTTTCATCTAGGAATGGAATTGAGTTAAAACAGTGATTATTATTTTGGTTTGGTTGAGGTTTTTTTTCCAGGGGTGGGTGTTTGAGGAATTGCCACACTATTTTTCCATAGTGGTGTTGCATTTTGCATTCCCAGCAGTAGTACTATCTTTTTCTCCTTTTTATAGTTAATGTCAAAACTCCTTGAAAATACATATTTAACAGAAGGTAGTGGTGGTTTGTTTTCTTTAAAAAAATTCTTAAAGTGCATATATGCAGTCAGTAAATTGATTAGCTTGGCTTTCGAGGCCCGATAATTGTAGAAATTCTTATTGGTGATAACAGTACATACTGCAGCTGATTTTCTTATTTGAAACTGGTTTCAAATTGGTTAGGTGAGTTCACAAACTTGAGCCCATGGCTGAGTTCAGTTGGATGCTCTGGCTCTTACAGAGAAAGTTGGCCTAATCACCAAATACCTTTCAAAATAGTGTAAAACCTAATTAATAGGAGACTAGAACAAAATGATATTTTGTGTGTTGTTCATTGCACTTATCTGCCAAACTCCCTCAGTCTAAGTCAATGATTACACTGTTTCTCTTTGGATTTTTTTTTCTCAAGTGAATTTCATATTTTTAATAGCAGTTTTGAAATAACGTATCTTGGGTATGAGTATGAGGGTGGTAGTTTTTACCTAGTGGACTCACACTTCACTAGGTTAGACCCCCTCTCCCCCCAAATAATACTGTGTCTAATTGGATTTTTGGAAGTGTTCATTTTCCTTTTTCCTTGTATATACCAAAAGCTCCTAAACTTCTGTGCTCTGTACATTTGTTAGGCTGGTAACAGAAATGGGAAGGGTTTGTTTCAAAACTAAGTATGTGGTAATTACTTATCAATAATCTGAATAAAACAGTAAATAACAATTTTTTCTTAGTTCTTCTCGCCATTAAACCCAATACGAGTTCATATTGATATTGGAGCTGATGGCAGAGCAACGGGAGAAGCAGATGTAGAGTTTGTGACACATGAAGATGCAGTGGCTGCTATGTCTAAAGATAAAAATAACATGCGTAAGTTGTATCCTTGGCACTATGTTACTTGCTTCCTCATTGTGAATTTCTTACTGAAAAGTTAATTAATTAAATAAATTAATGAGGTCCTAACATCTTTAGGTAACCTTGCCAGTATTGGGAATCTAAAATCATAATAAAACCTCTAGTAAATTTAGACTTTAATGTCTTCTTAGGGTATGATTGAGTCTGGAATCTATTTTTAAGTAGTACCCCCAGGTAATTCTGAATTAACTCTTTTATAGATGAGGACTGAGGCCCCAAACATTTGTTGCTTGTTCAAGGTTGTACAGTTTCAGTGAAACCTAGATTTTAGCCCCATTATCACCCCACTAGAAATTGGCAAGTATACTTTTGGTTTAATATTGGCTAATCAACATTTGTACACTTTGCTTGATAAATCTGATCTCTTTATCCTTTTTCTTCTGCTCCCTCCAGAACATCGATACATTGAACTCTTCTTGAATTCTACTCCTGGAGGTGGCTCAGGAATGGGCGGCTACGGCAGAGATGCAATGGGTATGTAATGTAATGTTTTTAAGTAAGCGACATTACACACTTAAACAGCTGATCCTCAAGCATTTCTTTCTTTTTAGATAACCAGGGAGGCTACGGTTCTGTTGGAAGAATGGGAATGGGAAACAATTACAGTGGAGGATATGGCACTCCTGATGGCTTAGGTGGTTATGGTCAGTATCTGGTTACTTTGGATGTTGAATTTTTACCTGTCACCTTACGTAATACAATTTTAAATTTATAGATTATTTGTAATCTCTTAAATCCTAGCAAATGATTCTTAATGTCTTTTTTTCTTTTTTAAGGCCGGGGTGGTGGTGGCGGCGGCAGCGGCGGGTACTATGGACAAGGTGGCATGAGTGGAGGTGGCTGGCGTGGGATGTACTGAATTGTATCCAGCAATATCCAAGTCCTGACAACAACATTCATCTGGTCTACTAGACTTTCTTACCAATTTTTTTTGTATTTTAAGAACTTTATAATGACTGAAGGAATGTGTTTTCAATATATTATTTGGTAAAGCAACAGACTGTGGTGGGAAAATCTGTTTTCTTTAGGTTTAATTTGTTGCATACTTTGACTTTAAAGAATAAATTTTTATATTCAAACCACTGATGTTGATACTTTTTATATACTAGTTCTAAGGATGTGCTGCCTTCATAAAATTTGGGTTGATGTATTTTAATATTCGCTCTTTAAGATGTAGTATAGTGTTAAGACAATGGTTCACTTCTGCGTAAGTCGATACACAGGCATCTGTAATAGAGCTTAAAGAATACTGTAATTTTTTTTTTTTTAATTCCTACTTAGCAAAACCTAAAGATTATTTAGGTGACTCTAGAGTATAAATCTAGCGAATTCTGTATTACTCATATGTCACTTAATAGCACTGCAGTGTTGCTCTTGGGGGAGGTATCTGGACTTCTGAATAGTCACAATTTTGGAGTGTGTTAAGTGTTAGAAATTCTGGCATTATATTTCAGAACACAGACCCCTCAGCACTGGACTGATGTACCAAAAGATATTTCTAAAAGAAGACAGTTTTAAGATCCCAGTGACGTGGGAATTTAATATGAAAATAAGCATTTATTGTGGAGTATAATTCTCACAAATGTATTTTAATTTTCCTTCCCCTATGATTTTAACTGTATGAGACCCACTTAAAAAAATATAAGACATAATTCCATGCCATAGAATTAATTAAAATGAGTCATGCAGTTAGGTGTTACATCTAACATATGCTTGGATTTCTAGAGCCATGGTTGGTGTTAAAAAACATGTAGCAAAGAAAAAGGTGCTTTTTTACTTTTTTAGCCTTTTGATCAATGTAGCTTTTTTCAAATTGGCTAAGAGATCAAAATGAAACCTGTTTGTGAATTCAGTTACTGAATGTGTTAATTGTTTTTGCTAGAAATGTTAATAATATAATAAATATCAATGTGGGCTATAATAGCGTCTGTCCTATAATACTTTATATTGGTTATTGAAACCTCGGAAAAGTGGAGATCAGTTGAAAGAGAGGAAGATTCTTAAATGAAATAGATTGACACTGTAACCAAGGGCATGAGCATGTCAGAGACCATGAGAATGACACAGGATAAGTAAAAGTTTTGAGCTGTTATTAGAATTACTGAGTTCATGGCTCCTAACAAAAACTTATATTTAGTCGATTTAGATGGTAAATCATAGCTATATAAAGAAGGTCATCTCTATTCAGGTCAAAGATGTTTTATTTTCCTAATATATCCTTAAAATCTTTAAACTGTAAAATGAAAGTTGTCCTTTTACCTCTGAAATCATGCCAATTTTCCAAGTTTTAAAAAACTTTCACATTTTATTAAAAACATTCTAAAGTAGAATTAAATTTTTATTGACACTAGGAATATTGGAATATTTAGTTGGCTGAGTGAAGGAATTTTATGTAAATCTATGAAGTTAAATAATAGAGCAAATCTAAAGTTGGACTGGAGAAGGTAGTGTTCACAATCACAAAATAAAAATTGCGCAAGTTCTAGCTGAAAAGTACAAAGTCCATAAAAGTAATTTAAATAAGCCAAAATAAAAAGCAATGACATAGAAACTATCATCCTACCCCAAAAAGTCCCAGTGGTTTTCAAATGGCAAGGAATCTAAGGCGACTATAAATCATGATTCAAGCACAGCAGTAAAAAAAATGTGCTGTTTGAAATTTTTCATTTTATGTTTTCACCATAAAAATCTGAATCTGGTATAAAATTCAAGAATATAATTCATAATTTGACATTTCTATCAGTAAAAGTCCACCTTAAAAAAATCTGCATTTCAATTCTGACATCAGTCACAAAAACAGACAAATCTATGATGGCAGAAATAGATCTTCCAAGTAAAGCACTGCTTTCAAACTTTGGCAATTTAGAAAACTTCCTATTTTTTTCCTAGAGAAAAAATTATAAAGGAGTGCAACGTTTTTAAACAACTGACAGTTGCTGAATACAAAATGAAGGTAAGATTCCTACAGTGATTAGACAAGGGTAAACATTTTCACAGATTTAAATTTTGGTATGGTATAAGCAGTATAGCCAAACTGGTGTTCATTGAATCATGCTTGAAATAGTTGTATACTTGGCGGCAGGTAAGAGGTCATACATGCTGAATTGTTCCTGGAGTCAATCCCAACTTGGTCCAGCATCTTGCCACTAGGGCAACAAAGGTTGGATGTATGTATACACACACATTTTCTTTTAACTAAAATATATCACAAAAGCAAAGCTTACCTGAATTTTAGATTTCACTTATACTACTTGTAGCGGGATGCTGTAAATCTACACAATTTTTTGGGAAGTCTTTTTATGCTTTTGTATTTCTCAAGTGGAGTATGAAACTCCCTTGAAAATTAGCAAATTAATAACTAGAGAAAGATGTGCAAGGAGCTTAAAATTGGAAAGGGTAAAGGTTATATGAAGCTTTCTTTGAAGATTAGAAGGGAAAAACTAGGGTCATATATGCTCACTGTAACAATACAACCACAATCTCAAGGGGGAAAAGGTGCAGACAAATAGAATTGAAATCTTACTAAGCTGAAAAAAATTTGTTGAATTGGAATATTAATACTTGTAAAATGCTTTATACATTTCCAGTCTTTCTGAGAACTATGAAGATTTAAAGTGCATTAAGATAATTACAGAAAATAACAACTTGACAGTCTGGAAAAATAAAGCAATCTTGAAATCTTAAGCAATCTTGAAATCTTAAGCAATCTTGAAATCTTAATTTTAAGAAGGCCTTTACAATGTAAGGCAAATGTGTAGTAGCTCTGATACCTGGATTTTAAGGGTTACATGATTAGGAATTAGGTTAAAATTATTTTAAAGCATACCCAATTGAAAAAAGAATGAAAGAAATAACAATTCTCATTTCCATGAGCTTGGATATGTGAGAGAGAAATGAGAACCAATACTAATTGACAGCTGCTTAAGGAGGGCTGTCTGTATACTTGATACACATGTCCGTAGATAGCATTAATTGTGCGTACTTCCATTCATAAGAAGTGAGTCTGTAGTCTATGGCAAATTAGATGAGCATCTCTGAATCAGCAAAGCATGACAGGAATCACAGACTCGTACTGGCTTTGGTGAAGAAGGCAAAGGCAGTTCGTTGTCAGAGCAGGCATTACAGAAAATTTCCCCACAGTTTCTACAATGGTGCTTAACAAAATGAAAAAGGGGGAAATTAATGAAAAGGTATTTTGTACCAAAATGTTTGGACTCACTTCATGTTTTCCTTACCTTTCTCTTGGAGAGAGAGAATTCCTTTTCACAAAGTTTGCAGTGTGTCGCTTCTTTGTCTTTTAACCAAACTAGTCCCTAATAGGAAGAAAACGGAAAATATTAGTGCCCAAATTTGTAACACTAAAAACCATTTGAGAAAAGCTTTTGCTGATAAATATTTTATAGACTATAAACAACAAATACATACTGAAATATTTGCAGCTTCCATCTGTTCTGGGCAGGAGGAAAAAGGATTTAGGTTGAATATATTTCAAACAGATTTGCCCTGTAGTGAAAAACATTCACTATTTGTATTACTGCATGCTTTTAAAACATGTTCATAATCGGATTTTTTTTTTTGCTGTTGCATATTTTTTTATTGATATTTTAACTGAAAATGTGGATTTCCATTCCTCCACTGTTGGATATTTTCCTCCCTACCCACCTCCATCCTGATGCTTCCAATTGGCCCAGTGGTGAGAATCTTCGTCTTGACATTGAGCCTCAATCTATATTGGAGGCTACAGTCCTTGACTCTCTGCAGCAGGTGCTTCAGGTCCACCACTGGGCCAATTGGAAGCATCAGGATGGATGGTGAAGAGATTAAGATTGTTCACAGCTTTAGTTTGCTTGGCTCCACAGTCAACAGCCTTGGCACCAGTAGCCAGGAAATTAAAAGGCGCATTGCTATGGGAAAGTCTGCTGTTAGGGACTTCTCCAAAGTGCTGAAGAGCAATGGTGTCTCTCTGGAGACCAAGGTGTGTCTGATACAGGCCATGGTCTTTGCAATCACTTGTTATGCATCAGAGAGTTGGACAATGACCAAGGAGGAAAGAAGGAGAATTGATGCCTTTGAGCTATGGTGCTGGAGAAGAGTATTGTACCATGGACTGCTAGGAAACAAACATTCATCCTGGAAAGGGTTAAACTGGGTGGCTCTTTGGAGGCAAGGATTGTGAGGCCCCGTCTAACATACTTTGGACATGTTGTAAGAAGAGACCGGTCCTTGGAGAAGGACATCATGCCTGTGAGGGTGGAGGGACACAGCACAGGAAGGAAAGACCCTCTATGAGGTGTATTGATTTAGTGACTGGGGTTACTGGGATGGGAATGTCAGAAACAGTGCAACTGGCACAGGACAGAGCAGAGTTTAGGGCTGTTGTACATAGAGTTGCTATGAGTCGCAAGCAATTCTACAGCACACAACAACAACCCACCTCCAGTTCACTTTTCTCTTTAAAAAAATCTTTCACTGTTGCAAAATTTCTTCCCGCCCCGCAATCCACTTTGCTAGTATGCATCTCTTATTCTGGACTATTTTCATGCAAATACTACCTAATCATGTATTTCTTCTAGACAGTTCTTTCCCTCATCTATTTAAAATGCAGAGTTCATTACTTATCCCCCTTTTTTAGCATAATCAGATATTATTAAATCAGATAAAAATTCATTACTGATGAGAATGTTCTTTAAAGAACATGAAAGATCATACACTTTGTAATAAAGAAAGCAGACTCCCTCATCTTTTCTTACATGAAGCAAAGGATAAATTTTCACTGCGTAAAATTCATGAGAGAAAATAATTCAGACAAAAAAGAAAAAAAAGCATGAGAACATTTCCAGATAAACAGAAATTAGGAAAATGTGCATAAGCCAAGCCAACGCTACAAGAATGCTAAACAATGTCTTTTGAAAGTCAACCTGTAAACTAAGTAGATAGCTGTCTTTGAGTGACTGTTTTGCTTTCTATGCGACATCTTCCTGGTAGCAATGGCGGATCCCCTTTCTTCAACCTAGGAAACAATTCCCCCCCAAAGAAATCTTATAAATATGTTTACAAGATTGAAAATAGAGAATTAAAAGGGTCTTTGTAAACACATCTGAAAAGCAAAAATCACAAACTCAGACTCATTGCCACTGAATGTCTTCTGACTTGAGCTGACCACATGTGAGTTTCCAGAGCTGTACTGCTCCCTCTGGACTATGCCACCAGAATGCCCTTGGAGTAATCACAGAGCTTTACAAGGAGAGAAAGGTTAATAACAAGAAACTGCACAGCAGCCATAGGGATAGTAAATCTTTTATCCAAAACAAAACACAAAAGCAGTCAACATTGAAGAAAACAAGTCCATTAAAAGACTCAGTATGACAAAACCGAATACAAACCTTAATAATATCACAATAAAAAACCCTAAGGCAATAAAATCTTAACCTAATGACAGTAACACTGAATGTAAATAACTTATTTAATTGCTCCCATCAAGACAGTGGCCAAAATGGATTTTTTAAAAGCATCTTTCACTAAAAACAAAGATAAACTGAAAATCAAAAGATGAGGAAAAACATACATACCAAGCAAACAGTAACTTAAAAAGAATTAACAATACCTTAAGATAGACTTAAAGCCAAAAACAAGCATGAAAATCACCCACACTGGAAAGGAAGAAGTAAACTAAGCCTCTTTGTCAACTCTAGAAATTAAAAGAACATAACATGCTTTGCTCATGAATAGGAATACTTTGTAAAAAATGTCAGTACTGCCCAACCAATCTATATAGATAATATGCAATACCAATCCAGGTAACATCAACAATTTTTAAGGAAATGAGAAAATCTTGGATAAGCAAAGCACTTCTGAAGAACAACAACAAAGTCATTTTAAACTACCTGATTTTAAGACAAACTCTTCAGTCATAGTAGTCAAAACAGCTTGGTACTCGTACAGTGTTCAGACCAATGAAGCAGGATGAAGAATTAACATATGGGCAGGTGATCACTGACAAAGATCCATAAAACATTACACGAAGAAAAAAACACTATTGAATGGGCAAAACTGGGTATTTGAGAAAAAAAGATCATACCTCATGCCATATAAGAAATTAAGGATGAATCAAATGGTCTAAAAAACCTAAAATAATAAAGATCATCAAAGGAAAAATGGGTGAATTTAGGGGCCCTAATTTATAGTATAAGCAGATTATCAATCAGAAGCAAAACACAAATAGATGATGTGTATCATTGAGTTGGAAACGATCCATAGCTGACCCTCCAGTGGGTTTTCAGAGGCAGATAATGGCACAGGAAGAAGACATCTTTTCTCCTGCAGAGCCAGTTGGTGGATTTGAACCACAAGCCTAGCTACACGAATAGAACCTTCTAAAAATTAAAATCTTATGTAAATAAAAAAAAAGCACTTCTCTGAAAGAGTAGGCACAGAACCTACAGGTTGGGGAAAAATATTTGGCAATGACATATGATACAAGCGATTATCTCCTAAATTTACAGAAAGCTTCAACACCTAAGCAACAAAAGGTCATGCAATCCAGTTTTAAAATGGCGAGAAGACACAGACATTTCACCAAAGAAGGCAAGCAGTAAAGATAACAGGAAATATTATTAGTCATTAGCCACTAGAAGGATGCAAATCTGAACAGTAAGATCTCATTTCAATCCAGCAGTAACAGCAAAGCACTGTTACTAAGGGGAAAAAAATGCTAACAAGGGTATAGAGAAATTGGAACTTTCAAACACTCTTGGAACACTGGAATGGTGAAATCACTATAAAAAAACAAAACAAAACCACCTCCTTAAAATGTTAGAAATACCATTTTACCCAGAAATCCCATTACTAAGTATATATCCCACAGAAATAAGAACTAGGAAATGAAGATGTGCAACCATGTTCAATGTAGTATGATTTACAAAAGCAAAGAGATGCCTAAGTGTCTATCAATACATGTATGGATAAACCTACGAGATGATACATACATGAAATGGATTATGCATCATTAAAGAATGAGGAATTGAAATTCTGCATAACATAGATGAACCAGGAAGATATTACACTGACTGAAATAAGCCAGACACAAAAGGTCACAAATACTGTATAAATCCAATATAAAAAGTTAAGGGAAGGGGAGCTCTGGTGGCCTAGTGGCAAGGAGCTGCAACTACAACCCCAGAGGCGAACAGTTCGAATCCACCAGATGCTCTGCTGGGGAAGGAGGGACAATCTCCTCCTGTACCAGTCAGATCTGATTTGACGGTACACGCACACAAAAATAATAAAATTTT